>NC_088711.1:11058868-11376368 GCF_963576615.1 Watersipora subatra | reverse complement strand
CAAGTATTAATTAACTTTAACAAATTCAAGTAATGTTAAAAGCCAAGACCCTATGAAGACATAGATAATGTACATTATCTTAAAAATACATAACCCTAAAATTAAAGATTGATTTTTTCCTACTAGCTTCTGCAAATACCCTGACTTATTTGTCGTAATCTGATAGTTTTTGAAGTATGAAATAAACAGTATAGTATGCCTTATCATGCTGAGGACTCGGTCAATAACCTTACAGACTCTCAGTGACAAAATAAGTTATGAGTTGTTTACCAAGTTTTGAGCTGGTAGAGGTAAGGTGCTCACACTGTTCAGAGACAAACGTCTGCAACCTGTTAGAGATGTCAGTCATATGGCTCCTAAACGTTTTTCTATATTCGGATAGTGATGAAAAGTTGTCTCGAGCGAGATCATCCTTTCGGGCGGTGCTGCCCTGCAGGAGTTCAATATGGCCTGTAGTCTGTTGCACGGAGTCGAGAAGCTGCAAGAAGACCAGACTGTTTAATTGAGAGCAGCCTCTTCTTTGAGATTTGGGTTTGTTGTAATTGAGGTATCTGACGGAGGCACAGAATCATTGGTTGACACAAGATTCAGAGTGATTCATAAAAATGGCATGAATTAAATACTTTGTGAAATAATAGTTTTACATAATGAAATTAATAGACAATATACTAAATAAATCACAAAACATGACTAATTTATTTTTGGCCAGTGATTATCTGACAGTTAAACTGCTCATTTTTAATAACAGAGAGGCGGCTCATCTGTCAAGTAGAGCTCCACGATATGGCGATTTAAACTTTTGGTGATGATTATTAAGGTAGACGATTTGAATATTCCCACCATTTAAAGAGATATCACCAATCATATAAACGATATCATCGTGTAGGACAAAGTAGGATCAGTCGGTAGGACAAAGTATGAATGTGACACCTCCCCCAGATATGTGGGAGGATGACACTACAGCTGGCTCAACCAGCCAGAATGTGAGTGATGGTGTTGTGGTTACGAGAAGTGGTAGACGAGTGATATGCAGTCATAATCCCGACTACGTTTATTAACACTCAACCTGTACATTATGGTTTCAGATACTTTACCAAGTTATATATATACTGATGTCTGTTGCCTCTGATGGAGGAGGACCCGGAGACGGGTATCGGCCTGGCGACAGGAAAGGAGCGGACAGACACCCCGCTAAGACTACCGGCCAAGCTAGTAAGGAGGCCACGAAAAGCCTAAAGGGAAGGCCAGACAGATCTGCGGCAACGAGGGCAAGCTGTTCTGCTGGTGTAAGAGGGACCACTACACAATAGATTGCCCTAGCAACTATTGCAGGAAGTGTGGAGAAAAGGGCCATTGGGCAAAAGAGTGCAAGGAATCAGTGTGCAGCTACTGTCGGGAAGTAGGTCACCTGATGACTAAGTGCATGGCTGGAGGAGCCTCTTTCACCAGGAAAGGAAGCTTCCGGAGGAGAGTAGAGCTAGTACCAGCTCTGAGGATATGGCTCCCAAGCCTAAGATACCCACCCGCTGCATTAGCTACGCGGCCGCAGCAGGTGGTAAGATAGTTAGGCGACCTGTGGTCGATAAGGTCCAGTCATTTTTGGCTGATATCCAGTTTGACTTTCTGTCACAGGACGAGGTCGTTGCCAGGAAAGCTGACATCACCAGAAGGAGGCCCTAGCTGCCTACCATAGGACTCTTGCCCAGCTTCAAGAGGAGGAGGACGACCTGGTTCGCCAGCTTGATGCTGATCGCCAGATGTCCAAGGCTCTGGATAGCTTAAAAAAGCTTACCCAGAAGGTTTCAGGTACCACTGCCAAGGTTGGTAAGAGTGGTGGATGTGCTAAGGGCAACAAGGCATTTGCAAGTGGCAACACGGGCAAAAGCCAAGATGCACCGGTTAGCAAAGCGGTCGACGAGGGTGGCGCTGGTGACAAGGTCGGTAGGGCTAATGAGACCAATGAACCGAGTACCAGTTCGCAGAGATCCTGGGCCGGTGAGGTTGAGGCTGCAGAGGACACTGAGCAGAAGAAACAGGAGATGCCTGTGACTGCCAGTGGCGGTGAACTGGACAAAGCGCCAGTTCACAGGGACTCTCACACTAGTGAGAGTACGGAGGCTTTGCCTACAGGGGCACTGTCTATGGGGCCAAGCTTCGGCGAGGCTGAGTTTGTAGACTGGTGAGGAAGAGGCTGACATGGATGGCGATGGTGAAGGGACGATGTCCATGGATGTCACTGAGAACGGAGAAGGCTAACTCCTGAACCGTGAGTACCGGGTTTTAGGTAATGATGAGTTTCTGTGAGGTCACCAATGAAGACCTGATAGGCGCCGATAACCTCGGTGAAGATTCCTGAACCAGGAAAACCGGTGTATGTGTAAGGAAGAGTTCTGTGCCTCCCAAAGGAACATGCGCAAATCAAAGGTACGTTCCTTTTATCTGCAACACATCTTCCTTAAATGTGTTCAGGTTTTTGTGCTTGTTGGTTGCGTACGGCATTGCGCCTGTTTAACCAACTTGAAAAGAAAGGGCATGTTGTGTATGCGTGTGTCTGCCTCGTGCCCGCTCGTATTGCAGGAACTTAGGTTACGTATGCCAGCCCGGCATTGAGAGGTCACACCACAAGTACGTGGACCTATAGGAGTCGGCCATGTAGACGGCTACGGTGATATATATACATGTGACAAACGGCAGACGAGGTTTTTTCCCTTGTGGATTTATTGGTGAGTGCACTTATTTAACAGAATCAACAAGTTGGAGGTTATTTGCAGCATCAGTTCCCTTGTAACTGGTAAAATGAACATGACTAAAAAAGCAATTATGGTCTTCACCAGTCATTTGCTGTTTTTAAAAAAAGTCTTACATAAAGAATGTTGGTGGATAATTTGATATCTGAATTTCTCAGTTACTCTGGAATAAAGCTAATTGACCATGATTGGAGGAAGCGTCATGCAGTTTGAACTAGTGCAAACAATAATGCACAATACTTTACAATACGCCATCAAATGACTGGTCGAGTCTGTGATTTGTGAACCGTGACCAAATATACATTCAAATTTGAGTCAGTTACAAGAAAGCTTATGCGCCAAAGGATCTGAAATTAGGAGATTTGACATGAAAGACTCACCTGAACATGTCCCAACACGACCCTCAAAGCTAAAATATTTGGCTGCAACAAGGAGTTACCTCCAACATATGTTTTTTTAAATATATAATAAGTCTGTCAATC
This sequence comes from Watersipora subatra, assembly GCF_963576615.1. NCBI lineage: Eukaryota > Metazoa > Bryozoa > Gymnolaemata > Cheilostomatida > Watersiporidae > Watersipora > Watersipora subatra. The sequence goes on along the minus strand of NC_088711.1, from coordinate 11,373,139 downwards.
ATGAAAAGCTGACACAAATATTTGAATGTTTTATGAAATAAATTCAACTTATTAGGTTTAATAAAGAGTTGATAGAAAGGACGCACCCCATGAGCTTCCTTTTGAAGTTGTTTTTCGCTAGCCACGTGCTTCTCAACAATGTGCATTTGCTCATCCCTCTGCTGAATAGTTCTGCTAAGGCGAGTCTGACACCGCTCAAGTGCCTTTTCCATTACCTCTGCCTTATTCGCTGTCTCAGCCAGCTCTTCCTTGGTACTCTCCAACTCCTCTACAGTTGCGGTGTGCTCCTCCGACAACTGCAAGATATTCTTCATTCTATCATACGATTAACAGATACAACAGTTATTAATCAAGTGACAACAGTTGTTAATCAAGTGACAGAGGCGAAATCAACTGCAATTTCCAAAAATTTCCAAGGTACAACTTAATTTTAATCCAAAAAAAATTATATGAAACAATTTATAACTCTTCTATACCCATGAGCAGTAGGGGGGACAGACTGGGATGAGTGGTAATGGAGATGAAAAAGGAAGAAGGCTATGCTGGCTTTAGATTTAATAATCATAGAAAATGACAAGCAATTGCTTTAGCACAAATGCTTTTAAAATCTATAATTTAATAAATATAAATATATAATTATAATCTAAATCTGGTAGTTGTTAATAGGAAAAGCGAAATTGAAACAAAAAAGAAAATCTGGGACAAATGAAATTGGAGATGCCTGTTGTGATAATTGAAGACAAAATGTAAAACATTTCAAACACAAAAGCGTGCCATTAAATTGTTATTTCAAAATCAAGTTTGTGAGAATAACACCTTGATATATATATAGTCGATCTACTGTACTGCCAAGGATACGTCTCTATTCGCTTGTACTGGTCGCAAAGGCCAAAAACCAAAAAACTTTTTTTTTATCAACTATTACTTTATATGTATTGTCTCTCACAATGAAATTAGTTTATATATAATTTTATATAATGCATCAGTTTTAATACCATATGTAATTAACTAAAATATTTATTAAGTCTAATCAGGGACCAGAAACGTATTCTAAGGGTAAATCCTAAAACACAGGTGAGAACAAATGGTGGTTCCAAAACCACCATTTGCAAAGGTTGACTTGCAAAAAAATTCACATTACAGTTATTTGGTATCATAAGATTCACCATGTCTTACACTGTTGTGTTTTAAGTGCAAAATATATGGGAATGTGATTACAAGCTCTTAAAAGCTAAAAAACAAACGGTTAATCGCAGCCACACGAGACCGCTGTAGCTTGGATTCGCTTTCCAAAACGGCTCAAATGGGACGTAGTTGTTACAGGATGGTTTGTTTACACATTCATGCAACCTCATTTGTCGAAATATTTTCACAAATATACTTCACGCATTCAATAAAACCATCTCTATTGTTCTTACGCGTCTGTTTTATCGTCATTGTAATGCTGTCACTTTTAGCACTGATACCTTATAACTTACCGTAAAAAATCGTTAAACTTTTTAACCTTAGCTCGAAGGAGTACATATCATTGTCTGATAATCATGACGAGCCTGTTGGTTACCTGTGATAATCGAAAAGTGCTGCAAAAATTATTTGCGAAGTATTGGGTCACGTGATCAGATTACGACTTGACGATTGAATAATGCCGAAACAAAACTGTAAAGTAGCGAGCATCTATATTTAATACGGGGACTGGTAAAACCCGAAGTGTTTGTCATAAACTAGTGCTACGATATGTTTTATAGTGAGCTTTTTATTGGCCTTTCAATACACGTGAGAACATCACGTGACAAGACGATAAACAAACTGTAATGACTACGTCAGATAAATAAACAGATTCCAATCTACGGAGGCTTTTCGTTTTTGAGCTTTAAAGGGCTTGTAATCACATTTCCACGTATTTGGCACCTACAACACAACAGAGTAAGACACGGTGAATCTTTTGATACCAAATAACTGTAATGTGAATTTTGTTGCAAGTCAACCTTTAAAGGTTGACTCCCAACAAAATTCATGTTACAGTTATTTGGTATCAAAAGATTTACCATGTCTTACTCTGCTGTGTTGTAGGTGCAAAATATGTGGAAATGTGATTACAAGCTCTGCAAAAGCTCAAAAACGAAAAGCCGCCGTAGATTGGAATCTCTTTATTTCTCTGACATGTTCATTACAGTTTGGTTATCGTCTTGTCACGTGATGTTCTCAAGTGAATTAAAAGGCCAATAAAAAGCTCAATATAAAACTTATCGTAGCACTAGTTTATGACAAACACTAGGTTTTACCGAAAACCCCATATCAAATATAGATACTCGCTACTTGACAGTTTTGTTTCGGCATTATCTAATTGCCAAGTTGTAATCTGATCATGTGACCCAATACTTCGCAAATAATTTTTGCAGCACTTTTCGATTATCACAGGTAACCAACAGGCTCGTCGTGATTATCAGACAATGATATGTACTCCTTCGAGCTAAGGTTAAAAATTTTAACGAATTTTTACGGTAAGTTATAAGTGCTAAAAGTGACAGCATTACAATGACGATAAAATAGACACGTAAGAACAATAGAGATGGTTTTATTGAATGCGTGAAGTATATTTGTGAAAATATTTTGACGAATGAGGTTGCGTGAAAGTGTAAACAAAAGCCATCTTGTACAACTCCATCCCATTTAAGCGGTTTTCAAAAGAGATTCTAATCTACGGCGGTTTTGTGATGGTGGCGAGTAACTGTTCGTTTTTGAGCTTTTAGGAGCTTGTAATCACATTTCCACATATTTTGCACCTACAACACAACAGAGTAAGACATGGTGAATCTTTTGATACCAAATAACTGTAATGTGAATTTTGTTGCAAGTAAACCTTTAATATTCATTAGACACACGAAACTAAAAACTACTGATAAAAACAGACACCCCTCAGATATAGTAACTCACAGTGTCATGCTGTTGTCGAAGGTCGGCTAGCAGTTCATCTTGGTTCTTTAAAATGCTTGCCTGAGAGGCGAGTTGACTTTGTATTTCCCTGTGGCAGAGGGCAGACAAACACAGTATAACAGGTTAAAGCAGGCTATACAGCATGAAGCAGGCTATGCAACACAACACTGAAAAACTAACAAGTATTTTTCCACATTTTTCAAGGAATGCATTTCAGAGAATTATAGATTTGTTACCAGTAAAACCTTCAATTGAATTGATGATAAAATAGACGCGTAAGAACCTTTAATTGAATGCCACCTTTATTTGACCGCCACTATAGAAGGGTTGAAAAATAGAGCGCCACCCTCTCATTGAATGCCACCTCCATTTGACATTCTTTGATCTTTATGAACCAACTAGGTCAGGGCTGGGCAAAGTGCGACTCTAGAGCCGAATGCGGCTTTTTGCAAACTTTGTTGTGGCTGTCAACTCTGTGAAAGTTCAAATTCTTTTGGCGTATATAAAAGTATCCTTATAATATGCTCTACAAAACTCCATCCATTGTGATATATTAGGCTTATTTAAAGATGCACTATTAATGTATTATATATAGCCTACACATGCATAATGATTCATAATTCATGACATCATGCACATGTAGGCTTTGCGATGTAATAATGTCCGTTGCAGAACTAATAATGACAAAATTAGAATGCTTCAAAAATGTTCACCAGGCAGTCATTTCATTATGATTTCATAATGCTGGCTTATATAACAGCTGTCTTAGTTGTCATTTGCAATTACACCAATTAATGCAGTGGGGGTAGCAATGGCATCTTAAACTAAACAAACCATTTCCAGAGTTACAATGGGGGTCTAACAAAGTAAACGGAATAGAAACAAATCTACAAGAGAATTCCAAGATGAGTGGACCCTGGAATATGCGTTCATCTTTAGGCATGGCAATGTCTGTTGTGCCAGTAAAAAATCTCTTCTAACAAGAAGACAAACATCAAACAAGATCATGAGATGAAGCACAGAGAGTTTACTACTACATTTCTATTGGGATTTGTAGCTAGACATCAAAAGCTAAATAAACTTCAAAATCACTAATTTCTTCAGAAAATATGCTAGTTTCTTTTACAACTACTGATAAACGTCCTGCAGAAGCTTCTCTACAAGTGTCAAAAATTCCAGCAAAAGCAATGCTTCCTTATTCCCATGCTGCGATTGTAAAAGAATGCATGATTGAGGCTATGCAAACATTGTTTCCAGATAGGCCTGATGTGATTGGTAAAATGAAGGCAATACCACTTTCTAGGAAAACTGCTACTGGTAGAATTGAAAGCATTTATGATTATCTAAGTGTGACTTTGCTAACCCATATAGACCAGGCAGATTACTTTCCAATCGCTATTAATAAATCTAATGATATAATGGATGTAACTCAATTAGCAGTCTTTGTATGGTAAGTTACTTTGTTCACTAACAACTGGTAATGTCATTTTTACCATGCAGTTGCAAGCTGAAGTCATTCAAGTGGTTTAAGAGACAGTAAAGAGAGAACACAACTCCAAGTAGAAAAGGATGCACCTACTTAATGATTTTTGTTTAAAAGTGAGTAACCCACACATTTATACTACATGCTTCTTTATAAAGCATCAGCATGTTTCATTATAATGCATAGTAGTATGCTTTAGTCCTATACCCTGTGTTGCAGATTCTTTGATGGTGAAGAAATTAAGGAGGAGCTTCTCACTTTGGTTGGATTAGAAGGAGGTACCACCGGCCAGGCTATCTATTATGCCCTCTATAAGGAACTTGATAATATAAAAATATCTCGCCACAAATGCATATCTGTAACATCAAATGCTGCACCAGCCATGGTTGGAAGAGAGCAAGATGTCATAACTAAATTGAAGGATATGCCATCAATGCTAGCATTCCATTGCATCATCCACCAAACTTTTTTATGCAGAAAACTAAATGCTCACTTTCAACAACTAATGTATAAGGCTATGAAGATGATCAACTGCCTCAAAAGTCAATCGGCTCTCAGACACAAATACTTAAGAAAGTTTCTCAAAGAAAGCGATGCCACTTGTGAAGATTTACTAACATACAATAACATTGGATGGCTAAGTAAGGGAAATGCTCTGTCGAGGTTCTGGAGTATTTGTCAGGAGCTAATCTCATTTCTAAATGCATGCACAAGCTTGAATTCCAAACAGTTTCAAAAGATAATGAGCTCTTTTAACGTTATGAGTGACCTTGCCTTCCTTGTTGACATATGTGGCCATTTGAATGATCTGAACCTCAAGCTTCAAGGGAAGAACAAGACTATCATTGATACACTACCAGCTGTTCAAGCCTTCTCAATTAAATTGGAGTTGTTTCTGGTGGATGTGCAAGGTGACATGTTTCAGTATTCTACCTTAAACCATTTTTAAATGAAGAAAAAATGACTTCTTGTACAGCTGATTACACTCACTTCATAGAAAAGCTGCAACAAGAGTTTAACAATCGATTTAGTCAGTTTCAATCTTTGAAACACATCATACAACTCATAAAAGTACTTTAGAAGGCAAAGCCAAATAGTGAGTGGGTTACTGAGTTGCCATTGAAGAGCGTTAATGTCTCATCTCTGCAACTGGAGTTGTGTAACCTCAAAGGTATGGATATAAATGAAATTAAGAAGGGCTTCTACATGAAAGCGTCAATAAAGGCTGAATATCCACAGCTTGCTCAACTAGGAAGATGGTTGCACACTGTGTTTACTGCCACATATGTGAATCAGCCTTTTTATACATGAATAATATCAAGAGCAAGTTGAGATCCACTTTGACTCAAGATCATTTGTGTCAGCTCCTAAGAATTGCGTGCTGCAGTAGAGACCCAGACTACCAAGAGATAATGAGCAGCCATAAATAATTCCATGTATCCCACTAAACTTTATGTTATACAATGCTCTTTAAGCTTACTTCAACATTATCCGATGCTATTGTAAAAGTAGTCTAGAGAATAAATTTAATTACAATACAACTACCAAACTTGTATTATTAGTATGAAATGTTATACGTAAAACACATATTATGTGGCTCCCAAAAAAACTTGCAACTTTGAAATTTGGCTCTTTGAGAAAAAACTTTGTCCACCCCTGAACTAGGTCAATGCCCGGCGTTGCCAGGGTAATAAAAAAGTCTGTACAGAAAAAATATTTTTATTTAACATATAACAGTTAGCATTTTAACGTTCAAACTTCATATCATAAGAAAAGTGTTATGTGCAGCTCAAAAAAATTAAGAGAAAAAATAAAACAACTGTAAAGGCGTTTAAATGTGAAATAATTAGCAAGTAATGGCTAAACAAAGTCTGTTTTCCTACGACTACAATAAAAAATTATTTGGTACACAATTATATAATTTTAATTTGTTTCAGTGTTGGCATCGTAAAGCAAGTGTCGTATAGATGGGTATAGAAACTCGAGTAACTATTTAATGCAAACACCCCCTGGTAAAGATCATCAAAATTGTATATACCTACTGTACATATTAAAAAGTAGTAACAAAATAGTATGTTAACCTTAGTAACTATAGTTACCTACAGCAACTTCAGTGTATTTAGTGGTTATGATCTGTAATAAAATGTAGCATAACAAGGTACTATGTGCAGTATGTACCGCGGAGAGTTTTTACCTTCAATACAGACGTACAACATAAACGCTGAATTTAACTAAAATGAATTTAGCTCACTAAACACATACTTGAAGGTAAGTTTTAGTATGCATTTTACTAAACTTCAACTATGTCATAGGCTAAAATTTTACCACTTAATATGTTCTCGATTTCTTTGTCACTATAGCTTACAACAAACAACTTTGAACTGAGATAGCAAGCATTGTATATCTCTTTCAGACAATGTGGGAGAGATTTCGGCGAATAGTATATCTGCATTTTCGTCGGAGTAAGCACACCGACGGCCAAATTTTAATTTCAAGAGACATTTTGTTGATATCGTTTGGCAAAAACCAAATTCGCCCTAGTATGACGACGACAATAAAGCATTGTGTTTCATAGAGTAAGGCGAACAAATCTTATAACAAGGGCATTACTGTATTACATGTAATTAATAATTTAGGATGTGCAATCACGAAAGGGGAATACAGTATATGGTATGAACAATGGGAATGGTAAGAACGGCTTGGTGGTTAAATGCGCAAGTCTACAAACTTGTGGCTGCAATCTTTGTGAGTTCAAATCCAGTACAAAGCAACATTGTCATTCCTAGATTTTCTAGATTCATTCCTAGTCTCCTAGATGACAAAAACTGAGATTTATAGAGAATAATGAGTGAAAAGTGTCCACAAAACTGTGCAGGTTAATTGTAAGCAATAGATATCAACTGGTAGAAATATTCCTCGGCTTCATAATGCATATTTATATAGTTACGACGAGTTAGAGGTAAGTTAGCAGATTTCCTGTATCTACAAGGTTTAATGCTCTTCGCCCGACATACATTGCAAAATATAGGCAGCTTCATCCGCAGAACGGTTAAATTTATCTTCTTAAAATTCTGACAAGCTATTTGAAAAATACAACGCCAGCCTTTATTTGACCACCACTATGGGTCAACCACGAAGGGTTAAAAAACAGAGGTTTTAGAGTAAGATTGAACAACTCCAAGCCAACATAACTAAACCACGACAACATTCCACTACCATGCTAGAAAACTTTTTCTATGTGCTGTGCAAATACTCAATTTTTGGAAAATAGATGAAAATGTTGATAGAGTCAAAACGAAAGTTTTAAAACCTAGGATTTCACTGTAACTCTTATGTCTATATCTGCATTTACTAAAATCTCTAATCCTTTCGATAAAACTGATTAAGCTACAGACACTACGAGAAGTTGTGGAGTCAATAAATGGACCATTTTAAGTAGGAAATGCCAGGGCGAACATGAAAAGTAGTGAGCTAATAAAATTATTACTTGTAATTTTCTTCATTGATGAAGATCCCATTTTTGTCCCTAGAAGCCTGGAGGTCCTTGCGTAGCCTTTCAATCTCCTCATTGTACTCCTTTATCAAGTTTTTCTTTGTTAGCTTTTGGTTGATCTCAGGCTTGTTCTGAATATTTTTAGCTCTGTGGGCGTAGTCCAAGGTGCTCAAAGTTTCCTGTGTGAACATAAGTCACAAACTAAAGCGATTCAGGTTTCTTCTGTTGAAGACAAAACTTACACAAAATTTTTGTAGACTTTATTGGAAAGTATCGATATTGTTTTATCATTTGCGATGTTTTGAGGTGATCTGCCAGGAGGTTTCAAGAGTAAAAATCGAGAAAACTTGATCTGCAGTTGAAACGCTCAAAGAAAAAGATGCACCAAAATGAAGTTATTAGTTGCGCGACTGCCTGTCCCCCTCATTATTGATATCGGCTATTATGTTCAAGTTGGGGCGTTATGCATATCTATTCTGTCGGTATATTATAACATCATAAACGCACTTGCACTTGAATCTGAGCATTCCAAAAAAGGATCTCATTCATACTGTTATATCTTTGGACTGGGTAGGTATAAAAAGACAAAAATTACACTAAATTGAATCTACAAGTCGTAGCTTTATATCGATATTATTTTTATTTGCATCACTTCAACGATGCACCTACTCAATCCTTTAAAAAATGTTTGTAGGCAAACTAGAGGTGCTTCTAGACAACCTTTAAAACAGCATATTTAGTTTATGTGCTCCCCACACACTTCTATAAGAATTTCCATCGGATGTCACGAGGTAAACAGCGCCTCTTACTTTTTAAGTAACCCCGAATTTCCCGGTGCCATTAAACATGTAAATAATGTACATGTAGAATTCTCAGATTACATGCATAAGTATTTATACAAACATCTTGGTTAGCTTAATTAGTCTCTTTTTAAAGCTGGCAGGAACATACACCGAGCAGAAAACCTGATGAGAAAGAGTTGAGAATGGATACCTCAAGGTTACTGCTGGCAGGAGAGATGGTCGCTATTATTGAAGTTTTAGTTTTGCCTCCAAGCGAGTCTTGCAATATCCTAGTAAGCTTACTCTCTCTATAGGGGACATGGGGCTGTCTATCCACCAAGGATGTGATGACTCGGCCCAATGTTAGCAAGGATTGATTGATATTTCCAGCTTCTCTGGCTCTTCGGTCCACCGCACCTGAGCGTCCGATATTTTCACTGCCCGCCAGATCAACCTAAACAGAGAAAAAAGAGGAAAACTGAGAAGGCAAAATATTCTGCGAACAAGAACTTTGTTTAATATAGTTTATTATTAAAAGCAACAGTCAGGAATAACCCGACTATAATCTATCGTAAGGAGTCGTCAACTGTCAAAAAGAATTACTCGTCTTGCAATAAGATCTGACACAAAAAGAAAATATTCAATTTTATGGGCGCAATAGTGTTAGCATTACCAATATAAGAGGAAAAGCTTCAGTCGAATTTCTCTTGAAAGCAAACAGCGGAGCGCATTTGCCTGCTACAAGGATATAATTCTAAACTTTACCACAATTATTAATTGGAGGGGTCAATTAAAGGTTAACTAACAGCAGTAATTTTGATTGCATTCACAGAAGCAGATAAAATTTAAGATTGAGGTTTTAATAAGTTTTAAGCAATTTTAACCAAATAATAGGTTTCATCAACATTTTCAAGTCATAAAAATGGACAAAAAGATTCGCAATCTTTATAAAATATCGACCGAAAACAGCTGTGATGCGAAATAAAATGATTAAAATAGCTCATTTTTGAACTATTTTGTCTAAAAGCTGTCCATTCACAATCTTTATTCACAAAAGCAGAGCATAAAAGAAAGGCTTAAAACAAATAACTTTTGAAAAGAGGTAATTTTTACGGACAATTTTTTAAAATTCCTATCTGCTTGAAGGAAGAATTTCTTGCTACCGCACTCTACAAGATGTATGGACAAGCCGATTGGTGTGATTCTATAACCACCCCTTGAAAGTTAACGTACGACATATTTCCAGGATTTGTGAAATCTGCTTCAACCTTGTATTATAATTATCGTGTTAAATTACTATTGCAACTAAATGGAGGACAATGGTTAAAAATAGCTGCCAACATAAGTTCTTTGTCTCGCATTCACCCACTGATCAATCATTGACATCGTAAGTCTGTTCCTAAGTTACATTCTAAGTAGTTCCTAAGTCTGTGTTTTGCCAAAAAATGACCTCCAAAAAATGTCACAGCTTGAAGTTTGCTGGTGCTTTGTCTCAAAAATTAGTTTTTTGTTCTTTGAACATCAAAATCATAGCTGAAGAATGAAATATCGTGATTGTATTGGTGTAAATATATGTAATTTTAAAATGCTGTCAATTAAACTTTAACAAAGGAAGATCAGAACTGCTAGCCTCATACCAGGTTAAGTTTGCCTGTCTTAACAAGTTCTTCTCCATCTACCGCGTTCTCCTTGGTGTGTATTGTCACAGTAAAGACTGTATGGGAGCGACTCGAGGTCGCATTCATCATTGTACTGGCTGTCTGTCGTTTTTGTGAGCCTTTTTTCAGGATGCTATAAACCTCTAGCTTGTTCCTCACAACAACCTCCTCCAGACCTTGGATGACGATTGAACCCTAAACAAATTGTAAGCGTTACCAAAGCAAGCATATACATTTTCTATCTGAAATAACTTAATACTAATTGATATGTTCTCACCCTTTGAAAAAACCCTCCTATTAATATGATATTACGATGAAAAAATGTGTCATGTGTTTTTAGTCGTTCTAATTCACTAACTACACTCACAAAGTAACAACTACCTATCTAGCAGTTAGGATCTGCAATGAAATATGACATTATGTATAGCACTGTATGGCATTATGTATAGTACTGTACGATATGTATCTTACCTTTGAGACAGACGGTAGCCGCTAACAGCGGTGTGAGAAAAACTTGATGACAACATGTTCAGTACAGTAAACTTTATGACTCTAACATAACAAACTTCAATGTAGCCTGAATAAACTCAGCTCACTTTGAACACACAATGAGTTTAAAGCTTTCACTAAGCTTGACCCTAACTTTGTCTTTGTGTTCATTTTTATTACCTTCTTCTGGTTTGGCTGTTTCTGCCTCGCAATTAGACTCGCTTTCATCTTTACTTTTAGCCGGCAATTTAAAAAACTTTTGGATCGAACAAAAAAGACCGAGCGATGCAGTTCTCGTAAGTGGCCTCTCGCATATGGCTGTATCAAGAACTGTCTTGTATACTCGTATCTTAAATTTGTCTCGTATCTTAAGGCAAAGATTTGCTCAGAATTTTCCTTGGATCTCAAATGTCACATATGTTGGGATACTTGTATGTCAAGGTATGACTGCGCCTGGAATATTTATATCCTAGATATACATGGCGACCAGTTATGTCAACACTCATGCAAGCAGCCAATTTAATAGATAAACACTAGAACAGATCCCTGTACATATAGATCACCCAGAAAGTTTAAGTACTGTTATGATACAATTGCTATGCCATCTAAAGGTTCTAGCTTGACTAGGATATACTGAGTAAAAAATATTTTTACAATAAATCACTTTACCTTCTTATTAGAGTCATCATAGATTCGCATTTTCGTCTCACATTCTGATGCTCCCAAAAGATCAAACAACTCTTCATTGTACAACTCAAGATAAGAAACTCTCATACTAAACTCGCAGTCCTGAGAAAAGAACCAACACTGTTACATTAAATATGAAGCACTCAGTTAGATGTTTTTGAGCTGTTCATAGACTAAATGTGTTGCTTTCTTAGCCGATGCATAATATGGTAACAAAGTTTTACAAAATGTAGAGTTACAGGCAATTTATTTTTATAAGTAAAGATACATAAACCAAATATTCGTGCTGACATACCTAAATGATTGTTAAGATCAAATCAATATGCCTCAGCAAGTCGTGAAATGCATTAATACAGTTCGCTAAATAAAATGTTTAAGTAAAGATGTGACAACTCCGACATGTTGAAATACTATAAACCATTGATGCAGCTTGTACCAGTATAATATTGCAAAATGACAAGGGAAACCAACTAGAAAGTGCATTGATGTGGCAACTCCAAAACATTTCTATCGAGCTAAAAAATCCTATAATTTGTGTAAACTTTCGTAAAGCAAACCAAATCCAGTTACATTAGACTGTGCAATCAAAACTTGCCTTGCTAATCTGCTTTCCTGATATGCAGACAATAGATGGTGATGTGATAGAAAAGTACTTACCATGGCTTCCAATCTTTCAAAAAGATGTGCTAAGGATCTTGGTACAATCCCAGCCATTGGATCATCCTCCCACCGAAGATGTTCAGCTGATCTCTCGCCCTCCATTGTAAATGTTTTACCAGTACCAGTTTGCCCATAGCTGTTCAACATTTAAAATAGGTAATGTTAAACACTTGTTGTATGATGGTGTTACATCAGTACATTTGAAAAGCACAAACGATGTAGCAATAAAAACTCAATCTGTAAAACAACCATATACATGTATATATGTTTATATATATGAAAACTATACGGGTATTTATATATATATGAATTATATAATATATGATGTAATATATATGAACTTACGCAAAGATTGTACAATTATAACCCATGATAACCTCTTCTATTGCAGGTTCAACGACAGACTTGTACACGTCAATCTGCTTACTGGTAGTTCCAAATACTTTGTCGAATGTGAAGGTTTTAGTAGGCGCCCCAACCTGTGGCCTCTCTCGCACAGACACAGACTTGTTTTCATTATCCGTTTCCACAATACTCCAACTGCGTTCTGCCAATTCAGTTCCATTCATAGGCCTAAATAGCATCCAAGTAGCTTCAAAAAACCACCATCTAGCTAAACGCTGTGCAAATAACAATGAAAACCTTTCAACGATAGTTATTCCAACGCAACTTTAACAATATTATAAGAACTAAGTATAAAAATCGTTTTGATAATAACATTCTGTCTAAGCAATATCTCGAACTCTTAGCGCCCCTATTTCTTTATAAACACTACCGCATAAGGTTAAACAACGTAGCATTAATAGCCAAGACCTTGACTGTCAGGCCTGAATAAGCTTCGCCCTCGGGTTCTATAACTTCCCAGTCACAAGCAGATTGCATCTATAAATATAATGCTATAAACCTAACACCAAAAGATCTAATTAAAAAGTGAGTGCAAATTGTAAAAAACATGACATTCACGATTGACAGCGACGATTACTGATATACTCACAGTATTTTAATATACTCACAGACTATATTAAACTTATAGTATTACATACCGACAACGCACAGCCACAAAAATGTGTTGATTTCCTGTAGATTTTTCCCGAGCAGGAGGCATATTAAACTGTAAAAATAATCTTTACTATTGCAAAATTCTAAAATAATACTACTTAAACTTTCCTAACTTCGGCTGTTGAGCCGATCAAAAGTTTTTCTAAAGAAGCGCTAACTTTCTGTCCATTCAACCAATCACAACGATTGGCTTGACACGCAGAGGTCAATCAGAGGCGAACTCAAAGAGTACTAATAGGGGCTAGAGATTTGCGAGTAGACAACTCCTTTATGGGTTCGAGGTTCAAACAATATAGGTATAGATTACATAGTACATAATGATGACGACGACGACGACGACAACGACGACGACGACGATCATGACGATGATGATGATTGATTATTTACAAAAACAGGCCTTTATTTGCAGACAAAGATGAAATGAGACTGATTAGTCAGAAAAAGTGGCTAGACTATTTGGAAAATAAAATGGTCTAACAATATAGGGTAATAAAAAGTTGATATTTTCACAAAACACTATTTTGGGTTAGCATATAAGATGCAACAAAATTGTAGGAGATTCAATTAAGCGTAATGCTTAGCAGTCTTTATATAGGTACCAAATGTACTTGACTTGGTGTGTGTGTGTAGTGTGTTGGATCCTGCGACCAACACGTAGAGGCGACTAGGTCGGCTTATTCTACCGGTCTGCATTCACCCTTCACAGGGGCTGTGTGCGGGTTGCCCGTGACCAACACGCGGAGGCGACTAGGTCGACTTACACCACCGGTCAACATCAACCACCTTGCACAAGGGATTGCTCCCAGAGTGGTTTTTGTATTAGGTCGACAAGGTCGACCGGAGGTCGACGGGGTCGACAATGCTTCTATGAATTTATCACCACAGCACAGCCCATATACTAGGTCTTTGGAGTTAGCTATATGCTTGGGGTGGTTCTGATATCGCTCAAGGTAACAGAAAGAGTGTGGTTCCAAATGCAATGCATATATTTGAACGACTAATAAGAGCCGAGGCCCTGCCTTAAGTACATTAGATTATGTAAATGAAGTACAAGAACCAGCCTTCTTTAGGGGCGTGGTTACAAAAAGATAAAAAGGGAATATAACTCCCATTAAAATTTATACAGAAGGATGGCAACCTAGCGTTCCATCACACACGCCGCCCCTATAGACGACAATCGGCTATATAAAAACCAAACCAAAAAAAAAAGAATAAAATAATATAAGGAAACACAAACAAACTAGAACACACCATAAAATGGAGATAGTCCATGTCTTTAACGGATTCGGTCGCAATCTTCATTGGGTCGACATTCGATTGGCCAATTCTTCTAGGCGACGGGCCGTCCGTCGGAGGTTAGAGGTTTCCTCCCGAAGGGCGTCCACCGTGACTCGGGGTCGAACGTCTCCCAGTCGGCTCTGTATGCTCCCGACCGTCGTTAATGTCTTTCTGGGAGCCGGTATGGGTCTCCCCGTTTTGGGCGGACTACATTTCTGAGCTGTCCGCTTTTTCTTCGGGGGCGAGGGAAAAGATGCCTGTGGTCCCCTCCTCACAGGTGGCTTCATCCTAACTGGACCATAGGGAGTAGGTTTATCGAAGGCCGGGGGGGGTTGACCAATCGGACTCTCTTGCTCCATGTGGGGTAGCTGGCGCGGTCGACCTCATAAATCTTAATGCCCGTTCCACCGTGGGCTTTTCGGATTTCCACATCCTTTATCCTGGATTGATGCTTAGCGATCGTGTCCCTTGAAGTCGAATTTCTACCGCATTTGCAAAAGAATCTGGTAAAATGTTGCGCAATGTGAATCCGGCGCCGTCGGGGGGGGGGGGGTGGACAATAATTGTTGGCACAACGGACAGTTGATACCGTCTTCCCGGCATAACTTCATGATCTTCTTGGTCGTTTCTTCTGAGATCCACTTGGTCGGCAGACAAGAGTTTGGGGAGGACTCTTCCTTCATCGAGTCGGACTCCATATCATCTAATGTTTCATTGGGAGCCGGGTGTAGTTCCAATGGAATCACTAACTCCGATAGTAGGGGCAAGGCTCCGGTAATTGGAGAGGCCTCCTTAACGGTCTCCTTGGTCACTTCCATGGCTGGAGGGTGTAGATACGTGTGTGTGTGCGTATCGAGCTGATAACAAGCAATGAGCGCGCTTTCTTTGGTTTCTAAAATGGCCGCCCTCTGACCTTGACCCCTTCTGGCTTCTCCTGATTGGACAGTACTGGTGTCATAATCTGCTAAATACGCAGGGGGCTTTCTTATTCGTTGGGGCCGTGTGGTGTTTCCAGCCCCAGCGGTACTAGCCTGAGCTCCTACGTTCCCCGTAGTTCTTGCTTCCTCGGTCGCCAATTCGCAGCCAGGGTCGGGGCCAGCCCTCGAGTTAGGGTTGTGTTCCCCTGGAGAGACCAAAAAGTCTTCGCTGGGAAGCCGAAGTGATTCCAATCTTCCCGGCGATTGTGGTATTGGTAATTCCATTAATCGACTAGGCAGAAGTGATTCTGAGATAACGGCATCTGGATTACCGTTTTCTCGTGGTACTCGTCTCCGGGGGTAACCTCTCATGTTGGGACGTCGGGCAGGTTCGACTTCAGCTGGGGCTCGTCCTTGTTGCACCGGGCTAGGGCGACAGAGCCTCAATCTTCCTTCAGCCTGAGTGGATCGCTGTCAATATCTTTCTATTTCGTAAGTATGATTTTCGTGACTCCTTAGTACGCGATAGGGCCCCACATACTTGGCCGCTAATTTCGGATTTTCCCCTTTTCTTCGCCGCTTGCTTAGCAACCATACGAGGTCACCCTCATTGAATAGCGGAGGCTCCCTCACATCGGTTGATACAATCTCCTTCTGTCTATCTCGGAGGAGAGTATGGGCTTGCATCAACCGGTCGTGAACAGTCTGGACGTACTCGTGTGTGCTCTTAAATGATTCCAACCTATTTCCATGCAGCAATTGGTCAGGAAGACGAAGCTCCCGACCCAACATCAAATAATTTGGGGTTTCCTCAGTGGCGGAGTGCGGTAGCCCTCGCAACGTCCGCATGATCTGTGGCAGTAATTGATCCCAGTCCTCTTGTCCTCTGCCCAGTAAAAGGGCTCATAGGGAGTCACCCAATACCCGATTGTTTCTTTCAACCACACCATTCCCTTCGGGGTGGTACGGAGTGGTTTGTCGACTCCCCATAAGTCACATAGCTCTTGGAACAAGGAGGACTCGAATTGGCTCCCCTGGTCGGTGTGGATAATTTCGGGCAGACCGAAGTAACTAAATACTCGCTCATCCAAGACCTGGGCCACCGTTGGGGCTGTAGCGTCAGGGATAGCTAAGGCATCCGACCACCGAGTGAAATGGTCAGTGAGTACCAACACCCAGCTATTTCCTCGAGGTGTCTGAGGTAGGGGTCCCACCAAATCTACGGCTAGACGCTGCCATGGCCGCCCGGCGTACAGCTGCTGTCGGTTCCCGGAGGTTCGGGCCTTTCCCGTCTTAGCCCGCTGGCAAACTTCGCAAGAGAGAACTGCCCTCCTGATATCTCCAGTCATGCCCGGCCAGTACCAATCCAGCTGGACGCGCTTCAGGGTCCTTTCCACACCGCAGTGAGTTTGTTCGTGGGCCTTCCACAGGATCTCTTGTCTCAGTGTTTGGGGGCATACCACCACCACCCTTTCTCGCCCATTCTGAATGAGATGAAGGGTCAATACACCTGATTCGTCAATCTGGAGCTGATGGAACATCCGGGCCAATCGCTGCAACTCGGGGCTGCCTACTTGTAGTACGGCCTCTTCGATTCTTTTCCGGTTCCTGACGGCCTGGTAAATTATCCCTAGGTCGGTAGCGGGTCTCTGTTGCAATGCTCGTACCTCATCCAGCGAAGTTTGCACCACTGTCAACAATTCCGGGACCTTTGGGGCAGCTGGTGGTGAGAGTTCTAAATTCGTGGCTTTAGCGTCTGCTGGTACCGCAACTTTATCAGTCTCTACAACGAGCCCTGGCTCACCTGCCACCTTGACTGCCCGTAACCGAGGGTTTTGAGACTTTCTGAGGGGGTTGTCCAACACTCTCGGTGACCCCGCACCGCATGGCAGCCGTACTGGAACTAGGCTGGCTGGTGTGGGAGTCGGGAGACTGGGCCCTGTATGTCTGCGGCTGGGTAGTCGAGGCCATTCGTCCTCGTCCAACTGGTGGGCGCTAGGACTGGGTCCTCCTGTACCTCTTGGTGGCTGTACTGTAATTGGGTCCACTGGTACAGTAGTTTCCCAATTTGTCCCAGGGGTTACTAGAGAGTCACACACTTGTGACCTAGTTGGCCCCCGATCCCGCTTCTCAATGGCAGCACACTGCCGGCAGTCGATGCACTGTTGTCGACTCAACCCATCGGCGTTACCGTGCTTAACGCCTTTTCGATGGATGATTCGATACTCGTGCTCGACTAGGCTCTCCAGCCACCGGGCCACCTGACAAGAGGGTTCCTTCCTCCGGTGCAGCCAAACCAAGGAGGCATGATCTGTCCGGATAGTAAACTCTCTGCCATATAGGTAGGGCCGGAAATGTCGGACAGCTAGCACGACTGCCAGCAACTCTCTTCTAGTCACGCAGTAGTTGCGTTCGGCGGGGGAGAGGGTCTTGCTATAGTAGGCTATAGGTCGCTCCTTGTCTTGCTGGACCTGGGATAACACAGCCCCGGTCCCCACGTTACTAGCATCGGTATCGAGCACGTAGGGTAAAGAGGGATCAGGATATGCCAGTACTGGAGCGTGCGTCAGTGACCACTTGAGCTTAAGGAAAGCTTCCTGTTCATCTTCCTCCCACTTCCAGGGGACCCCCTCGCTTGTCAACAAGGTGAGAGGTTTGGCGATCGAGGCATAGTCAGGTACGTATCGGTGGTAGTACCCAGTGGTACCCAAATACGATCTTAACTGAGTCACATCCTGTGGTGCTGCCCATTTACTGATGGCCTGAATCTTCTCAGGGTCGGTAGCCACTCCAGTGTCGCTGACTATGTGGCCCAGGTACTTAACTTGGGTCTGGAACAAACTGCATTTAGAGGGCTTCAATTTTAACCCTGCTTGCCTCAAGCGTTCCAACACCTCTGCCAGCCTGGTTACATGACTAGAGAAATCTGCCGACATGACGATGATGTCGTCTAGGTATAACAGCAAGGTTTTCCAGTGTAGCCCTTGGAGGACGCATTCCGTTAGCCGCTGGAAGGTAGCCGGAGCGGAGGTCAGCCCAAAGGGGAGCACCTTCCATCTCCATAATCCACTGCGTGTGGTGAATGCTGACCGTTCCTGGGCCTCGGCAGAGAGAGGTACCTGCCAATACCCGCTCATCATATCCAGGGTACTGAAAAATTTGCTGCCGGACAAGGCATCTAAACTCTCGTCAATCCGGAGAAGGGGGTAGGCGTCCTGGCGAGTGACACTATTGAGCTTCCTATAGTCCACACATAATCGCCACGCCCCATCCTTCTTCCTCACCAAGACCACCGGAGAGCTCCAGGCCCCGTGAGCGGGTTCAATCATGCCTTGTTTCTCCAGGGCCGAAACCTGTCGCTCGATTTCGGCTTCTTTCTCATGTCCTACTCGATATGGGTGTTGACGGATGGGTTGTGCCAGAAGGGGGATTTCATGCTGTACCAGGGTGGTACGCCCTGTTTCATCTCACAGTGGTGGTTGACCAAGAAGGGCATGCCCAGAATGGCATCCTCCTTCAGGGCACACACCACTAGAGATACAGTGACTTGGACACTCCTGACTCTGACTGGGAGAGTGATGAGTCCGTGAAATTGCAGCCGGGTACCATCTGCCATCCGTCCATAGTCTTCTCGAACCTCTAATTGGCTTTTGACATCCTTGGGTAAGCGCTCAAAAACATGTCGTCCCAACAGATTAGATGTGCATCCGGTGTCCACGAGAAACTGGACGGGCTGCCCTCCGATGCGACCTGGCAAGAAATAGCTGCTATTATGTGGCTTCCACAATTCATCTCCATGAGTTCGTCTGGCTTTACTCATTCTCTGGGGGCCTTTTTGGGAAGGCTGAAACGGCTTTGGCCAGACGTATGTTTCCTTCTTGGTTTCTGAGGGTGGGAGACCTGCACACTCAGGTAAGGGCTGATATTGGTTATGCAAGGGGACCGGTGGCGAGCAGGGGGAGCCTGTGTCGCCTAGTCCGTCGTGGCCGTTGCCACTGGCCTTGCCTTGGTATGGTAGATCCACAGTCAGCACTTCCCCCTACTGCTGTGGATGGGAACCGTTTCCCGACCTCGTGGCTTGAGGTGATTGTCGTTGGATAACTTGAGGGCGCCGGCGTCGTACATGTCCTGTCTGGCCGCAACCCCAACAGTTAGGGTCCCTTTTCTCTGCTCCCCGTTGCCCCAGTCGGTTTCCTTCTTTTAGTCTATCTGTTAACCCTTTTATAGCCATTAAGACATCATTCAGGGTGGCTGATGGAGGATCCGAGTGGACGGGGGCGACTGTAGCAGGGGTAGTCTCCTCCTCCTCTACTGTCATTACTATGGGTCGAGCACCAGAACGAGGAAGAGTGGGCTGAATTTGCAGGAACTCATTCCCTGCCTGCACTGCTTCCTCTAAGCTCTGGGCTCTTACTGCTAAAAGATGGCGTTGGAGGTGCGTGTTTCCCAGAGTCAGGGAAAACGCATCCATGGCCATATTAGCTTGGTAGGAATCCGGAAGGTCAGCGTATGCTATCTTCACTAGACGCTCCATCTCCGTTGCGTGTTCTTGGAAGCTAGTCTTGGGTTCCCTCTTGAGGTGGAGCCTGCTCTTAGCCTCTCTCGGGGAGAGCCCGTACTTGGTGCGTAAGGCCGAGAAGATGGAGGCAGGCGAGTCTCCTCGACTACAACCTCTGGCTCCCTCCTTCAATGTCTTACGCAGGTGGAGGAGAGTGGCCTTCTCATTCCACTCATTAGCTTCTGCAACCTCCTCGAACTGGGAGATGAACAGTTCCACATCTTCACTCCCATCGAACTTCGGTGGCTTGAAGCTAGCTTCCTTCTTAGGCATTTGTAAGGCTCTAGTAATAGCCTCTGTCAGCTGACCAATCTGGTCGACCTGTTGTAGCTCTGCCTCAGCCAGATCTCTGGTAGCACTCCGTCGGCTGTTTGGCATGGTTACAAGGTTTGTCTTATAAGTCCGAATTACCGCAGTCAGATCCCACTGCTGCCACCAGTGTGTTGGATCCTGCGACCAACACGTAGAGGCGACTAGGTCGGCTTATTCTACCGGTCTGCATTCACCCTTCACAGGGGCTGTGTGCGGGTTGCCCGTGACCAACACGCGGAGGAGACTAGGTCGACTTACACCACCGGTCAACATCAACCACCTTGCACAAGGGATTGCTCCCAGAGTGGTTTTTGTATTAGGTCGACAAGGTCGACCGGAGGTCGACGGGGTCGACAATGCTTCTATGAATTTATCACCACAGCACAGCCCATAGACTAGGTCTTTGGAGTTAGCTATATGCTTGGGGTGGTTCTGATATCGCTCAAGGTAACAGAAAGAGTGTGGTTCCAAATGCAATGCATATATTTGAACGACTAATAAGAGCCGAGGCCCTGCCTTAAGTACATTAGATTATGTAAATGAAGTACAAGGACCAGCCTTCTTTAGGGGCGTGGTTACAAAAAGATAAAAAGGGAATATAACTCCCATTAAAATTTATACAGAAGGATGGCAACCTAGCGTTCCATCACAGTAGCAAACGTGCGTGACTGCGTGGGTGTGTGTTCAGCTATTTCTGCAGCGCTAGACTCCTTCGCTAACAAAAGGTGGCCTTAGTCATCGCACTATACGGTGCTCAGACATCAGATCATCACTCTTGTTATCTGTGAGCCATGATCCGCCCGAAGCAGTCGAGTTTTAGCCTGACCACAGCTGTCTCCTGGCAGTTTAGTTTAGAACATGAGTCTCTGAGTGGCACTTAGGGAGTCCACTATGGTTGACCAGTCAGGTGTTGTAGGCTGTGATTTGGATCTAGCAACTGAGTAATCTGCACATTTGTGCAGGTAGTGCTGAGTCGATTCTTCATCTTCCAAGCAAGTACATACAGGACTAACTTAACTACTAACTTAACTCAGCTCTGTATTGAAATAGCTGGAGTCTTTTATGGCCAGTAAGAAAGTTACATAAAGCTCCAAGTTCATTTCTTTTTAGGTGAAGAGGAACTGGTTGCTGAAACATATCCTCAGGCTGTAAGTCAGAGAGAATTCCATATACACATTCACTATCCCTAAGCAGAGCTGTACATTTATAAAGCCATTCTGTTTTTATACATATTTTGATTCTATTTCTGGATAGATCAGCTGGGCGTATGTCCTTCATCAGAGTGAAACGGTGAAGCAGTTTTCTGATGTCTGTCTAGAAGGTTTTCGTTATCTTGCTTTTTGCAGTACTTGTGATTGAGTATGAGTCTGTTTATACCAAACTCGTCACCAATTGTAATCTGTCTTTACTATGCAACAGATCTATTCGTTGTGTCAATCAGTAGGTGAAGTGAGTTTTTTGAAGAGTTGTAATGAGCTCTCAGGAGTAGTTTGATATGCGGGTGAAGAGAGATCTTGCACTTGGTGTACCAGATGGCTGCACCATGGAAAGCTTTTGCTAATAGTACTCATGTGAAGATCTTTTTACTGGTCTCACATTTGAGGCCAGCATATATAAATGGTTTCAGCATGTTGATACGTTGTGTTAAAGATTTAACACTGCTGCTTGGCTGTTTCTCAAAGGTCAAAGGTCTCAAAGGTCAGTTGACCATTTATTGTGATACCAAAACTTTTCAAGATCGGCGATATCTGGATGATGTGTGTATTTATGATAGTGGTAGTGATTGTACCATTGAAGACCACAATTTCTGTTTTCGTATAGTTGAATTTCAAATTTTATTTGTCCATCCAGTTCTGTAACTGATGGCAGCTATTCTGTATTTTTCTTTGTAGTTTTTGATGATTCTTTGCTGACACTAGTATAGTTCAGTCAGATGCAAATTTGAGGCCCACGCCATACACAAATAATAGCATATCATGTATATATACAATGAATAAAAGGGGTGAGTGTGCCCTCTCTTGAGAAAAACCAATCTTGCATAACTTTGCATCATCAATGTATTTTTGGACCATAAGGCATATTTGTCTATCGGATAAAAAGAAGTTGACTGTATTGAGAAAGTTGCCATCAACTCCCAGCTCCTTGAGTCTATAGATCATGTCTTGGTGACTAATAGTGTCTCTTAGGCCTTTTGCAGGTTTAGAAGAGAGCTGCGCTACATAGCTTGGATTTTACCTGATGTGCTGTTTCAGGAAGTATGAGCGGGTGCTTCTAACCTGTCTGAAGCCATGCTGTGAGTGTGGATTCAGGGCCTAGTTTCCCATGACTAAGTAGTACCTCTTAGTATCTCCTGAGTAGTACCGGTCTAGTACCTCCTCGAACTGCAGTGCAGTTCGAGGATTCTATCTAGACTTTTGTCTATATATGAGCTAATTGTTATAGGCCTATGTATACGCTGCTGTATCTGTATAGTCTTTCTAACCTGGCTTCCGTAAGAAGCTTCCGGAAAAAGATAACTGGATATTTATTGCTCCATGGCCATTTAAAAACTCTATTGAATAGGCAGTGGAGAGCTATTACAAAGAAACGTGTTCCTTGTTTGAGCATTCTTGGATAAATACCATAAAAATCAGCATGTTTTCTGACAGTTTCATTTGCTAGTGGTTTGAGATATTTCTTTCATAGAGACAGTGAGGTTAGGTTGGCCCATCGCATTGGTGTAAGCTAGACCTGAGGAGCTTCTTGGCGTTGGCTCATCACAATCTGTGATGTCACTTTGGCCACTAAGAATATAGTATGGAACGTGCATTCAGTTTTTGCTTTGTCATCAACAAGAACTTCTTTGGTGGATGCGATCAGGTTACCGATATTTTGTTCTTCTCTCTTGAGGAAGTAGCTTTGAAGTCTTTCCAAAATACTTCCCCTATTGTAAACATTGAGTTTTTTAGATTTAATTACAATGTGCTCATTTTGAGCTGAAGCTAGAGACTTGTTAAACAGATTTCTGATTCTGTCGATCTACTCACCATTGGCATATGATGAACGATACTTGAATTTTGCTCTGGCTTGCCATAGCTGACTTGAGACCTGTGACAGCTCCTGATTCCAAAAAGGCTTGTTGTTTCTGTTGAGCTTAACTGTGGGGACATGCAACTCATCATTATTGTTGTAGGGTATTCCACATAACTGTAGGATTAGATGATGTGGTTAAGATAGTTATATTCAGTCCGCACATAGTTTCTAATGTGATTCCGGATGAATACCAGTCTGCATCGTTCCACTTGAATGCAGTTTTAGGTGTTACAGTAGGTTTCTGCATTTCGAGTATAGTGATACCTGGCAGGTGGCCTCTGTGTGATGCTCAGGTAAAAAGTTCGATCATTTCATTTGTGTCAAAGCATGACAAACCTGATGTGGTGACAAACAAGTCAACATAACTTGAACCGTTGCTCCATAGGAATGTAGGGCTGTTATGGTTGTAGACTATTTCAAAGCTTCATTTTTAGAGAACTCTAGAAGTGTTACGCTAGCCTGGTTTTGACTGTGGTCACCCCATGCTTCATACTGTCTACTTTGAGAGCCAACATCTGTATTTGTAAGTTCAGAGTAGCTGTGAGAATGTCCAAGAGCTTCTGTTTACATTTTGAGGTGAGTACACTGACATACAAAACAGGCATCAGCCTCCAATTTGGGTTACTGTCACGATTAAGTTTCTTGTCAGTGGTTCCAGTTCTGGGTATCTAGTGAGCTGAATGTTCTTCCTAGCCGACGGGGACACTCTCCTATGTTGAAAGTCTGAAATTGTTAGATTTGAGAATGCAATTTAGGTTAGAGAGCATACCACTTGGTAACTTTTTGTTTCTGATAAACAAACGATGTCAATTCTCTCATTTCCAATGTATTGTTTGAGTGTTTGAGTAGTCCTGATGGACATGACATTGATGTTTATCTGACATACCCTAATCGATATATTTAAACTGTTATGACGCTGGAATATCAGTTTTAGACATTTCATATGTTTACTACACCTGCTTAGCTGATCAGGTGTGTTTGCCAGTTTATGCATACTGGGTTCTCGGCACAACTTATGTGTGATTCAATGTTGGTAGACTCTCTACAGTATGGGCAACTTTTTTACCAGCTCAATGATTTTGCAAGTGTCCCAATCCCCAGCAGTTGGTGCATTGTCTTACATGAGGGGTCCACTCTAGACGCTCAACTCTCAGACTGATTTTAGTTTTTGATTTTAACACCATCCCTTTATGGCTTTTTCTAAGTTTTCTGGAGTTTGGAAATGTATTTTCAATGTATTAGGTTTTTGTTTCAGAGGTCCTTTAGTCATCCTATAAATTGAGACATATTTGAATGGCTTGTTCATATCACTTTACATATCTGCATCATCCATATCAAGAGGAATTCCTTTAGCGACACTCACTCTGTTGACTTGGTGTTTTGTAGGTAAATTAACTTTTGATATACCAAAAATGTTATTGTGGCCCCTTAGCTATGACATATAACATAATGCTATAATAAAAAAGCTTAGATCAAGCTAACTTTGTGCTATACTATCTAATAAATAAATTTTATGCTTTGTTTAGCTATTTATTAAATAGCCATAGCTGATGGTTATATAAACTAGGTTTCAGAGACAACAGTTCATTACATACTATGAGAGTGAATAAATTACATTTGTTATAGCCTGTGTTATTATTCATACAGAAACATAAAAAAAGTTGTTGGCGACAAGGATGGGATATTCTTGAGCAGTACAACTAAATACATGTAGTTACAAGAATATAATCCAGAAACCTATACAACATCCTCAGTATTTATACAAGTATGTCTTCGGAAGTGGATAAGTTAATTGTAGCAATTACGACTCAAAACCAAAAGATGGAAGAGCAACAAAAAGCTCATCAAGAGCAACAACAAGCTTATTTGAAAGAAAATATGAAACTCACATAACTCATGGTGAAAGGTCAAACTAAGGCAGCAGCTAAGCTAGCAGCAGCTAATTAGCACCACCAGCAGCCTTACCCAAGTTTTTAGAGTATGATTCAGCCACAGAACTATTGACTGATTATATGAATTGATAGGACACTTTTGTAGCAGCTCACTCTATACCTGAGGAAAAAAAAGCTAATGCATTCTTAATTAATCAGTCACCAGTTCTCTACAAACTGATCAGCAAAATGGCTGGTCACGTGGAGAATCCAAAACTTATAAATAAATGAAGTTACCATGGAAGAAATATATAACTCTTTAAAAGAACAATATGGTCCTACGCGATTTCTAGTATGTGAACGTTATAAATTCTTGAGTACTATGAAAAGAAAACCTGGAAAAACTATTAATGAATTAGCAAATAGAATTAGACAGGAAGCGACTACTTGTGACTTTCCTAATATTAACGATCCATTAGATGAAGCTATGAGAACCTGGTTTGTCTGCTCAGTAAATAATAAAGCAGTTCTCAGAGCACTGTTCAAAGTAAAAGAAAATGGGCTATCTTTCAAAAGAGCTATTAAAATTGCGACTGAAACAGAAGATGCAGTCAAGATAGCCAAGGAAACTATATATGGAGAGCAACAAAAAGTCAAAAAGGTACAACCAGATCATAGAACTAAGACACCAACAGGAACTTCAAACAACAAAGAGACAAGACAGACAACCTTTAATTGCTGCAGATGCAATAACACTACACGTACTGCTAAGGAATGTACTTATAGATCTGCTACATGTAATTTCTAACTAAAATTAGAACATTTAGGAGTTGCCTGCTTAAAAAGAAAAGCAACTACCAATAATATTCCTAGTAATGGCACAGAAATCTACATCAAAATAACAGCCTAAAACTGCCTGAATAATACATATGAGACAACTTCAAAAAATATTGAAATAAAAAAACAGATCATAAATATGGAGTTAGATACATTAGCCTGTGATAACTTTTTTACTGAAGAAGTCTGGTGTAAACTTGGAAAACCTTTACTCTCTACAACAACTACAAATCTGCTTCAAAATATCATATTGAAGTAATTGGACAGTCCCAGCTGAATACTAAAACAGTAAAAAGAAACAATATTGCTTTGTAGTTAGTTAGCCAGGTTCTAAACCTCAATTTGATAGGAAGAGGAGCAATCAAACTACTGTATTAGGGATATCTATAGACAACCTGCTCAACCAACAAACTACTACAACTTGTAAAGTAGTTGACTAGGAAACAGCTGGCAAAATTCTACAACAATCTTGCAAGAAACTCTGCAAGGAATTTCCTGATCTTCAACAATGATTTAGGCTGTCTAAAAGATTACGAGCTAGAAATAAGATTTAAAGCAGACGCAAAACCAGTGTTTCACAAACCTCGACCTGTTACATTTTCTATTCAAGATGAATTAAATCTAGCCTATGAAACTGGTATTCAAGGAAGATTTTGGAAGCCAGTACAGTTTAATCAATACGGTATACCAGTAGTTCCGATCTGGAAAACACAACTTTCTAACAGTCATCGAAGATCAATCAGAGCATGTGGAAACTACTCACAAACAGTCAATCCACAATTTGAGACTCACAGATAGCCTATACCTTTACCCGAAGACCTGAAGAACAAGTTAGGAGGAGGGTACAAATACATTAAAATTGATCTAGCTGATGCATACAACCAAATCCCATTAAGACCAAACAGCTAAAAAAAACATGCTCTTAGCACTCGT
Organism: Watersipora subatra; assembly: GCF_963576615.1. Classification (NCBI taxonomy): domain Eukaryota; kingdom Metazoa; phylum Bryozoa; class Gymnolaemata; order Cheilostomatida; family Watersiporidae; genus Watersipora; species Watersipora subatra. The sequence goes on along the minus strand of NC_088711.1, from coordinate 11,346,116 downwards.
AAAGGAGCACTACTACAGATGAAACTTCCTTGTGGAATCAGTTCAGCACCTGGATACTTTCAGAAGATAACGGAACAAATAACAGCTGATCTACCAGAGGTAACTGTATATTTCGATGATATACTGGTTAGTAGTACTGATGCTACAAGTCATTTACAGAATTTGTGACAACTCCTTCCAAGACTGAATGAAAAAGGTTTACGATGTCGTAAAAAGAAGTGCCACTTTGCTCAACCCTCAGTAGAATATCTTGGTCATCACCTTTTGGTAAAAGGAATTTCTAAAGAACCGAAAGCAGGTGCTGTCAAACAGATACCTGCACTTACTAACATAAGCAGTTTACATTCATTCCTTGGACCAGTACAGTTCTACAACAAAGTCTTACCTTACCTATCAACTATTACAGAACCATTACATCAGCTAACTAGAAAGAATGTGCGGAGGAAGTGGACTGCAGAACATGAAAACAGTTTTCTTCAGCTAAAGCAATTGTTGACTGCTAACACAGTTCTTACACATTTCAACTCAAAGCTGTCTAAAGGAATAACATGTGATGCTTCTGAAACAGGAATTGGAGTTGTCTTGTTTCACATATATCAGGATAATAGTGAAAGACCTATTATGCATGCTTCTAAAACATTGACTGACACTCAAATGAAGTATGGTCAGATTCAAAAAAAGGCACTAGCTATCATATTTGCGTTAAAGAGGTTTCACCAGTTTTTCTATAGCAGAAAATTCACCATTGTTACTGACCACGAAGCATTGACATCAACGTTTGCACCTAACAAAGGAACTCCTGCACTTGATGCTAACCGATTAGTAAGATGGGCTCTTTTACTCAGTCAATACAAATATGAAATAGAATATAGAAAGACTAACAAACATGGGAATGCAGATGCTCTTAGGTGATTACCTGTTGGACCAGATGTGGAGTTTGACAAAGAGGAAGACGATACTGACACAGACATCCTTTGCATCATTAAAACTATTGGAGCTCAACTAAATCCTACAGATCTGGGAGTAATAGTCAAAGAATCTTCTGAAGACACAACTTTCTCTACAGTAATGAGATATACAAAAGGATGGTCACACAGAGAGGAAACAACTCCAGCTACTTCTGAAATTAAAGAATTTAAAAAGTTAGAAAACTCACTATCTGCGTGTAATGGTTGTCTACTCTATAGAAACAGTAGTAATTCTTACCAGCCAAAAAGTAATTCTTACCAAGAAGAAGTACTAAAATATTGCATCTCGGGCATTTTGGGATATAAAGGATGAAGCAGCTAGCAAGCGCTACAGTATACTGCCCTAGAATGGGTGCTGACATTGTGAAGACAAGCAAGTTGTGTACATCATGTGCTGAAAATCAAAGACTACCTTTAAAGTATCCGGTACATCCCTGGATGCTTTCTGAGAAACCATGGAGTCGTCTACACTTAGATCATGCTATCAACTTTATGGGAAGTAACTGGCTAGTTCTCACAGATGCTCACACTAAATATCCCTGCATTCACAGGACCAGTTCTACCTTGACCAAATCAACTACTGATCTTTTAAAGCAAGATGTTTCATACTTTGGCTATCCACACACGTTAGTTACCAATAATGCTACTAGCTTCAAATCAGAAGAGTTTCAACATTGGTGCATAGAAAGAGGAATTACACATTTATCAAAAGCTCCTTATCATCCTGCAACAAATGGAGCTGCTGAGAGAATGATGCAATCATTTAAAAAAGCTTTAAGAAAGTTTAGCTTACTACCTAATGCAGCATTATTAAAATTTCTGATGCATTATAAAAGAATGCCTTTAGAGAACTGATATTCACCTAGCCAGCCGCTACATGGAAGCTGCTACACACAATTATTCCATCACCAGCCCATTCAGCTCAAGAGAGGCAAGAAGTGCAAAGCTTTTGAATGACACAGTAAACAAGATTCACACCTATCAAGTTGGAGATCCATGATATGCGTTATGCTGTGGTCTTGGAAGCTCTGATCAGCCTTGATGGGTTCCAGCACTAGTGAGTAAAGTCTATGGCAGCAAAGTATTAATGTTAGAGTTCGGCCAAATGGACTTACATGGAGAAGACATGTAGAGCAACTACAACCTAAATTTAGCACAGAAGAAGATCTAGACCCTAGAGATATATCTCACACTTTATATAAAGATATTGACAGACTACCTATTTCTGTACCTCCTGAAGAACCAGTGCATCAACCAAGGAAACCAAATCCTAGACATCCTCTGGACAATGGTTATGAACCAAATAAGCCATATAGATCATCCAGAAAGAGACAGCGAATACAATTTTATCCTCAACATTTCGTCTGTTCATTTCATCTCCTGACTAGTGAGGAGGTGATATTAATATATTGCCATAATAAAAAAGCATATATCAAGCTAACTTTGCGTTATATACCTAATAAATAAATTTAATGCTTTGTTCAGCAATTTATTACACAGCCATAGCTAATGGTTATATAAACTAGGTTTTGAAGGCAACAGTTCATTACATACTATGAGAGTGAATCAACTAGATTTGTTATAGCTTGTGTTATTATTCTTACAGAAACATAACAAATCACATCTTATATCTTCAGTAGCCCGTTGGAGCATCAGTTCGTGTTTATTGTAAGAGTAGTCTGTGATTCGATCTATTATCACTTTATCAATATGTTTTCCAACTTTCCCTCTCACTTTGTCATCTGATACCGTAATACTGAGGTCCTTGGTGCTCTCGATTACAACTACCTTGTCTACCTGAATTTGTATACTTCTCCGTTTCATATTCGTAGGTTATTTTATACTACTCATTAGGTTTTTATCTCATGGTTTGCGAGGTTGTACAGTTTGCCATTAATTTTCAATCTTTTTGTTCTTGTCAGTGTTTACATTCATTGCAGGTGAAACCTGAGCAGAAATGTTGTTAAGTCCTTCGTTGGGACCTTGCTAGTTCTGCAGCGTGTAACTTATCATAGAACCTAGGCTACTCTTAAGCTCTTTGTTTTCCTTTTCCAAATTTTCTATATGTGTTTCTATTGCTTTTCAACATTTTTGGTGCTCCGTTCTTCTTGATATTAGCCTCTGTTCCAACTCTTGTATTTTGTTTAGGGCTATGGAGATGGTCGGCTGCAGTACATCTTCAGCACTATTCAAAAGAGGTGTTGCTGTGGGTGATACTAGCATTGGTTTTTCCGAGTGGGTGACTGAGAAGTTGTTCTCAGAGACTTGACAAGCATCCATCTTGTCATTGTCCCTTGGTTGAACTTGAAGTGTGTTTAGCTTCTCATTAGGTTCAAATGGACTGTTATATTGTACTATCAGAGGTAGGTCTACAAATTGTCTGTATGTGTTTGTTGGGAAAAGTTTGGTTGCTTCCTTAATGAGTGTTAATATTTTCCCGGTGTTTGGTTCCAGTCCAGGCAGTGCTGAGACCAGTCTTCCTACATTTTCCAGTGAGTAGGTCATGTTGCCTTGTATCAGTATTGTACCACTGTTATACATGTTTATGTACAATGACTTACTTGTGTCTCCAAACTGTACGCCGTCTTTTAAAGCGTCTGGATCTGTCTTCCTATCACTTTTAAGTAGCTTCTTCCAGTCCTGGAGGTAACCAGGATGACAGTACGCTGCCACACTTTCATGATGTTGACACGTGATGATTTTCCTGGTTCTGTATGCATAAATTGTACTATCTTTGACTACAACATATTTTTTCTTCTTGTCCAGATGCTATATTCCTCAATTTTATGGAGACCTTTGTTTAGTGCTGCCATAATGGTAAGATAGACTGGTGCCTGCTCTGGGTTGTTTTGTCTGAGTAGAATCATTAAGATAGTAACAGGAAGTGTTTTTTGACCAGTACCATATACTGGTCTTGGTGTTTGGGGATGTTTGATACAAACAGAATATCTTCGAGTGGGTGTGTTAGGACGTCATTGAGCCCATAAGAATACACTTGGCTGTCAGGCCGCAAGGACAAGTACTAGGGTGGAGACAAGTAAAGAAGGCGGTTATATCCCTTAGTTTATCCATGTTGGACCTAAAAAAACTTAGTCGACGCAAGACTTAGTTGTGGGATGGATATTTGTACTCAATAACAACCACTTTTGTCAAGAGGTTAAACTGTCTCAAGCAATTTAAGATCGCCTATAGCGCGAATAGTGTTAGAAACATCAAGCATGTGACCGACTTTAATATTTGCTGGCGTTCTAACCCCCTTTTAGACTAGAGTCATTGTGCATTATGCGATTAAAACGGTCTTGGGGCAATCTATACAGTGACTCAATCTTCAGTTTTGGGAAAATCTGAAACCACATTATAAATATAAAATAATTTTTGACTTGCCTGCATGCTTTTTTAATTTATACTCCGAAATGACTACACAAATTTGGCAAATCTACAAAAGTTTTTTAAAGTTTCCAAAAAGTACATACCTACATACCTATAACAATACATATACGCCTACATGTACAGTATATGTAAACTATTTGTTATGAAAAGCAGAATTGCTGACGCTCAAACATTTTATGTTGTCATCATTTACAGAACGATGAGTTTTTGTACTAAATCATATTCGCTGATTGCATCAGTCCAGCCTAGATAATCTTTTAGACATAGATTATATGTTAACACATAATGTTAACACATAATATCAACACAAAGATTATGTGTTAACACATAAATGATGTGCTAACATTTGAACACTTTTTTGCGGTTGAAAATTCAAATAATTTGAATTTCTGTAAGCTATTAAAACATTGCTCTAAAAGATTGCTAGCCGCTGTTTCAAATGAGATTTCAATTCATTTAATAAACTTGCAAAATAACGTGAGTGTCTGCTAAAAGGTATATCACAAAGTTTATTAGACTTACTCATGTTTACATCTTAAGGTCCACTCAGACAAGCAAATCGCAGAGCCGGCACAAAACATTGCCTAAAGCTATGCATGATCTTATCTTTACTATAATAAGAGCAGTGTCCGTCCAACTGTCCGAAGTCATGTGAAGAGCATTAGAAAAAAGATTGCCTCACGCGAGAATTAAACCCTTGGCGCCAGATTAAAAGGTAAGCACGTTACCACTACATAACTGTAACACTACTCAGGCGCCTTACCACCTCATGAGATAATTCCTCATTCGTATACCAATTGCTCATGACAATCTCATACAGTGCACGCGGCTGACAAATATACTAGTAACCATAACTTAATCATCAGGGTGTTTGCATGTCACTTCTTGCCTTTCTACATAGAGCGCCTAAGTATTTTGCTACAGAGCTGCAACCATAGACTCTGTTGCACCAAACACTATTGTTTTTTCTCTCGATCAGAGAAACATGAGTGAATGAAGTACAAGACGTTCTTCTTATTGCTGCAAAGAGACAGCAAAATATTGGAAAGGATACGCGACCTGCCAGTCTCCGACACCAAGAATAGTCTTTCGCACATCACCAGTAGCAGAGCTGCCAACCGCTTAATTTTGCAGCCTGGATTGTTGTGAAGTTCTGATTTGCTATCTTCATTGTCTATTTTAACCTTCCATAAAAATGTGACTGCCACTCTTAATGCAAAATGACTTTCTTTGTACCACAAGTGATTTCAGATGATTTATTTCATAACAATTTGTTGATGCGAATGCTGTTTGCTTCAGACCGACTTTTCTACCATGTTGAATTTGTGTATGAGTCGAGCTACAACATTCTAAGGTTCGTTTCGTTGATATTTATATCGCTGACCTAATTTTTTTGTAGTATGAGTATAAAGAAATCCCTCAGCAGTTTATGTACATTCACTGCCTTTTATTTTCATTTGACGGTAAACAATAAATAAAATATGAGTAATAAACAATAAAATGAGTCTGGTGCGGTAAGGAGACAAAGCAAAGCTTAAAGCTAATTTAACCGCCTCAACAACACAGGCTTTGCTAGTTTTTATCTTGTCATACATAAAAGTTCAACTCATAGTTTTCTCTATTTAGGATGTGATAACATTACGTAGAACAACGTCAGAATAGTAATACATCACCTATAGATATAAAAGAAGATATCTTGCTTGGATACACCTTGAAGAATTATTTGATCAAAAATCCTGACTGGAGTAAAATCATTGTATTAGAACACATGAACGCTTCAAACTGGTATTAAATACGTAAGATCAGCAAACATTTTTAATTATAAATATTATATAAAGAGTGGAGAAACTGGATCAGATCACGGCGAACAAGGTGACAAGGTGTGGCTACACAAGGTGAAAAATGTAGAAGCATAAGCTTGTTCTATTTTGAATCTAATTTACAGTGCAAGCAGCGAGGCAGCAGGATTTGGTATCAACAATGGCACAAACCTTAACTACCAAATCAAAACAATTTATGTGACTTGATAAGAAATTGTTTCTTAACTTCTGCTGAACGTGTATCAAGGTCCAGCACAACTTATTGTGACCAAAAATCACAACTGCTATTGTCACTTGAGATCAAAACGGACTTGAGCAACACATTCCTGTACAGGATATATATTCCCAGTTGTCACAGAGCTTCCATCATTTGCGCATCATCCTAGACTTTGACCTAGTTACCATTCCATCCTCTTTACTGCGTCGTCGTAGACTGTTACTCATCACACCAGCGGAGACCTGACCAGAGGTTAATCTCGTCGGTTCCCTTGATAGATCACCGACCATTCCTGTAGCAAAATGTAAAACTGCTTACAATCTTTTTCAAGAAACACATGCACGGAGAAAAAAATTATTACTTTGAACAATTAATTATCAGCAAATGTAATTGCATGACTGTTACAAGAAAATTACTGGAAAAACTAACAATTTTGTTCCGCATATCACAAACAATCACCAATTTGAAATTCAATGTACGGAAACCTTGAAAAGGGCTTAAGTTCGAACTTCATGATTTTTATACTCTGTTCAAATTATATTGCTTTTTATGGCGTTAAGAAGTTAAGCTCACATACAGGCGATGCGGGCAGAGTTTTTGCTAGCAGTTGCCTAGTCTACCTCTAGTCTAAATACACATATAACAAGAGGTTTAGGGCACAAGTAATAATCCTTGCATACAATTACTATCACTATAACAATTCATTACAATGACTTATTATTATAAATTAATAATGTCTGTTCACAACCAGAGCACACATTTAGATTGTGTAAACGTAAATGGCAGAAATGGCTTTTAAAGTAAAATAAACAATAGCAGGATCAAAATAATTTAATTTATGAAGCTATGAAACTTAATAACAAAGAGACAACTTCAAGCGTATAAAGCCAGTTCTGACTACAAACTGTAGCAAACATATCAATGAGTGCAATGAGCTTTTATTCAACACTGTTAAATATAAAATAAAAATATGTCTTCAAATTTAGAATGAAATAAAAATTGAATGCTCCAACCAATTGCAGAGTAGTACACAAGCTGAAATAAAAATTGAACGCTCCAACCAATTGCAAAGCAATACACAAGCTATAATATCATCACATGTTAATTGCAAGCAACAGATATCAACTGGTAGAGGTATTTCTCTGTTTCTCAATGCATATTTATTAAGCGATCTTTGGCAAGTTGGAGGTAAGTTAACAGATTTATTGCATCCAAAAGGTTTAATACCGCTCCACTGACAAAAGAGGGCAAAATATAGGTGATAAGGGCTAAATTTATCTTCCCAAAATTCTGACGAGCCATTTGAAAAATACAACGCAGGCCTCTATTTGAACACCACCTCCAATTTACCGCCACTATAGAGAAAGGGTTAAAAAATAGAGCGCCATGGCGTTCAATTAGAGGTTTTACAGTATGTCACTTATCCAACAGGACTGCATTCAAATGGCATTTAACCTGACTCAAGTTTCATGCTGGGCCTTCAAGACAGGGATGAAAGGTTTGTGATAGCAGGCAGCTGTAACCATACCATTGTGAATAGGATTGGCAGCAGTCATCTGCCGCGCTCCTCCAACAGCACCATGTGGTCTAGTCAACCCGCTGTGCACTTGCCTAGAGCCAGATGCTTCTTGTCCTGAAGCGTGAGATGCGGCTGCTGCTGAGGTACCACCGGCCTAAATGGCAGAACAGGCGTACTAAGAGTATTTAAGCCAGGATGAACATTACAGCTACTGGAATATCTTGAAAAAGATATAAATATAAGGCTACCAGTACAATAGGTTTTCATTAGTATTCTACCTGATCTATATAAACTTGTGATATGGCTTATTACAGAGCAGCCAGTCACGCATAACTTACAAAATAAATTTAAATAAAGAAAAAATATGTTGACATGCGTTCTGTAAAAAAGTCATCCATATTATTGAATTTATGCAATTATGCAATTAAATGATACAGATTCTGGTAGCCGTTATACTTTGGAGTTATGCTCATTTGAATTATGCTTAAATTTAAATATACACATATATTTATATGTATAAATACGGTGGACCCTCCCTATACGACATTAATTTGTTCAAGTGTTGGCAAAATAAGGCGAAAATGTCGCATAAAGGGTATGAAAACCCGTAGTAATTATCTAACGCAAACACCCCTAGTAAAAAACATTAAAATTTTAATACTGTACATGTATATTAAAACTTTGTAACAAAATAGTATGTTAACCTTATTAACTATAGTTACCTACACTTTACTATATTTAGTAGTTATTATCTGTAATAAAATGTAACGTTACAATGTACTATGTGCAGTACGTACCGTAGGGAGTTCTTACCTTCGAGGCAGACGTATAAAATGAACGTTCAGCTTAACTTAATGACTTTAGCTTACTAAACACATACTTAAAGCTAAGTTTTAGTATGTATTTTTAACTATTTCACTGATCATCAACTTTTTTATCGCTACAATTTCATCACCTATCTGTTTCCGGTTTCGTTTTCACAACAACTAATAACGAATAATACCGAACTGCGGGAGATCGAGCATCGTATCTCTTTCATTCGTTGTTAGAAGGATTTCAGCGAATAGCAGATCGCCACATCTGTTATTCCGACGTAAGCAGCACACTGACTGCCAAATTCGAATATTGAGAGAAATTTTTGTTAATATTGTGTGGCAAAAAATAGTTTGTATGAAAAGGGCGAAAAATCATCGTGTTCTACATCGTAGGGGAAAAAAATTGTATAACAGCGTCATCATAACCCGAGAGCACGCTGCATGTCACAAGGCTTATGCTTATACATTTGAAGCAGGTTTATTTCACCAAGTTTGTACATATGAAGAGAAGAGCCCTTTGCAGTGTCAATCAGACAGTCGAGACGTTTGCCATTTGAACGTTTTTTCTTCTCTTTTTTAATTTTGACAAAAGAAAATTTTTTATAGCCACATATACATGTAGATCCCGCTAATTCTGTGAGCTGGTAGTGGATATCCTGCATTCGCTGAAAACTTCCCAATATATATTTCAAGGAAAGATGGTTCACTACACTCTGCATAGTCAGCAAGAAAGGCTTGCATTAGACTTATACTGTTGATAAAGTGTTGTTTTTGATAAAAAGAATTGGCTTTATGTGCCAATCGATTGCATCAGCATAAGCAACCCATCATGTCAAAAAACGTGCTGGAAAAATAGCTGTGAGCATGCATAACACGGATCATTGAGCGTAATGCTAAATCATTTAGCATAGAATTTTACTGACAAAACTAACATCAAACTGAGCTAAAATAGTCCTGTACTTACAAATTTAAGCATGTTCCAATCAAAGACATAATCATATGTATATCCATGTCTATGAAACAGATTCCTAAATAGCTGCCTCAAATAGCTGTAGTCAGGTTTGTCATCAAACCGCAGAGATCTGCAGAAGTTTAGGTAAGTGGCAAACTCGGCTGCAAGCAAACAATCACACAAAACCGTCAAATCTATATCTTATTGTAACTATGAACATATTTTCCTCAAAACAAAAGCCAGACTATGAAATGATATAAGTGAATGGAGATCTCCTATAGCATGTCTGTGGCGGCTCAGCACTAGGTTTGAGTAACAACATAGCTTGTTATATTAGACGACGATATTCGTTCAGGGACACCGATGCCACAATTTCTATAAAGATGTGAGTTCTTACACGGAAATCCCTTGCTCAATTCTTCGATCGGGGTCGCCATTTTCTTCTCGCTGATTCGTTCATATTTCTGCCTTTTGGTTGCAGCTTTAAGGCCCTGCCAAGGGAGACTACCTCTCAAGAAGTACATGAGTACATAGCCAAGCGACTCCATATCGTCTCGCCTACTCTGCTCTGTATAGGAAATATTACAATTTTTAGAAGGCGATTGAACAGCTGTATAGTAGGTCAACTCATCAAGTGGCAATAATGTATCACCACATCTAGCATATGTTACTAGTTAGACATGGTATGTTTGGAACCTACTGCAACGTCAGGCTAATTTCGTATGAATATTTGTGAGTGCTACTTGCTGGTCACAAGCAAACCTCACAGCATCAAAAATGTAGGCCTAGCATGGACTGATTTATCATTTAGAGGGAGTAAGAGAGGATGTAACAGAGGTGAGGATAAATTACATTGCAGACTGGCCAGATATAACAATCAACAAGTTTATGGGTAATATAAATATATATAATATATATGGATAAAAGAGTGTGTATTAATGAAGCTCGTAGAAAATTGTATCACCACCTTGTGTTGTTACATATTCACCTACATTTTCTTTAACACATTTCATAACGACGAAGGAGGGTTTTAACACTATCTACGCAATACAAAATCATTATAATGTCAGCTACCAATCAGTTCAAAGTAATCAATCAGTTTTATCTGGTGCAGTCTAGTAGATGACCCTAAAGTAAGATTGTCATGGTCTTATGTGTATTATACATTATATATTTGTTATATTTCATATTCTGCACATATGCACTAGATGATTTTTGTTATTCTTACGCATTAGGGATATCACATTTGTTTTGCATCGTTCTAAATACAGAATGGCTAATAATAAAACAAGTTAAGCACCTGAGGATACAATTTACAACACCTTTGAAAATTGTTCCACCACACATTTTCAATAACTGATTAGGTCTATCAATATTACCAAATGAGCACGATATACACGAACCTTTTCCGAAACCTTGAGATTCATTGTCATGGCAACATCCATGTTTATTTATGATAGTTAAATGATGTGACCAAAGAATGCTCCATAGTACTGGATAGCGAAAAGAATATACGAGAACATCGCCTTGACAACACACAAGACTAGCACACAAAATTGATCTAATGTCAATATGTCAATGCTACAATGATAGCCCGAGTTCTTTGTCGTGATCTGCAGCACCAGCACAATCACTGTAGATGATAAGTAAGTCAGGCATCAACTCAGGTAACTGATAAAGCTTCCCTTTTCTGATACTATTCCTTCTAGGCTGAACACTAACGGAGTGACTATAAACACTGACAAAGCACATCATTTGGGTAGCTGACGGCGTTGTCAATGGTGGTGTCTAAACAAACAAAGTGGTCTACATCAGGGAAAAACCAATGCGCCTATGATTGACCCAATGAGTTGATTCTCAACTGATATAATATCTATTCTATTTTATCCACTTTCAAAATGGGCTGATTTCATGTAAAGTTCGCTTTCGGACATGGCCCAAACAACTATTTATATACGGACAAAGATGTTCAAACTTGTAAAAGATGTACGAAGACATTGTATAAATTGGACCAGTCGATGAAAAAGTTCAGATCAGATTAACTTTTAGATAATTGAATCTGCAAAATTCCCAATCATTTTTGCGCGTCTGATTAATTTCATGAAATCAAACTACTTTTGTACTTGAATCATTTTCGTCATTGATTTGTGATGTTGTTTCGTTGAGAAAATATATTAAAATGCAAAAAAGGCATAATTGCTATGACAAGTCAACGAAAATCCATGTTAGATGACTTATATGCTGCCGATACTTCAACAATGGTAATGGAAATCCAGAAAGGATACCAACGAGACCAATTCTCATTGGTCAACCTAACTATCACTATTGGTGGCATCAGTTTGTATAACCGCAGCAAATATCTATACTATGATTTCATCGGTGTGTGACCTGGTCTAAGCTTGCAAGATCAAACTAGCTGATGAGTTTAGGCAATAACCACAGCTGAGGTTTAATAAACCATTGATACCAGTTGTTACACAGACAACTTGTTTGCTTAGGGGAGCCATATTGGCGAGAACCACTGAGCGTGTCAAATGATAAGTTTAAAAAAAGTAAGCAGTGAGCCTTGTAGTCCGGTAGTAAGCAGACCATCTAGGATTCTAGGGGCTAGCGGCTCAAGAGACATGACGAGTTTGCTATTCAGTATGAGGAGAAAGTTTTGCAAGGCATTGCTCTTTAGGTCATAAGGCCGCTTTGTCGATTGCTGCATGACATGTTAATTCATAATCATGAATGGAAAATCAAATTTTGGTAGCCAATAGAGACAGTATAAATAGTGATTATGAGCAGAAAAAGCTACATTTACAATATGGATCAAGATCGTCCTGCTTTATTTACATGGCTCGCTTAAAATATCACTGATGGTTCACTTTACGCAAGATGTTTTTTACTGTTGATAAAGCCAGTACGGCCTTGACGTGCCTTGTAGCAACAGTATGCTACGGTTCTTGATGGAGCTCAAAGATTTGAATCGGTATGGTAAGATATTTACCTAAAACAACCTTGTCAAAATGTAACAATCACGAAGCTGACCAGACTACTCTTAACGTGATGGGATATAGAATCATCGTCACAATATACCTACACTACTATAAACGTGTCCACAATAAGAGGAATTCAATGCCGAACATATAGTTTAAATTGGTGTCAGTGATGTAGCCATTCTCCTTCGCAATGCATGATAGCTACTAAAGAAACATGCACACAAGTATACAGACACAGAAGGGCCTGCCTGATCACACCAACGAAATTCATGTATATTATTAGTGTGGCCAATGTGTGGTTGATACATTGTGTCTGTGAATGAATACATTCGTCGACATAAGTAAAATGGAAACCGATAAATCTGTGATTGGACGAAAGAGTTGGTTACCAATGAGGAAAATCGCGATTTCATGTTATTTATTTGCAACAGGAAACAGATTTCATAGGAGATTCGCATTTGCATGATGACAAGGGATTCACACAACCGACTATTTATGTATAAACACTTGTAATAGATATGTACTGAGACTGGGGTGAATTGGAACATTCAATGAAACCTGTAGAGCAATAAAAACAACTGCACTTGTAAGTGTAATTGCTATCCCAAAATGTTGATGAACCATATTAGATAATAATGGTAATGGGAAATCCACCAAGGATGCCATGACCTTCACATGAATGAGGCCAATTCTCATTGGTCAACCTACTTTTCTATATGACACGTGATTTGGCAGCAAATGACAGCGTCAGGACATGCAGCCAGAGAAAGTATTTATAATTTATACTACATGTAGACTATGTATATTGTTGGTGTATGTAGCCAGGCTTTCACATGAAGCTGTTAGTTGCTCACAAAAGGCTGTCCATCAATGGTAACCTGCTGTTGCCATTGGCAAGCTGCTATTGATATGACTAGTGAACAAGGTCATAACATGTTTTAACTGCACTCACCGATGCCCAAGTGGGTGTTGACACTGGCGTATCTCGCTGTGCCGGTCAGGTTCTTATTCTCGCGGTAAGCTATGTGCTGGTGTGTTCTACTATCTCTGTATTTCTTGGCTAGTCCAAAGTCTATTACGTATACCAAGTTGCCCTTTTTACCGAGACCCATTAAAAAGTTATCTGGTTTAATGTCTCTATGTATGAAATTCTTGGAGTGAATGTATTCAATACGGCTTATCTAAAAAGAAGAAAAAAATAAAATGGTTTCATTACTAGGAATTATAAATAATATCTAGTCTCTCAAAATACCTATTTACGGCAGTTAGTAGTAATATATATTACACGAAGTCACAGAGAAGTTGGCACTAAATAAAATGACTTCAACAAAACTATCCCTCCTAATTTAGCAGAAGGAATGCTGCACTGCATTGAGTCACAATACGGCTTGTTTCACTAACTACCTGCCCAAAAATATCTAGTAGTCAAGGTCCACGAAAATAACTGTTTGTCTCTGGGGGATGGTTTCATTCGACCAATCACAGTTGCCAATTATGCTACTGAGTGAGCTTTTCAGTTACCGTACTAAATAACTCAAGGAGAGAGATTAATTTGGTGATAAATTGAAACCTCTAAACTTACACGTCAAAAGCAACTATAAATAAATACACAAACACCACCACATCGTTAACTGGCTATATTGCAAAATCAAGCAGGTCATTTGCTATTTAAGTCACACATGCTGCTTGCCAAGAGCCAAACTGTAAAAATAACCTATAAATCAACAGGGTTTTGAAGAAATAAAGAGTGAGAGTTATTCGGAGTATGATCAACTTGGACCTATAATTGCCCACTGTTGCAAGATGTTGACTAACTGGTACAATAATATGTAGTGTTTTTACCTATGATATCAGACAAACAACTAACTATGAAGCAATGGTAAGGGGTACCTAATGATTCTCTAGTCAGCCGAGTATGATAATTGAGCATTCGAGCAATTCTAAATTCTCTAGCCCAATTCAGCTGCTATATGATTAATGAGAAATATCCTACTTGTAGTGCATAAGTGCTATAACTAATGATTGTATAACGATAGCGTACAATTTGAGGCCCAACGAGGAAAGGGAGCCGCAAGCCAAGCTGACATTAAGAATGACCGTGGAGTGATATTCATAACAGTATAGCCAGTGTGCTGTGAATAACTGGCTGGCGGCCAGCTTGATGCGCACCAGTGAACAAGTGAAGAGTGAAAAGTTCCTGACTTGCTATTGGTATGCACCAATTATCTGACACAAGCTAGAATGGTGAAGTGCGAATGTGAAATAAGAACCGGAAAAGCAATCCGCCTTTGCTTGACATTTCTAATTCATATTTCAACTGCTAACTGGGTCATCAAAATGTTTTTGAATTCAAACAATTGCTTTTCGGACAGCCATCAGGAACAAATTGTGGTCATAAACCAAGGCTGGACTGTATTAAACAAAATGACAAATCTTCTCTAGGATAAAAAACATGCAAGGCCTATCGACTTGTAATGTACTATCGACTTGCAATGTACTATCGACTTGCAATGTACTGTAGACGGTACAATAACGTAAACCTCTTTTTATGTAAACTCCACTTAACAAAAGAATTTATGTGAAGTTTTTGCTTCAGATTACAAAATAAATTCCATATAACAAAGCGTCAAGTCGTTACAAGTTCTCAAACTCGATTCAAATAACGAGGAGTCCCCTAGTTAGCTTTGAAAATTTTGTCTTCTCCACATTGCTGTAAAGGAATATCTATATTATATACGCTAGTAGCCTCACAGTGTGACGTGAGAGATGGTCAGGCGTGCCAATAAAGCACAGGGAATAAGAAGCTGCGCTATTATTCATAAATACCAAACAGCAATCAATCGTTGCAAGTGTTAGTGTGGGTCTATCAAGCTGAAAGTCACGAGTTGTAGTCTCGCTGAAAGCAAACTTTTTTATAACCTCTAACCATGGCATTGGAATGACGGACAAAAACTGTACTTGTTATATTAAAGATATATTTTTGTCTTGTTTTATTTCAAGCATATAAAATGTTTTTTTTTCTTTTTTATTTGCAGCATAAACCTTACTGTGCAGAAAAAATGAAATAGATCTAAAAGGGCATTGCAGGTGTGCGCGCCCCTCACGTAAAATAGCCTCAATCATGGACCATAAACAGAGCGAAAGTCACAAGAAAAAGTAAAAAACTTGTCGATATAAGTCAATAATACTACAATTACTGTACAGTCATTAAATTAAGTAGTTAAGTTAAGTTTTTTCCTTTTTGAAGGGCCGACTCGGTGAATTTAGGAAAATCTCGGAATGGATTAGACTATTTACATATATTTTATTGTTCATATAATATAAAATCCATATACATAAGCATTACCAGAACAGATTATTTACGTTGCAGAGGCGTCTACTGTATAAGATTAAAGACTGTAGATAGGACTATAAGATAGAGATAACTGTGGTAAAGATAACTCTATGGCATACGAGCTACTCATTTGTAATGTAAGAGCTGCTGATACCACACTAGATGTGTTTAATGTCTCTGAGCTGGTAGCCCTGGGAGTTCTATCTGCTAATGACAAAGAACAGTCCATAAATGAATGGTAAATTAACTCAATACCTACCTCACTCTTTTAGACTGAACCAACACTACTAATAGTGATTCTCGTTTTTTCACAACAAACTTTTAAACAAATAGATATGTTCCCACTGCTAGTAAGAAATGCATTCTAGTTCAAAATCATCAAAAAAAGAACCACCAGCCTTAAATGCTTTTGATGCTCATACAACAGTTGTGATGTCTAATCAATATTGATGTCAATACTTAAAATTAATATTAAGTGCTGATACCACAAGGCAACTGAAAGGCTGTTTTTACCAAAAAGCTTCAACGTGCCTGACAATGCAAAGATCTCGCCTACACCTTTTAAAGATTTTAAACAATTAATCCCATGGTACAAAGAGGCTTGATGAACTTGGTCAATAAATGAAACCTGAATTTCTTAAAAATCAAATATTTGAGCTTGTTCTTAGCAAACTCCTAAAGCATAGAAGGCCTTGTGAGAAAACAGCATATGTGAAAGCATTCCGGGAGAAATTCATGATCAAATGCTATTACAAAATGGCAGATATGGCCAAAGATGGCATAAGAGCATATTTGAATGTATGACAACTTGAGATTTTTTCCTAGAACAGCTTCAAATTAAAATTTTAAATTAATCTGATGTTCCAAAGAGTAAATCTGACTGCAAATCTCTCAGATAAAATAGTTGACAAATCCTCACACTATAAAAGGTAAAATGTTATGAAGGCTGCTCATAGATTTAGAACCCGAATCTACCCAAAATGTACACTATAGAAACACTACTTACAAGTTGGTCCGCTAACAGCAACGCAGTTTTGAGGCTAAACTTTCTGTTGCAGTAGTTGAATAAATCCTCTAGACTTGGTCCAAGCAGCTCCATAACCATGACATTGTAGTCACCCTCAGCACCACACCATTTGATTGCCGGAATACCAACTGCAGTCATTAATATGTAAAGATGAGTACATGGTGCGAGTGAGGTCATATAACTAGGTCTATTTTGAACAAAGTGAATGATAAAGAGAGGATGCCTAGACAAGAATGACCGCCAGTCTGTAGTAATGTCACTACGCAGAAATAGAACGAATGAGTAGATAGCTTGGAGGCTTCACAAATAGAATCTTAAGCAGCAGCATCCCGGTCAATTAACGCATATGATATATATATGTACAGTCTTACTAACTCAGTAAAACACAAACACTATATTTTAAGGAGTTCTCATCGTTCAGCTAGCAACTAGCCTCATTTCCTACTAGCAACCATCAATCATTAGGCTGTGCATAGGAATGAGATTATCTTCTGATGAGCTATACAGACAGGCCTATGATTGTTAGTCACTAATCAGATGTCAACAGGCTGTCTGAGTCGAGCGCCAAGCCCATTCGACAAACCCGCATAAGTTCACGGACTCTTTGTTTGCCATGTGGAGAGTTGTCAATCCATAGCTGACATTATTCAAGTTTGGGTCAAATATCAGCATTTACACATTTATATGTAGCAGTAACTCTCTGTTTAGATTATGAGGCAATTTTGACGAATCATGCATTTCCTTAGGTGAGTCAAACAGTTTGGACTTCACGATGTGTTAATCAATGAGGCGGTGTGATGCAAAAAGCTAGAAACGTATCAACTTTTTTATTAATATGCTATTGAAAGAAAGCATTGTGACCAATGATGTGTGCAATATACACAACAGAGAAAATTTGTGCAATACCTCTTTAGAAGCAAGTAAATCTAAAATCCATTGCACACAACTAGCTAATATTTTTGCTAAAATTTGCAACATGTGTACTTGGAGTAGCATGGGATGAAGAGAAAAGATTATTGGTGTGACCGGATCCAGCAAGTCAATCCTAAATCTTATACACAAATATCTGACTTACACCTCCCACATTTTGACTAAACAGAGTTAATAACATTGTGAGTGGGTACCAGCTAAAACCTTACCTCCGCCTTGAAGTATTCTGTAAATTTTGCTCTCAATGTGCAGCTGCGGGTGTTTGAGTTTAACGCACTCGAGCTTAACCCCTACTTCCTCACCCGTGGATACATCCGTACCTACAAAGTCAAGCAGTTAACAACACTAGTCTGTGTAGAATAGACAAATAGGGAGGCTAGTTGCAGTCATCTTTACAACCACCGATAATTATTGATTAGCCAGTGGCAACGAACTATCATGATGGAGAAATGAAAACTGATAGGAGAGTGAATGATACATGGATGCAAAGTTGAAAAGTACTGGAGAATGAACTGTGTGAATTAGATTGGCGACAAAGAAGCAGGAGGCAATTTATTTCAATTGAGTAGACTAAGAACAAAGCATCATCTTTCTAAGACAACCGAGAATATTATTGATTCAGATATTGAAGCAACTCAAGAAGACGTCTCTTTGAGAAAGCAGCAAACACAGAGTTCTTGCTCAACCGCAACCACACAATCAACATTATATAAAAACATCTAACCCGAAAGAAATATGAAACAATTGATTTCACAGTCAGGCAACCGAAATGCAAATGAGATATTATAACTCAAGTATTTTTCACAGAATTCAGAAAATCCTAATATGCTTCACAAAATACTAACCTAGGTATATGTTCCTGAAATACTAACCTAGGTATATGTTCCTGAAATACTAACCTAGGTATATGTTCCTGAAATACTAACCTAGGTATATGTTCCTGAAATACTAACCTAGGTATATGTCCCTAAAATACTAACCTAGGTATATGTTCCTGAAATACTAACCTAGGTATATGTCCCCGAAATACTAACCTAGGTATATGTTCCTGAAATACTAACCTAGGTATATGTCCCCGAAATACTAACCTAGGTATATGTCCCCGAAAGATCCGCTTCCAATCTTTCTTCCTAGCCTGTATTTATTCCCAACTCTCAGCTCCATATTTCTGTAAGGTCAGTCCTGATAAAACGATGCAAGTAGGATTTGAAATACTAAAACAATGCATAATTGAGCAGCAATAGCCAACTTATGTGTGCCTTAACCACTGCTGTATTATATAACAACATTCATAACATAAATAACAGCTAACGTGTCAAATGAACTATAAAATACCTTTATCAAGAAGCACCCAATTTCAGTTTAATAGAGATCGAAGTCAATGTTCCATTTTCTTGCAGAGACTAAGGTGTTATCAAGTTTTCAATCCGGAGTCAACTTCAATGCTGAAATTTAGAGAACCTAAGAATATTTAAAGTATATTCACTAGGGTTTTAATGACTTTATGCAATTGAAGATATACATGATATTGAATCAACAATGTTCACAAATGTAAAAAGGTTAATGATTCGAATAGTCAGACAAAAATGACGCAAAACATTGGTAAACTATACCTGAGAATCATAATAGATCGTCCAGTTTTACACATATAATCAATATTTTAAGAAAAATTTGACAAAAGAATTAAGTGAAAAATGTAAACAATGAAATGTTGAAAACAAGGTCTATGTCGATCCTACACTGTAAAAAGTTGAGCTGTCAGTGTTGGTTAAGCCTTAGGATACGGTCAGTTATATAGCACTGTTAATAGAAACTAAATATTCATGATTTAATTTATAGTAATGTAAATCAGACTGATCCACTTTTCAAGGGATACAAGCGGTGAGCTGAAAGTTAAATATTGCAAAAAACTAGATCTATGAAATCAAATTTACTATAGAATAATCCAAGTTTTCTATATTGGATTATTCTATAGTACATATAGAATAGTTTACTGTAGAATAATAGTAAATTATCTATATTAACTATTGCAACAATGTGTTTAACTGTAAACTATGCATTTTTATTCTATGTAGCATGCGGGTCACGGTCATCATATGTAATGCTAAAAATGAATGAAGCTATAAATAATGAGTATATAAACAGCACTTCATCGTCGAGCTTGGTTATAATTGGGTGGCAGACTTATTGGCATTAGCTATGTCAGCACCTCTCAATCGGCCCTCTGTTTGAATCTATAAAAGTTTGTTTATGCTAACTACTCTTTTCACCAGCAATGAAGCCAAAAATATAAAATAATTTAACATGATGATACAACCAAGGTTTGTGTTTTGACGCTGAGATCATCGTAGTTCTAAGTCGAGCATTAGGTCAAAATGAAATGGGATATTTAAGCGATCCGACAAAACATTAGACCTAACACAATTTGGCTAAACAAAAAATATAACTAAACAATGAATATACTTGACTAGTGGCAGCTAGCAATTTCACTGCGGTATGATGATTTCTGTGAGGTCTACGGAAACAACTATGCTAAAGACACAGTGAAAAGTAGGCTTAAACGATTGTTCGCCTTGAGGATACAAATAAAAATATTAGTGACTAAGTAACAATTAACAAAAACACTAAATATTACGCAGTTCCAACAGACGCCTAAATAAAAAAATTACCTACCTTTTGAAATACTGTAGAAGTGTTCAAATAGCTTGTATCATTCAGTAAGAAACTTCACGCGACTTTTAATACCAACACAGAGTGCCACGAGATGAAATTAAAAAAAAGTTTTTCGTAAAAAATTGTATCAAAGCAAGATGTGAGCCAATAGTTAGCGTTAAGAATTCGCGAAACAAAGATAATGACAAAGAAACTAATGTCGTTTTTCCTTCTTGTGTAACTAACAAACGTTAGCTCCAACCAGACATGCGCAGTCAATGGAATTCACGACCCATATGTTTCACGGCTTTAGAAATATACAAAACCGACATAGGACTTCAGCACAAACTAACGTCTTCTTAAAACATAAACAAATACCACGTGCGTTGAAATAACGATCAGAACTTACTTCTAAACCACGCCCATATTGATTTACGCGTAACAGCATGTAAGCTAACAGGTTGTTAAAACGTTCAAGATTGCACCTATTTTAACAATGTTTTGAGAAAGAACTCGCCAAGAAAGAACTCGCCAACAGACTTGTATGCATTCGCATATGCGTGACCAAATTATACAAATGCATAAACATGAATAAGCACACACATGAATGATAATTGTATGGACTCATGATGGTTTATTCTATAATAAAAATCAATCAAATTAAAAATACTTGAATCACAATTGTTTATAACTAGAGATGTACACAGATCATAACATAGCTATTATGCAATTAGCCTTTACTGACGTTGCCGACGCATACGAGGTAGATAGTGTGTAGTGATCTGAGTCATAATTACGAGAGCTAAGATGTCGATGCAGGCCACACAAACATACCATGCCACGCCGGTGATGTTGGCTACAGCCCAATCCGACCTCATTGCAAAATTCAAATCCAAAGTGACAAGTGTATAATTCAGCAAACCAAAAGTTGCATGATATATCTTCGCTTGGCCTAACGAAACAAAATTCTTGATCAAATTAGGATATAGTAAGCCTATACCAGCCAAAACCTGGCCACAACTTAAGAAGACAGTGATTGCACCCAGTCGTCCATGCGCAGTTGTAAAATGAGCAACATTGTTATTATTCTTGTTGGTGAATATGGCCATACATCCCAGAATTGCGCAGGTCAGCATCATCACTTGAAATACCCAATGAGAGCGGACCTGTAGCTTCCTATCACCTCGAATAAAAGAGCTTTGTTGAGAAAACATGAGAATCCCCTCAGTCATGAAGAGCACAAACTACAAAAATGAATAGAGAACTTAATAACAACTCATCGACCTCTATTCCAGCAACTTTCTCTATGCTACAAAAACTTCTCTATACTATGATAAATTTCTACTATAACTTTCTACACCCTTGAAGAGCACAAATTCGAATAATGCAGGAAAAATATTAACAGGGTATGTATCGTTTGCTTGACAGAATTTTTTTGCTCAACCCATCAGCATCTTGTGAGTATTTCTTAAAAGCATTGTATAAATTAAGGCGTATTGAAAATACTTTTTTTAGTCGAATGGGGGATGATGAATCCCTAAAGACGGTTGGCATGATTAATATGATGATGAAACATAGTGCACTCATTAATCATGTGACTTACTAATCATGTGACCTACTAAAAGTAGAGCTTCACAATATGCCGATTTAATTGTTAGGTGGCGATTTTGAATGTAGACAATTTGAAAATCGCCACCATTTAAAAAGATATCGTCATTCAAATGAACAATTTAATCGTGTAATGGCGGTTCATCTCACGCCTGTTGATTTTCAATGTGAGTGATACTGGAACTAAAACGCAGAGGCCTTCTAGCCCTAAAATACGTTCAATCCATGGCCATTCACAGACACGAGCATCTATGAAATAAATGTTTCTTAATTATCACGAAAACAAAACAGTTTCATTTTAAGTTAAAAAAAATGTACAAATAAATAAATATTAACAAGTTTTTTACACAATAATAATACTAGCGTGATATATTGCAAACAGTCTATAAATAGATGAGTCGTGGTATACTTGTATCGTGATTCGATATTGCGAATTTGCAATATCGAATCCTCACATGATTTTTGGAAATCGTGAAGCTTTAATTAAATGGTGCTGAGATGGCTGCCCTATTTCTTCACAGTTCATCTTAACTGGGTACTCATTGCTGCTGAACCTATTTGGAATTTACCACATTGTAGGCCTATTTGTAAACTATATGAAATTTATGCGAGATAATGCTACTTTTTCCTCTTCAAAGCTATTAGGCACATGCGTACAGATCTATGAAACTGAAATGCTCTACGGAATGAAAATACAAAATAGTACTCACAGCTAATGTCATGAGGAACGGGTGCCACGAAAATAAACCTACAAAGAGAATAATGTTGCATATAGCTTGTAGTACGATCAGTTGATGGACTTAATATCTCAATTGAGATATTTACATTTTCAAGTCTCGTTTTTTCTTGTCAAACAAAAGACATCAAGGATATAACTAGTACTGCATACGGTGTAAACTAACTCACTCGAGCCGGGTACAACACTGTACGCTATCATGCAAGTGAAGGTGAAGACGAGAGCGTGAGCAACCATTGTGGCTACCATAGTTCGACGGGCAGCGTATGTTTTTAAATCTGGTTGCTTTGAACTCTGAGCAAAAGGCTGCTCACTATCATTTATCATCTATCTCCTTTCTACAACAAATGCAAGATAATTATATCTGCAAGTACAATATTCCGTTCAGGCTTCAATCATTATGAACAAATCACTACTCATCTCCTTATACGAGGAAGCACCAATGAAAAGCTGTCACAAGTAGATGAATGACAGGCATCACCTGACTAGTGAAACGATGACCCATAAGTGTGCAAATAGAAACTGACTTAATGAATTAAACAATATTTATAAAAAAAAACTGTTCACTAGAAGGTGAAAGCGCAAGAAATAAATTAGAGTAAAAATCTTGTTTCAATCCTCCAGCGAGCAGCCTGGTCGCGAAAATCTCCATTTTTTAAAAATAATTTTCCACGTTAAAATGGTTTAGAATGGCGACCAGGTTAGCCAAGTGTTGCATGAATAAGCTGTTCGAACTGTCATTGAAAAACTCATGCCTCAAAGGAAAGGTTTAATAAAGTTATATATAAAGCCAGATAAAAATTCATTGGTTTGTAACAGAAAATGACAGGTGTACTAGCTTAATAACTGCCAATAACAAATTTATTGATAAAATTTAATGTTGAATATTAGGCTACATTCTACAAAAAATGTACTGCTACCACGAAGAATCTACTTTCTAAAATGTAAAGCTCACTAACTTCCTTTAGGTAATTTTCTTATATAGACTATTCAAGCGAAATTAAATTCAAACGTGGGTTTCAATTATGCTCAGATTAGTGATAGAGCTTCAATGTGATGCTTTGTAAAACTTATGTTAGTAGATTTTATACGTACCGTAGGTAAGTTTACTATGCGGATACAAAAATCGATTGCGTCACTATATTTATTAGCGTGCCTTCGTACCAACGCTACTCGCAGAAGTAGCGCGAATTGTCTATAATAATTTATGTTATTCCTAGTAAATAGCAAAAGTAATTGGTTGGTTTTCAGACTAAAGACTGTATTTTCAGTGCGCTTAAGTAACGGTAACTTATTTTTACTTTTATCGATAGAAACCCGTGCAATATTTTTTCAATGTGGAGGACGAATTTGCGGTGCTAAAACTACGCTCCGTTTGATGTGAATATAAGGAAGTTTATTAATCCTTAGAAGTAAATCATATTTTATAGAGCGAACCTTTGAACCTTGTCAACGATTGAAAAAGTGGGAAGAATGAAACGCCTTCGCGTGCAACCGCTGGTGTGCTTTGGAGTTTTAATTATTTGTAGTTGCATCTTGGTAAGAAAATTGACGGTTTTTTGTTTAATAATGTATTGATTGATGCATGTACACGTTAATTTTCACGACCTCGCTCCATCTGTCAAAGTGCATCAGTGGTAGCATTAATAATCTAACACCTATGACACTAGAATGTGATCGTTATAACAGCGCTACTGTACATAACCATTCACAACAGTGAAAAGTTACCAGATTATTAAGCGTGCTGTTGATGTAATGCTCACGTTGAATACTGCACCTGTGGATATTTCGTATTGATTGAGAATTACTGATGGGCGACACGCAATACGCTCGCGTAAATTATTGTAATTGTTATACTATGCAGTAGTGTATAAACAACTCTCACCTTTATTTGTGAGTCTTGAGCAGTTTAGGATAAACACTCGCTGATTTGCCGCCCGTTCAGTTGCGCTCCTGTCTATTCAATGGCGTTCCCGCGATGATCTCCTTTTGGACATTGACATACTATTGTACACCTCCTTTCCAAGCACATATACTCTCGACAGATGCTATCGCACCATCAAACTAGAAGCATCAACAAAATTCCATACAACAAATTTACTTATCTCCAAAATAAAACTTGTCGGTGAGACATAAGAAAGTGGGAAAGCGAGACACGAACAACAAAAGGTGTAAAGTGAGGACATAAAATGCATTACTAAAACAAGGACATAAAGTGCATTACTGAAGAGGTGCTAGGACAGTACAATATTTTTTTATATGAGGCATATAACCTTCGAAATTTCTGCCTTCCATTTATGGAGTGTGGCTACGGTAGGGTGTAGACCATCCATAAGCATTCGGCCCATCAATTTTTGCATCAAGACATCAATTTTTGCATCTCCATAAGATGGCGTTTGCAATGTTTAGTATTGGCAAATATAGGCATTATTAAATTCAAAGATTCTGCGGTTTTCTATCACTACATGTCCTTTAGTCTTCCACTCGGGGTAGAAAGCTGACATAAATAGGACGACTAGCTGTCAGGTTGTTGTATTTTTCAAAACTATGGAAAATATTGTATATGGTATTGGCTTAAAGGTTTACTTGCAACAAAATTCACATTACAGTTATTTGGTATCAAAAGATTCACCATGTCTTACTCTGCTGTGTTGTAGATGCAAAATATGTGGAAATGTGATTGCAAGCTCTTAAAAGCTAAAAAATGAACAGTTAATCGCCGCCATCACGAAACTACCGTAGATTGCAATCAGTTTATTTCTTTGATGTAGTCATTACATTTGGTTATTGTTTAGTCACGTGATGTTCTCATGTAAATTGAAAGGCCAATAAAAGGCTCAATATCAAACTTCTCGTAGCACTAGTTTATGACAATCACTTTGGGTTTTACCGAAGAGCCCTTACCAAATATAGACGCTTGCTAGTTTACAGTTTTGTTTCGGCTTGGTCTATTGTCTAGTCGTAATCTGATCATGGGACCCATACTTCCTGCCAAACGGTGCGAATAATTTCTGCAGCATTTTTCGACTATCACAGGTGGCCAACAGGCTCGTCATGTTTATCAGAGGATGATATGCACTACTTCGAGCTAAGGTTAAAAAAATTAAACAAATTTTTATGGTAGGTTTTGAGATATTAGTGCTCAAAATGACAGCATTACAATGATGATGAAATAGACGCGTAAGAACAATAGACATGGTTTTATTGAATGAGTGAAGTATATTTGTGAAAATATTTCGATGAATGAGGTTGCGTGAAAGTGTAAACAGAAGCCATCTTGTACAACTATGTCCCATTTGAGCCATTTTGGAAAGAGATTCTAATCTACGACGGTTTTGTGATGGGGGCGATTAACTGTTCGTTTTTGAGCTTTTAAGACCTTGTAATCACATTTCCGCATATTTTGCACCTACAACACAGCAGAGTAAGATATGATGAATCTTTTGATACCAAATAACTGTAATGTGAATTTTGTTGCAAGTCAACCTTTAAGGTCCAGAAAGTGTAGTTCGTTATAGAAAGGTTCAAAGCTTTGCTTGACAGACAACAGATTGGTTTCTACGAAAACCACTTCTTTTCTAGACTGGTGCTTAGTGGTGAACCTTAGTGGCCCAATTATGATGAATGTGTGTTTCTCGCGCAGATTGTTTCGGTGGGAGACTATATTTGGATGCCTGACACCAATTAAGCCCTTTGATTGATACGGTATTAATATTAGGGACATTGAGGTTATTAACAATAGAATTACTCAACACCACAGCCATCTATAACAGAAATGGCAAGGCACAGAAATAAATGTACAAAACATTCACAATGGCATTCTTCTCATCCATTGTATGACCTGGCAGGGGTGAGCGTGACAGGGCATTTGCCAAAACCAGTTTCTGATCAAGCGTTTATGAAATATCGTAATCATATGCCATTAGTTTTAAACGGAAACGCTGAATTCAAATCAGTAAACTGGATAATTCCTTCTTCCCCAGAACTGAAATGAGCGGTTTGTGGTTGGTCTCAATGTAAAACTTTCTTCCTGCCAGATAAAAGTCAAATTTTTCACATGTCCAAACGATTGCGAGCGCTTCTCCCTCTATCTGGGCATATTTGGTCTCAGCGGGAGACATTGTTCTAGACGCGTAAGCTACAGGCCTCCAGGCATTTCCAACCCTCTGCATTATGACAGCACCAAGGCCATAGGACGAGGCATCAGTGCTTACCATCGTTTCTGCTTCCAACTTATAGCGTGTAAGGGTGACGCCAGTTTATCCTTCAGTCCTGCAAACTGTTTGGCCTGATCTGCATCCCAAATCCACTCCTTATCCTTCAGAAGCAATTCTCTCAGGGCAGACCTGTCAGTTGCTAAGAAAAGAGAGATCTTCCCAATATAATTGATAATACCAAAGAATCACCTTAGTTCTTTTCTGTTCTATGGTGCCGGGTAATTTTGTACAGTTGTCATTTTTTCAGGGTCTACATATATCCCATGTTTGCCAATGACGTATCCAAGAAACGTGATACTCCTCTTGCTGAATTCACATTTGTCTGGGTTCCAGACAGTTAATTCCAGCGGCCTGCAACTTTACCAATACTTTTTTCAGTATCATGTCATGTTCTTCTTGGGTTGGAGCGTGCACTAGAATGTTATACATCTGGCAGAAACCCGCAAGTGTTCTTTGCATCTCCCTTTGAAAACTCTCTGGTGCTAATGAGATTCCGAAAGGCAAGTGTTTACAGAAATATCTACCAAATGCCGAGATGAATGTGGTTAGTTTCTGAGATGTAGTATTTAGCTTCATCTGCCAGGACCCGCTGTTTGCATCCATCTTGCTGAAGTATTCTGCATTCTCTAAGTTGCTGAGTGTCTCTTCCATGGTGGGTAGTTGATGGACTTTCCGAAGTACAGATTCGTTCAATTTGGCGAAATCAATACTGAATTGGATTTTTCTATTTTCCTTTGAGACCACAATACAAGGTGCGCACCATTCCGTGGGGGTTTCAACTTTTCCGATAACTTCTAGGGCCTCTATTCGCCGCAGCTCCTGATGCAGTGACTCCTTTCTTGCTGCAGCTACTCTTTGTGGTACAGCGTGAGTAAACAGTTCTGCATCCTTTTTCGATATAATGTTCGCTCATGTTACTATAGTACCCAGTTCACTAAACAATCTTGGATATTTCTCGATCCATCCATCAGTGGAGGTCCCATCAATGAACTCTATCATCCGTAATCTTGATATGGCCGGTTTGCCGAGCAAAGGTGTCACTAACACTCTGATAAAGTAGATGTTTTCTAGTTTCTCTGGATTTATACCTTAGTGGTATCTTGGCAGATCTGCATACATTAAGCTTTTGGTTACCTGCTGCTATCAGCTTCTTGGTTGCGTTCTGAAGTGAAGTTGTCTTTACACTCCTAACTTTCTAGACCTTTTCACTGGGAGAGCTGTCACAGAGGCCTCTGTGTCAACTTTAAAACATATTTTTATGTCATTGGAGCTCAGGTTGCAATACCATGCTTTTTCGGTTTCTTGTATGCTGTCGAGTGTATATCCATTAAAGCCATGTAGTCAGAAAGATTTGGACCATAAAAATAAGCCATTGGCAAATTCTGAGTCATTGCTCTGATACAACCTTGTTAATCGGCTTGCCTGCCGGCTTCTTGCGGAGTGTAGATCTTGCTCAGTACCTTCTCTCTCCACATGCTTTGCAGGTTGTGAATTTAGCCGGGCACTTTCCAAACCTGTGGAATGCACACTTGGTGCAGCAAGGGTGCTTGGATGAAGGGAATTTCTCATTGGCATGGTAAGGCTCTCTGGTAGCATTGTGGACGGTATCTAAATTGTCAGGTGTTTGTCAGGCTTCGCTTTTTGAATCCACTTGTTTAAATCTAAGTCATGTCATGTCCATGAGATACTTTTGAGGTTTCACATCATTGACACCTATGACAATTCTATCACGAATCAAGTCGTTATTCACTGCACCACACTCACATTGATCTGCCTGTCGTTGTAGAGCCACAATAAACTGGTGAATGCTGGCATTGCCTTGCTTCACCTGGTGTTGAACTTAGCCCTCTCATATATTATGTTCTTGGCCGGGTCAGAGTGATGGTCAAATGTTTTTACTGTATTTTAAAGTGTTTTCTTTTTATCATCTTCTGACTCATATACAAACTGTGAGTGGGTTGGCACGCTTTCCGCCCCATCTGAACCAGCATGTTGGCAATCTGCTGTTCTTGAAACATTTTACTGTAGTCTTTTGCTAGCCGGTAAATCTCAAACTGCATTTTAAATGCTTTCCATTGAGTAGCAAGATTGCCGGAGGAGAATTCAATTCTCTTAATGAATCTATCATCTTTAGACTGGGATTCAGCCATTTTAACCAATGGTATGTCAGAAAAGAATATCGCCTTGCACTATCAATGCTTTATTGCACTTTCAACAACTGAGGAAGGCAGTCACCAATAAAAAAATAAGGACAATTTTGCATTTGTAGTGGCATGTTGTACAGTTCTTTTTCTTTAGTAGGCTTCTCCACCAACTCTGTGCATAGCTATCAGTTCTGACACCATGTGATATTATGCAGTAGTGTATGAGCAACTCTCATCTTTAGTTGGGAGTCGCTGAGCAGTCTAGGATAAAACCTCATTGATTTGCCGTCCCGTACACTTGCGCAACCATCTATTCAATGACGTTTCCGCAATGATCTCCTTCTTGATCTTGACATACTATTACATTGCGAACATACAGCTAACTAAATTTATGCATACAGTGAACGCAACAAGAATAGGAATGGCCCAACTGTTGGCAGATTAAGTAGTCGTATCTCTATCACGTGGCATTCATGTGCACTCAGAAGAAGTCTTTCTGTGTCGCGAGGAAATGTCAGAAAACTCTTTTAAAATGATATCAGCAAAGTATTTGGTTTATAGTACTTTATTTAAATAAGTAAGAAAGTTCACATCGAGTGTCATAGTTTGTTTGCCAACTATTCGTTGTACAACCATGCATGGCTCGCCAATCCAAGTACATGTATGTGTAGTTTGGTAGTGATAGAATGAAAGACAGTTTTCTATCTGTAACGGTCTGGTTTGCTTATTAATAGTAGTTTTGAACATACCTTTGCAAAATAAGTCATACATTCTGTAGTACAAACTGGATAATCAATGAACTCCAGTTCAGGGTTATCTTCAGTTCTATCATTTTGGTTGTCAACTGCAGTGTCCTGTGGTTGTGATTATGATAACGTTCAGTTTAATTTTTTTTCTCACTTTAATCACCCCTTTTACTGATGCATTGGAGCAATGCTATATTTTCTTATGTTGACTAGTGAATATATAATGAAGCGACAAATAAACCAGATTACTTTTGTACGTTGATGCAGTATAAGTTGAAAACAATGTAGAACTTTCTAAATTATTTGATAAGCAAAGCTACCAAATACTGCAGCAAAAAATGTTACAAAACAAAATGAAAATTATCTTACCAACTGCTTTGTAAATTAAATTCACGGAAGGAAATGCAATGAAACGATTGAGACTACCTACATGTTATTACCCAAGAAAAACTTTTGCATTGTTATAGTATCAATAAAATATGATTGCTCCGGCTGTAAATGATTCTGTTTAAAGTGACCCATTTTGTAAGAGAAGAGTGTGCCTCCCTGCAGGACAGAGGAGAATATTTGAGACCAATGACAGTTAAAAATATTGGTTTCTTATGAACTACGCTGATGTTTGGGTATAAATGCTTATACTTCATATGAGCCACAAGGTGAAGCACAGTGAGTCAACACTAACCATCAAAATTGCCCCAAAGTGCACTTATATACAGGCTCACAGCATGCTTGTTATCAATAGTGCAAGATGTGCGTTTGCTAGTCGTGTAGTTCAGCTATATACCTTAGAGTCATTCATGAATGTCTATTCTGATAATGAGGGTTTTGCAAAGTGAAAACAAATTTTTTAACATTTAGAAAAACAGTTAATGGCTGAACGCATGTTTAACAAATGTGTGATACTAATGATGGCTGAACCCTGGCCAATCATCATGAACAAGTAAAATAACTCAAACTTTAGTATGAGAACGTTTCAGGAGTATAGCTAGTACAGTACTGTTAGTAGTATAGCTAGTACAGTACTGTTAATAGTGTTAATAGTATAGCTAGCAAAGTACTGTTAGTAGTATAGTTAATACTTTATGTCAACAATAATAAGTGCATTATAATAATAGTCAACATTTCATGCACTAATTCTTTCGATAAAAATTTGCTAAAAGTGAACAGTTCATAATCTTATTTTACTGATAATTCTGACTAATATACTAAGTCCTGGATTAATATTTTCATTAGTAATTATGGCCTACATATAATCTAATATAGTAAGTTATATCCATATAAAGATTGATCATTCACATCGACCAACATGACTACTACCATTTCGTAGTGTTCAAATTACAGTAAAATTAAAGATCTTGTTTCTTCAATGTGAATACAATCTTCAGAAACACGCATTTGTTTACTTAAATGAAAATTAAATCAGATTTAATAAGTGACTTTCTATTTGAAAAGGCATATGTATGCTGTTGGCACTAGCTTGAATTTGAAGGTTAAAATGCCCAGAAATGGTTTTCCTGTTTTAATTCAAGCAGCAAACGTCTCCTTAGACTCTTTCAGATCTTTAATGTAATTGAATCGAAATGTTAGTCTGAATTCCTTAATGCTTCAACTATTTATAATCGTTTTTTTAAATAATTATTGTTTCTATCAATGAATCAGCTATGGAATGATGTAGTGAAGCAAACGTGAGGTTAAACTTTGAATGACAAACTTTGACAATTCAAGCGTATTCCTTGAAAGAATGCTAGTATTAAGAGCTATCCAATCGCAATGTTTCCATGATACAGTCAATCCGCAAATTTGCGTCAATCTGCAAGTCATCCGCAGAATGAAAATGGCGAAAATCCGCAAGTTTTGTTACTCGGAAATCTTTATTGAATGTTTTATGTTTGCAAATGATGGAAACGGCTCTTGCAAATGATGCGCGATAAAATTCCGCGCTAGCTATTCCATTTTAAATGTTTTACACACTTTAGTTGTTCTTATAATTTCAATTTGAGCAGCTCCAAATGCTCTATTCCGAATACACAATCGCCACAATGATCTCTCTGGTGTAAGAGTCCGTCCTTTTTAACAACGTGCCTGTGTTAATTTGCATCATGCGAATGGACATTGAAAGTTATTGCACGGTAACTCAACATGCCCATGACTCCAAGTCCGCATCATGCACGTCATAGAAACATAGTGATAAAGGTGCGAATGTTGGTAATCCCATAACTGCCTCTACAATGCTTGAGGCTATGCAACTAGGTATCTAAAAATTCAGCCTTCGCTTTTGCCTAATAGCTCTACATGTATGGTTGTTATGCTGTCATTGGTCAGCTAACCTAAACAACAGCATGCAAAAGTACCAATGTGTCATCAACCAACTTGTTGAGATCGTAAACCTTTCAACTTGGTAACCAAAACATGGATATGTATTTAATGAAGTTGCAAGATAACCAATCTTTGAATGACCTGAAATTTTGTGTTCATTTGTCAAAAAGTAATGTTAATGGATCGTTCCACAACACCACAGTTCACAAGAAAGAGGTATTTTTAGCAATCGTTTGTCTAAAATATTCTCCTCCGTCCTGCAGGGTGAGGAAGCACACTTCCCTCTTACAAAATAGGTCACTTTAAACAGGATCCTTTACAGCCATAGCACCCATATTTTATTGATACTCTAACGATGTAAAAGGTTTTCTTGGGTAATAACATGTAGTTAGTCTCAATGGTTTCATTGTATTTCCTTAAGTAAATTCAATTCACTAAGCAGCTAGTAAGATAACTTTTTATATTTGTTTTGTATTGTTTTTTTGCTGCAGAATTTGGTAGCAACAGCAGAAATCTGCAGAATTTTGCTTAACAACAAATTTAGAATTTTTGGCATTATCTTCAACTTATACAGCATAGGAAAATTAGTTATGCTTGGCAAACACTCTTTAGCAAACCTAGGCTATATTTTGACAAATAGATTGCATATGCATCAGATATATCTGGCTTGTTTGCTTTGCAGCCATTTGTGGAAGGTGCAAAGAAAAATGGGTTGATAGAGCAGGTTTATGACATCAAAGATTTCAAAAAGCTGTTGCGTACGCGGAACAATGTACTGGTGCTGTACATGAAGTCTAGTAAGTTACTTATGACAATCGTATGAACATTTCTCAATCTCAGTCGTTGTTCACTTTTTTATTTAGGTCTTTCATATGTTAAACTTGTTACTTATTTACCGTATACCAAAACCATTGTTGATCGAATGACCACGCTTGTATTCTAGACAAATCAAACTCTAAGGTGTTGAGAGAGTTTGAAAGAGCTGCCGAAGAGATGAAGGGCAAGGCAACTATATGTTCAGTTGATTGCGGGTAAGAAGCGAGATATTCATGTTTTTCACCTATATATATACACTGTATATTTATGTTGTTTCAAAGAAATTCAGTTAAAAAAAGAACTAAACTTCGCGAGTTGATTATGTTAAAGTTACCAGATTTTTGACGGAAATTTCTTGCGGCAGCGGCCGCAAGCAATTGTAGTTGAACATTTTGGATTCTATTTATACGCTGTATATGTACAGTTTTATATATACGGTATATATATACTGTATGTATATACTTTATATTTAAAACTGTATATATATACTATATATATGCAACGCATATATATACAGCAACAGACTATAGTGTATACATGTATATACTATATATACTATGCATATATATATATAGTATATACAGTGTATATACTATATATATACACCGTATATATATACCATATATAGACATGTTAATCTGCAGAGCTGTGTGTTTTTGTCAATTAGATGTATTTATTTGAGAAGCATTTTGAGTTGAAATGTTCAGTGTTCAGTGAACTGTGAACAGTGAACCGCAGACTGACCCTTTCAGTAGGATTTTCGTCTGTCATAAATGACTACCATACAAATCCATGCTTAAAATGTCTCTATTTATTTCAGAGTACTATTTCCTATAGCTATATTTTGTCTCATGTATATTTTTTGGTTTCAGCCATAAAAAATTTATTTTCAATTTGAAAAATTTAAACACTAGCAGTAAGCGCGGCGATGTTTGGTTTTTTTTTCATTTCAATCAGACAGCCTGCTGCTGGGTGTCTAAGAGGCAGACAGCCTGCTGCTGGGTGTCTGAGAGGCAGACAGCCTGCTGCTGGGTGTCTAAGAGGCAGACAGCCTGCTGCTGGGTGCCTGAGAGGCTGGTGCTCAGGATTCAGACGGAGTTTGAAAACCAAATATCTTTGACAACCTGGTAGAAGGTACAGAGCATATGCCTGTGAAATTTGCAAAGAAAATGTGAAAACCCATTTATGTGACCTAACAGACACACGCACTGACAAAGAGGGATTCATTCAAATACAATTTTGGTTATTGATTTGTTAAGAATACCTATTAAAATTCCCGGAATAATACATGAAGTAAGGTTACCTCTAAACACCATGACTTGATAGCAAATATGTGTTATGAGTGTTTGCTTGGAATTCATCCTATTCTTTGTACCGGTAGCTGGTTATACTGTGAAATAAGGTGCTTACGCAAAATAGAGTGTAGACACTGTCATATAAGCAAGTTTTTCTTATCTGTGTTTTTGCTAACTGCAGGGATGCTGCCAAATTGTGCAAAAAAATGAAGGTATCGCCAGAGCCTCTCATTGTTCATCATTATCTGTAAGTTGTCTCCCCACTTACACTTTGTAAATAAATACAGTCATACCTCGGCTTTTGAACGCTTCTGATCTCGACCAAATCAGAGTAGTAAGACTTTTATGCCTCAAATTTGTACTAAAGATTTGGTTTTCGACCATATCCTAATGTACCTAAATTATTTTTCATGTTGCAATTATTAAGATTAGAAGACAGAAATGTCATTGTTATGCTTTTATATTTCACACGACCTTTGCTAGGATACGTTACTGTACACTTTCATTAGGTTGGTTTTAGATTGTAACTTTAGAGTAGGTAGCTTTCCTTACCTCAATGTTTATGATAAAATTATTAAAACAAAATGTTTAAAGTTTTTATGGTCTTAGATGGGATAATTTTTATTAAAATAAAACACTTGGTCCATTTCTCATTTCTACACTTTTGTATTTAACATACTTATATACAGTACACGAGACTGAGTAAATGAAACTAATGTACGAGTTGATACAGTAGAACTGTACAGTATATTCCCCAGCCTATTAGTCTATTAATGTATTTCTTTACGAGAAAATTACTGTATTTTACATACTACGTGCTCTTTTATTATATATTAGCTGTGCCACTCGGCGTTGCCCGTGTAATAGAAGAGTTTTTGGACAGAAAATTGATTTGTAGCTAGTGGCCTGGCATATTGCCAATGGAAACTCCACTAAGCTAGTTAATAAGGTTAGGCTTCCAATGACAGTAAGAATACCATGAATTTCCATGAAATTCCATGAATTTGAGTCTTTATTGTTGTCAAGCTCAGCTGTTCTAATAATAGCTATAGCCGGATTTCAGACAAACATACAGACATACGGACTTTGAGAAATATATATAGATGTATACAGTTTATGGTGTAAAATTATAAAAAGAAAAAAATATAAAAAATGCTTTAAAAAGTTGTTTTTTAGTCTAAGAATCGATTCATGTTATTTACGTTGCTTTAGTGCTCAAAGTGCACTAGCATTTTACTGGTTCATGATTTGAAGTAAAGACGGGGATGTTTTCTAGGTGGCCACTTACACTTCCTTACACTTACACTTACACTTCCTCAAGTTCACACAGACTTTTTAATTCTAGGATCTGTGTAAGGCACAAGACAGCAACTTTGGTACATTTGTCTAGTTATGGGAAAATTTAAAATATTGTAACTCATTTGGTAAAAACAGGCTTTAATTGCTTTGCTGACGAAGTGCTACCGTTACTGGATTTAGAAATAAATGTGTTCAAATTTTCTCGACTTACGGCGTTGTTAATTTTAGAAAATTTAAAAATTTGTTTCGATTTATGATGATAATAATCTACTGAAAAATGGTAGAATTTTCAGTTTATTACTAGAGTAATGTACAGAGACGTAAAATAATGCGTACCAATCTAAAAGCTTGGAATGCGCACTACTTTTAGACTCGCGTTGCACCATTAGTTGCGGAAGAAAAATATATAGAAAATTTCAAAATTTGTATAAATAATTTACGCATTCATTTTGCACTACATATAGGAGTCGCAGCACTAGGTTTGTGATTGCACGTACCTTGTATTCTCCATGCAACGTATAAACAAATACATGCAACTTTTTCACCGATTCAGTGAAAAACTTGAAATTTACTTTTACCTGCTCGCCGAACCTGTTTGAACCTTTGAGCACAGCATTGATTATAATGGAAAAATAGTTTCCGATTTTGAACAAATTGCTTTTTCAACAGCCCGCTGGGATTAATTATGGTCAAAGACCGAGGAATGACTGTGCATTGCGTTCATACTCTGGACTTTTATGGCAGTCCTTATGTGAGAAGTTGTGCTCCCAGCCACTCTTTAAATAAGTTACGATGTTATATCATATTATACACATGATTCACTGCTTTTTCTGATCCATGGCGTGAAGATGACAATAAGTTAACATGTGAATACATTTTATTGCCATCAGTTGTTTTCTGTTACGATCAGCCATGCTTGCATTGTACTAAGCGATGTCATGCAGGGATAATAAGCTGAACAAGGCATATGACAGAGCCCTGGCGTCAAAGTCCATTGTTAGTTTTTTGGAAGATCCAACTGGGGATATGCCTTGGGACGAGGATACTACTGCTAGGGATGTATTACACGTCTCATCCACTAATGTAAGTTCAATGCTATCTATGTATAATATACATGTACATAGTATACATTTATGTATACTATTATAATAGTACTTAGTCTACACGTAGAGTTTATCATTAAAGTTAGAATTAATTTATTATATTAGCTCTAACCTTAAAGGTTGGCTTGCAACAACATTCACATTACAGTTATTTGGTATCATAAGATTCACCATGTCTTACTCTGTTGTGTTGTAGGTGCAAAATATATGGGAATGTGATTACAAGCTCTTAAAAGCTAAAAAACGAACAGTTAATCGCAGCCACACAAAACCGCCGTAGTTTGGATTCGCTTTCCAAAACAGCTCAAATGGGACGTAGTTGTTACAGGATGGTTTCTGTTTACACTTTCATGCAACCTCATTCGTCGAAATATTTTCACAAATATACTTCGCGCATTCAATAAAACCATGTCTATTGTTTTTACGCGTCTGTTTTATCGTCATTGTAATGCTGTCACTTTTAGCACTGATATCTTATAACTTACCGTAAAAAATCATTAAACTTTTTGACCTTAGCTCGAAGGAGTACATATCATTGTCTGATAATCATGACGAGCCTGTTGGTCACCTGTGATAATCGAAAAGTGCTGCAGAAATTATTTGCGGAGTATTGGGTCACGTGATCAGATTACGACTTGACGATTGAATGATGCCGAAACAAAACTGTAAAGTAGCGAGCATCTATATTTAATACGGGGACTTCGGTAAAACCCGAAGTGTTTGTCATAAACTAGTGCTACGATATGTTTTATAGTAAACTTTTTATTGGCCTTTCAATACACGTGAGAACATCACGTGACAAGACGATAACCAAACTGTAATGACTACGTCAGATAATTAAACAGATTCCAATCTACGGCGGCTTTTCGTTTTTGAGCTTTTAAGGGCTTGTAATCACGTTTCCACGTATTTGGCACCTACAACACAACAGAGTAAGACATGGTGAATCTTTTGATATCAAATAACTGTACCCTAGGACACTTATATTTCGCTAGTATTTAGTTTCGTGAGTAGCACACAGAGTAAAATTTCGCTGCAACTTAATTTCGTGGCTCTGATGAGTGCGAAAATATAGTGATGTGAAAATAAATGCAATGGAAAAAACATTACATTCCTCAGGTCCAGTTCACTAATAAGAAAAAAATTCAATTTGGGAATAGTTTGTATTTGTAAACCACAGGTTGAAATGTGTGGGTGAGATCGGCAATTCAATTTGATCACTTGCTGCCATTTGTTTCTTAGACTATCAATGACGTCTAGGTCCCTCCCGCCGTGACTTTCACACTCGAATCCCAAGAAGAAGAAAATAGATAGGTAACAACCAACTTCACAACCAAAACTGTATAACCCTTACGCTGCCATAAACGCATTTATGCGTTTTCTAGGGGCCACTGCCAAAAACGCATTTTTGGACTTTCTCAGGAATTGTGTGGTAACCTGATTTTATTATTTGTTGACCACATAACCCACGGTCTTTAAGAGTTTTATGAAATTGACTGTGTTGTCCGAAGATTTCTCTATAAAATTGGCCTAAAACAACGAAGCACTTTTAAACTTTTGTTTGAGAATTTCTAATCTAAAAACGAACATTTTTCTGTGAGTTCATTAACTACCCCGCGCGAGTCATAAAACAGGTAATTAGTTGTTGATGACATAATAGCCAATTTAGATTTTCGTGATTATACAGATAATTAAAGTAAAACTTGAAAAAATACTGTATACATATCATGAAGCAATATCGGCAATTTCGGTAAAATGGCTTTCACTAGGCCGGTAACGAATTTGTACATGATTGGCAGTGAAAGAGATAATGTGGTTGGACCTGATGAGGGTTGATATTGTTTTTGGTTGGTAATAAAATTCATCACTACAATAATTATTCTGCAATTTTATTACTTCACCTACCAGACTTTCATCCTCATCAGTTACAAATTCGGTGACTAAACTGATATAATCTTAATTTGCTTTGCCATGCTGCTCAGTCGGTGTATTAGCTATAATGAGTTTACCAGAAATTTCCCATTTATCCCAACCACAGACGAAAATTGCCTGCATTTCTAATATTACGATTTTATTGTGGATATCAATGAACAAAGCTATTTAACTTCGCGTTTTCGCTCGTTCGTGGTGATAGTTTAGTTTCGCTCATTAAATTTTCGCGAGAGGATGACACCGCGAAAATGCGAAAGTTAGATGCCGCGATTACATAAGTGTCCTAGGGTAATGTGATTTTTGTTGCAAGTCAACATTTTAATGATAACCTCTTAAGTGTGTAACAAGTTATCTCTTACTGGTTCTTTATTGGCTTGATACTACATTGTGTGAGCAAATTATGACAGTTTTGGAGGATTGGTGGTGGATTTAGCTCAGTTGCTCACTATCTGAAGCGTATATCTAAAATATTTTGTTCGTGGCACTGAGCTATGTTAGACTGGTTATGCAATCTAGCATTACCTTAGTTTTTTGCAATGGGATTCAGGCGTGTATGTAATGTACTTTACCAGGAATTTAGAAAGTTGGTTGAGAAATCAAAAAAGCCTATCTTAGCAATGTTTTATGCACCGTGGTGCGGACACTGCAAGAGACTAAAGCCCGAGTTTGCCGCAGCAGCCACAGAAGTGAAGACAAGCAACGTGAGTTTACAAAGTCCTTTTTCTCTTTACCTTTATAGCTGTACCTGAGTGTCCATTGCTGCTCTATGCTCATGACTCACTGTTGCTAGCTATTACGCATACTAATGCCCTGACAGCTGAGTGGCCGTGAGAGATCATCAGGTGTAATAACTATGTGCACAATTATTCCTAAATTGAGACAAGCTGGTTGATTGGCGCAGATGTTAAAGCGTTGGTCTACCAAGCTGGAAGTTTTGCGTTCGAATCCTGTATGATGCGGTCTTTTTTCTCACCATCCAACTTTTGACAGACGAATAAACATGGCTCGTGTTGTGGTTAAGATTTTTGTTTATCAATTCCTGGCTATTAAAAGAATACATGAAATATTTAGTGTTTAAACTTTCATTAACTGTGTCAGGTATTGTTCTATCATTTGATCTTTCATGGAGGATCACCTCAATATGAGATACAAAGGTAAGCTAGTGGTATTCAGCGACAAAGGAAGGGTCATTTAGCAAGATTTAGTTTTACCTGTGTGGCAGTTATTATTTGTACTAGTACGCTCGGCAGTCTTGTGCATCGTGAGAGATCGTCATGAGTTATAAGTATATCAATAATTATTCTGTGATGTGGCAAGGTGGCCAAATGGGGTAGTGGTTAGCGTTTTCATCTGTAAAACAGAGTAATGGATTTCATTTCCTGTGTGAGGTAATTTTTTTCCTAATGCTCTTAGCATAGTTTCGGACAGGCGGACAAACACGGCTTTCATTATAGTAAAGATTCTATTTATAGAAGCCCAAGTTGAGTATGAATTGTGGCTGTTTTATCAGGTTCTGGTTGGAATAAATGCTGACAAGCCGGCGCTGTCTCCTCTAAGAACTGTCTTCAACATCACGGGATACCCTACATTATTTTACTTTAGGTTAGTCAACCACTTAGCCATAAACTCTTTCAACAGCTGTCTGCTTACAGTAATATAATTAGTAGATCATTCTTATTTTATTGATGGGATTTTGGTTGATTCTAAAAAATGTCTTCTTAATGTTAGAGATGCACTCCTTGCAAGGTGTTCTATGTCTGAGCATTCGTTAAGTAAAACACCAGCTAATTTCTATTATTGTTATTTTGTGTTTTTGCAGCAAAGGCAACTTGTTATTCAAGTATGGGGGAGAGAATGATAAGGAAGGCATAGTGGAATGGTTGAAAAAGTGAGTATACCTTTTTCAATGTTATTGAAAATGCTGCATAATGTTGATAATGATTTTTACTGCCTCTTACTGCCTCCTTTTGTATAATGACCATTCTGAGTGATAATAATGAAGGACTGCAGTCAGACCTCCACCTCAAACATCAGCATACATTGCAGCTTTATAAATCCATGCATATGAATGCAATTCTTGACATTATTTGGTTCTGTTGAGGTTGAATAATATTAAAACAGCTTTATTCCTTTCTTTCATAGTTTTGAGATAATCAAGTGCCAGCAGTAGTGGTAAAAGGAATAACGTTTTCCTTTAAAGAAATTTGTGAAAAATTAAAGAAAACTTTGAGTACCTTTTAGTACTTTTTAGTCTATTAGCCGCTACTTTTTTCTGATGATTTGATCCATGCGGCTTATACAACGGTGCAGCTATTCTGTGGCTTTTTCTTTCATCGCTAGGGCGCATTAACCAGAATCTCCGGTTAGTGCGCCTCTAGCGGTGAAAGAAACAGCGAAACAACGCCTAACGGTACTGTTCCGTTAGACGCTAGGTTAAAAAGCGTCGGTTAATACGAAACAGTGCCGTTAGGCACTGTTCTATTTTAAACTGGAAAGTTACTGCCGTGTTAAAAAGCACCGTCCTGAGTTCTGTGGCCTATACAAAGGTGCGACCTATGTATTGTTTTATTATTGTTTTTTGGAAAATAGAGAGATGCGGCTTATATAGGGGTGCGGGTTATAGTCCGAAAAGTATGGTATATAAGTTCTTTCAAGCATCATGATCACTATGAGGAAGAAAGTGAAACTGGCACGAAGAGAAAAGCCTAGAATGAGTGAAGGTATAAACACACTAGGCAATATTTAGAGCGATATCGCGCTGCGTGGCGCTAATCTGCGCTAGAATTCACTCAGCGTGCTCATGCAGAGCGATAAGGTTAGACTTTCTCTACACAACTTTATAGCTAGCGAGATGCATTTCGATTGGTTGGCTTTTAACAGAATGCAATTTTATGGCGGGTAATTATTTCTTATCGCTGTTCACCAACTTCGCTGTCACTAAGGATTTATTTTTGTTGCAAAAAAGAGCATTTCGACTCATTGCAAATTTACATCATATGCCAGCATATATTATTCCAACAAATGATCTTTCCAAATCTCTGCGTCTTCTTACTCTGCCTATGCTAAATATTTATTTTACTTCAATTCAATGTTTCAAGATTTTTCATGGTTTGTGTCCTCGTTTTTTACATGACAATTACAGGTTCTTAACTCATCTCAACTTACGTGATATGAACAAATTGCATACAATCACTAACAATCATTTTGAAAATGTCATTGCCAGCTGCTTTAACAATCTTCCACCAAATATCTGTTCTCTTATCAGAGAAAGGCATTTTAAACACTATTTGTCAGACTATTTATTCAATTTTAATGGCTAACTGTTGCTTTTTTCCCTTTTTTTTGTTTTACTATTGTTGTATGGCCTAATTTGAAAAACATTTCTATTTGTGAAATGAAATTATTGCCAATAAAGTACTATATATATATATACCAACGTACAGCAGCGACAATTTGCTATTTTGTTACAATTGAAACATCTTCAGAACAAACACAGGATTGTTCATAAATTTAATAATAGCACTCCCAGTCCTGTGCACCATAACAAACAAAATTAAAAGAATCCGAGTTGAAAACCAACATTTGGAGTCAATCGTTGCGCAGGTTGACCATCTTGAGAACGGTAAATATTTAATATATTAAGTATAAAAAACAACTACAAAATAAAATATGTATAAAAATAGTAAAAAATATTACAGTTAAAAATACAATAATCATTTTTTCTTATGTCTTCTTGTAGTGTAGGCAGTGTACAATCCGTGAAAGTGAGATAGGTTTAATAACAAATGCATAAGTTGTTTACGTTGTCGCCTAGATGGCACCATATTGACTAACCTAGATTTATTAACAACTCCGAAGAAACTAATGATACGAAATTTTATTGGCAGTTTGTCGGCCTGCCAATTATATCGCTTGCTAGTGAGTCGCTCAAGTGTGTTTATGCACACGCCAGCGATATCTCCGCCCTCCTCATGACGCTCGCGATAAAATCGCCTAGTGTGTTTACACCTTGAAGGTGGAGCAGCTGGAGGAGATAAGTGAAGATAAAATGTAGAAAGTAACAATTATAAAAGTTGCTACTGGTTTAAATTAGCTTGTGTTTCAGTCCATCAGAGCCTAAGGAACCAGAGAAGGAGGTGGCGTGGTCAGAAAAAGAGAACGATGTTCACCACCTTTCTACCGAAACGTTTGATGAATTTCTCAATGCTAATCCATCGGTTCTTGTCATGTTTTATGCTCCGTGTAAGTGTATTTGCTTTCACATTACTTCTGTATTTCACATCTACATGACAACCTCACGTGAAATCCTTTTAGCATTAACTGGCAGGTGGGCAGGTTCTCTGTCATTACATGACCTTATTCACCCTATTAACACTCATACAAAGCTTACACGTGCTCCTCACTTATGACAGTGAGCTAAAGATTATCTTGTAATACCCAAGCACACACAGTTGTTTAATAATACAGTCACATCTCGATATACGAGCTTAATGCGTTTAGGGATTGAGCTTGTATGTCTAGGAATATTCTCTGGTATCTCAAATCACTTTTTCTTTTATAAAATAACTAAATACAAATTACTCCATTCCCTCTCCGAAAAACCACCTAAAACGGGATGTTTTACTGGAAAAATGTGTTTTTAATTGTTCTAATTCACCACATACGCTCAGAAAGTAACAAATACTTATCTAGTGGTTATGATGTGCGATGAATTGTAACATTTTGTACAGTACTGTGTGGAGTTCTTACCTTCAAGACAGATGGTAATCTCAGTTTAAAAGAGATTTAACGCGTACACATTTCGTACATTACACTTTTGTGACGCTACATAACATAAACTTAAAATTTAAACTAAAATGAACTTAGCTTACTATACGCACACTTGAAATAAAATTTTAATCTTACATTACTCTAAACTTAATTTTAAGTTTTTTCTCATTTTCATTTTTTTTTACTTTTGGCTCTTTTTGTCTCGACTTTTCCATTTGCTTTCATATTCTTTTTTAGCCCGCCTTTTTAAAACTTCCAAACAGATCTGACAAGAAAGACCGATGATGCAGATCTTGCAAGCGGCCTGTCGCATACTCAATCACTTAGCAATCACATCGAGAATTGTCTCGTGTGCTTATATCTCAAATTTGTTTCGTATCTCAAGGCAAAACTTCACTTGAAATTTTCTTCGAATTTCAATGTCTTGTATTTCGTGAGACACTCGTATGTCACGGGACACTCATATGGCGAGGTATGACTGTACATGCGCATTCATCTGAATCACACAGAATGTTTAGCGGTGCAGTTAGCAAGCTCACGCAAGTTCTTTAACAGCAACTCAAATGATCACAGATAATTTTGACCAGAATAATTTTTCTGGTCAATTGAAGTATTTATGTTGTGCTAAAAGAGTTGGTATTACATTTGTAGTATAATAACAGCTTATTCACATTACCGAGCCTTTGGTTGTCATACGTCATGTCTGCAGTGACTTTGTCCTTTACCTTAGGGTGTGGTCATTGTAAGAAGATGAAACCAGACTATGAGACCGCAGCAACAGCATTAAAAGATGAGGGAGTAAGTTTATCATTGATTATTGCTTGTCTCACCGTTTTGTGTCGTCTCAACCTTGGCAGCAGGTAACCTTGGCAGCATTATCTCATGAAAATCAAAGACAGACTTCTTTTAGTGCAGTTAGTAGAGCTGGACAGTGAGTCATTATTGCGGTTTATTCTGAAGCTAAACTAAGTAATACGATGCCTAGATTTCAGCAGATGGGAATCATGGTTTTGTTTCGATCCGATTGGTTTAACATGGCTGAATGACTACCTATCTCAGCAATGATGTAATGCATCTTATGTATTATTTTTTATCTATTCTGTCTGCAATTTCAGCGAAATCAAGTTTACTCCACATTTTATTAGTTGTTCAGTCGATATGTTGTTCAGTTCATCAGTTAACTAGTTTATTTTCATAGACAAATCATAAAGTCTCACAATAGA
The DNA here is from genome assembly GCF_963576615.1 of Watersipora subatra. NCBI lineage: Eukaryota > Metazoa > Bryozoa > Gymnolaemata > Cheilostomatida > Watersiporidae > Watersipora > Watersipora subatra. Next base: position 11,301,303 of record NC_088711.1, on the reverse strand, counting down.
ATAATCTTTTATTAGAATGTTTATGATCATACACTCATTGTGTTTACCTGTTGCCCTTCACTTTGTTGTCTGTCTCTGGGTAGGTTTAATACAGATCATTTGTGGTAACTATACAAGTGTTTGTCTGTTGTAATTATGTGTTAGTTTGTAAAGAGTGGATTTCCTGTTATCTGTTTTAAAAACAACCGTGTGCTCTGCCCACTCGCTACTTTGAACAGTTTAAGAACTTTTGTACTGAATAGTTTTAGAGCACCCTAAATGGACATCTAAGACTAATATTTACTCTGTTGTATACTGATATTTCTGAGTTAGTAAAATGGCTGACAATGCTAATTGCGTCAGCTTTTCAGTGCATTTTATTCTGAAACTTCTATTTTATGTTTTTTTCTCATAAGGAACTACCCTACTTATTAATTTATTTGCTTCGCTCACAATTTGAGTAGCGCTGTATAATTATTTTTATCAGGAGGAAGGAAAGCTAGCAGCTGTAGATGCTACAGAGAGCACAGATTTAGGAGAGAGATATGGGGTGAAAGGATTCCCTACTGTTATATACTTCAGGTAATATAAGCGTTTGGATTCACTTTGTGTGAATATTGTATGAGAAATCAGAGCTTAACAAAGATTTGGAAATATTTTTACGATTGGTCAATAGACAAATTATTGGTGTGACCATTTTATGGCAGCTTTTTATGGAGTGTCCTGCACCTTCTTTTAGGTAGTTAGATATCTACATACATGTATGTAATATGCCTATTTATATAGAAGTGATAAAGACTACACTCTATAAGTGCATGAATGAAAAAAGAACATAGGACCTTCGGGAAATGAAATGCATTTATCCAAGTACCCTGAGTCATTTAGTTTCTATGTATATGAAACATTTCGTGGCGGCTCCTGGAATGTCGGACAAGTTTAAATTTTATACGAGTTGTAGCATTTTATGTGAAGTGGACATTTAAAAAAATTTAATTAAGAAATTACCTCGCTAGTCAGTTGAGCATATTTTAAAGCCAATCAAAGTACTCTAAATAGCTAAATTCATATTTTGGAAGTCGTTGCTCAGTGAAATTGCAAGAATTCAAGATGGCGAATAAGTGAGATTTCTTTTTGTGATGGGCTCTATTTTGATTTTGAAAGATTACAGTTTAAAAAATTATAGTACTTTTAAAAAACCACAAAGCCTTCACTGGGTGGTCAGTATCACATGCCAATTTTCAAGCAATTTCGTTGGATCAATCGAACACACAGAGTTACTCATATATAGTTTGCACTGCAAACCCGTCGACTAACTATTGTTCTGTAAATTAACTCGTCCAACACTACAAATTAACTATAATGATACTCATTTGACAATGTCTTACAAAAAGTAAGTTTGTTATAATAGCAGCTCAGATGTAGAGATATTCACATGGCTGAACTATGTAAACCCGGATAGGAGAAATCTGTTTGAGTTCGAATTTATGAAGGCGTTACATTAGCAATCATTATTTCGCTGCAATAATTTTAGTGACCAATCTTGACCAAAAATGACCAAATCTTGGATTAAAGTCCATGATCCCTACATAAGCTCACTAAGGGCGCAGTGATGCAACAACTCCACAACTCCGCCCAGTTCTTGACATTTGCCTCAAGTTTTATCACCAGAATGTGATTTATTTTATGCATTCACACTTGTATGGAGTGACAGCGCGTATGAGTTTCATATTCAAGTATGCATGTATGCCTTTAAGAAGAGTACATTGTGTCTGAATAATTGACATACCTCATACCTTACCTTCTAACACCTCCATCACTAGATTTACAATAATTTCGCTGTAAAAAGTAAATCAATGTTTTGCTTAATTCTATAAAGCGGTATTTATATTTTTGCGTAAAGATGTTAGTTACTGCGTAACTCTATAAAAACCTGCTGCAAGAGTAGTCTGAATGTGGATGCAGATGTGATGCCTTGAAAGAGTGTGCAATTTTGTTAAAAGTAGTCAGTGAATAATTTTCTGAGTAGGCTTTCTTTACATTTCATTTAGGGATGGCATACAGATGTGGCAGGTGTCTGCAAGGACAGCAGATAAGATCATTGAGTTCATGAAGAATCCTGAAGAACCGCCTCCACCACCCGCTCCTGAAGCGTCATGGTCTGAAGTTGAAAGCAATGTCGTGCACCTCACGAATGAAAACTTTGCATCTGTAATCAAAAAGAAGAAATATTCTTTGGTCATGTTCTATGCACCATGTAAGTTCCTCCTTATATACTATTAGAAAGATTAACTTGTATTGTTTTATATCTTATTGTTGTTTATAGTCAGATATGTACTGATTCTAGCTTCACACTTTTGTAACACTACGTAAAATAAACCTTAAATTCAATTTAAACGAATTTAGCTTACTATACACACACTTGAAAATAAGTTTTAATTTTACTCTAAACTTTATTATAATTTTGTTTTCATTTTCAATTTTTTTATTTTGTTCTTCCGGTTTGCCTCGCTTTCAGACTCACTTTTATCTTCTCTTATAGTCTGCTTTTTTAAACCACTTTTTATCCAATTAGATAGATCGAGCAATGCTGTTCTTGCAAGCGGCCAACCACCATGCTCAGTTACCTAGTGACCGCATTGGAAACCATCTCTTATGCTCGTATCTCAAATTTGTCTCATATCTCAAGGCAAAAATTTGTTTGGAGTTTTCCTTGTATCTCAATTTTGTCATATCTCGAAACACTTGTATTTCAAGGTATTACTGTACTAATAAACTGTACTAGTAACTGCTAGTTCTGTTAGTGAGGAAGTAAGCCTTAAAACTTTCATCAAACACCTGCCATGTCACGGTCATGTGTTTTAGGGTGTGGCCACTGCAAGAAAGCAAAACCCCACTACACAGCAGCAGCAGCTCAATTTACTGAAGATCCTAAGGTTTGTATAAAGTTACTCTAATAGAGCTACTCTATCAGAACTCTATTAATAGATAACTTTTCAAACCCGAATACCAGAGCTGATTTATAGAATTAAACAAAACATTGATTTACTTTGTACATCAAAATTATTGTAAATCAAATGATGGAGTTGTAAGAAAGTAAGGTGTGAGGTGTGTCAGTTATTCAGACACAATGTAATCTTCTTGAAGGTATACACACATACTGTACTGTAATATAAAACTCATACGCGCTGTCACTCCATACCGGTGTGAATGCGTAAACGAATCACTTTCTGGTGATAAAACTTAAACCATAACTGCCACGAACAGCTTTTATCGTTTTTGTTAGGTAAATCAGACACGCTGATTCCGATTTTATATTCAAAATAAAGATTGGTCCACTAACTTTCAAAGTCATGAATGCTTTTTTACAGCGTTTCAATATCGGTCTTGTAAACGACACAATCGGCACAACAAGCTCCGCCCATAAATATGTGATGCATTCTAGCTTTTTAGGAACGGAAGTTGGGGATGTTTAGTCCGATCTAGAATAATAGAGATAGGTGTCTTAAAACCCATTATTTTCTAAATTCAGCCTTCAAAATAATCTCAGTCTTTTATGAAAGGTAGATAAGCTATTTAACATTGCTTGTCGTTTGATATAGGGTGTTTAATAGGCTGAACGCCGAGAAAAATGAGCTCAAGAAAGCGCAATGTTATCACAAGCTAGCATTGTTATGAGCTTTTATGAGCTCGTAATAAGCTACGAGCAATGTTAAATAGCTTATCTAACTTTCATAAAAGGCTGAGACTATTTTGAATGCTGAATTTAGATAATAATGGGTTTTAAGACACCCATCTCTATCATTCTAGATCGGACTAAACATCCCCAAGTTCCTAAAAAGCTAGGATATGTCACATATTTATGGGCGGAGCTTGTTGTGCCAATTGTGTCATTTACAAGACCAATATTGAAACGCTGTAAAAAGCCTTCACGACCTAGAAAGTTGGTGGTCCAATCTTTATTTTGAATACAAAATCGAAATCAGCGTGTTTGATTTACCTAAGAAAAAACCATGAAAGCTGTTTGTGGTAGTCATGGTTTAAGGCAAATGGCAAGAACTGAGGCGAGTTGTGGTTGTTGCATCACTGTGCCCATAGTGAGCTTTTGTAGGGATCATGGACTTCAGTCTAATATTTTAGCTGATTGGTCACTGAAACTATTGCATCGAAATAACAATTGCTAATGTAACACCTTCATAAATTGGCACTCAAACAGATTTCCCTTATCCAGGGTTACATAGTTGAGTCATGTGAATATCTCTACATCTGAGCTGCTGTTAGCTAAACTTCTACTTTCGATGGAGTTTCTTCATACTTATCCATTATATCTATATTTTTTGTATCGCTGTACAATACTGGCAAGCTTAGCTTTTCAGAACTGAAGATTTTTGCAGGAATATCGCTATTGAAGGTAGTTGACCACTCAATCAGTATTTTTTACCCAACAGAGACAGTCGAGTTTTATGATAGCATACAATGTCTAACACAAATACAGTCGAGTTTTATGATAGCATACAATGTCTTACATATTTTGTGTTTGGATACGAAGCCTGTATATTTGAACAGAAACTCTTTGCGGCTGTGGATTGCACAGAGCACCAGGATGTTTGTGGCAAATATGAAGTGAAGGGTTACCCGACCTTCATCACTTTCAACTATGGCAAGAATGAGCAGCCTTACAATGGTGGTCGTGAGGTTGGTCATCTCCTTTTTTGCTCGTATCTCTTTGTTGGTTTTTGAACAGATTATTACATTATTTTTGACCGCAAATGGTTCTTCCACACTTTATTTGTGTGCATATATATGTAACATAACATATATATATATATGTTGTATATACATGTACGTTAGATATATATATGTTATATAACATAATGTATATATGTTATATATATAACATATATATAACATAATATATATGTTATACATATATAACATGTATATTATGTTATATATATATATATATTCCAAAGTAGTGTGTTAAAGCTGCCAAATAGTGCTCAATGAGTGATCAGAGCTTAAATATAAAATTTATTCATGTAAAACCTTAGATAAAAAACAACTTCATTACTATTAGTTTCATGTCTGTTATGCAGACAATCATCAGATAAAATTGTTTTGGTCCAACTGAGTTATATATAAGGAAGGTGTAATTACTATAACGACTGATAGCTATGTAATTGCAATTGTATTGCAATTACATAGCTATCAGTCATTATAGTAATTACACCTTCCTTATATATAACTCAGTTGGACCAAAACAATTTTATCTGATGATTGTCTGCATAACAGACATGAAACTAATAGTAATGAAATTGTTTTTTATCTAAGGTTTTACATGAATAAATTTTATATATATATGTAAAATTTGTAAAAATGATGTAACAGTTTATATATATATATATATATACATATATATACAGTCAAACATGGATAACTCGAACTTCACGGGACCGAGCAAAAGTGTTCGAATTATCAGAGCGTTCAAGTTATCAGAGCACTGTCACAAGTCCATGTATTTACTTATTTATTAGTAGATACATGTACATATGCAAACTATAATATAAATCAAAAGCACAAATGGCTTGTTTCAAATTAAATGCTTCTAATGTAAAGTTTAAAACGTTTTTATCAAAAAGTATAGATATTTTTCTATCACTTGAGATTGGTTTGTTGTTTGAAGTGATGTTATTGCCAGGACGTTTTTTTAGATTGACATTGGAAAAAGTTGATCGTTGTTGAAATGCTCAAAAGAAAAGACATCTTTTTCTTTTGAGCGTTTTACCCACGATCAATTTTGCCAATTTTTCTTGAAGTTTATGCAACTTCAAGAAAAAGTTACCAAAGAAAAATCCCTTACTTTACCTGGGATTCGTTAAGAGCAACACTCCGAGGCAGTTCAATTAAAAGTTTTACGAGGTTTAACATTGTATATCACTCACGCTTTTTGAATGGATACTTATTGAATGTACACACGTATTCTGTGTTTAGGTTAAACGATGAATAGTTTTTTTAGCTAAGACAACGTATACGTTTAATAAAAACAATTTTTAAGACGTTTTAAACATTCAACATTCCGACGTTGATTCAACACGGAATCAACATCGGAAAACTATTCGTCACGGGCTAGCCGGGTCACGCACTCAAGGATTTTCGCCACGCACATACAAAACAACATGCTGTTTTTGTTTTGTATGTGCGTGGCGAAAATCCTTGCGCGCGTGACCCGGCAAGCCCGTGCTAATAATCGTATAGCAGTATAAATCAAATTTGACCAAACCTTTAGAAAAGTTGTTGACAAAATTATTTTGCCGATGGTGGTAATAACAACGCTTATGAATTACGAAAAGATGAAGTTTACCTCTATGGCTTTGAATAAAGTGATTTTCTAAAGCGATAACAACCGTTTCGGTAGCCGTTGGGCAAAAAAACAGTTCGAATTAACAGTGTTGAGTTCGAGTTATCTATAGCAATTTATCATTACGTGGGAACGGACCAAAGAAACCGTTCGTATTTGACCAATGCCTTTCATGCTCAGCATTTAATAAGACAACAAATATTCCTCCTTTGTGTGGACAGTTTTTTTACTGATCGAAATCTAATACCATAAGTCCTCATGCTCAAGCCGCGCGGCTTGTGCTCAAAACCAGATGACTCACGAAAGAAAAAATAATCTTCCAACAAGCCGCGTATGCCCACAGACCGCTGCTAATGACTGAGGTTTTGTCGTCCTTGACCCCCTTCAAGAGCGAGAGTGTTGAGAAAGGTTTCGCTAACCCCCGTCCTCTTGAACAAGAAAACAGGCTACATCAGTACATGTGAAAAGAATTTTCTTTTACTTCCAAGTTCGAATTAAAATTCCTAAACCCTTGCATCAAGAACTTACTTGCCATGCCTCAGCTAGATTTTTATTGCGCTGTTAGAGGGCTTCACGTTTATGTAAAGATGCCGGTCAAGAATGAAACGGTTTTAATAACCTATGACTGTGGTGAGTTAAACATTAGCGATAAATTATTCTTTAGTCTAAAGTATTCCATAAAGATGACCTTGAAAATAAACGAGTAGGTCGCCAAAATCCCGTACATGAAAGTGTATCATGACTGCGATTCTATGGTTATAGCGCGGAACTGAGCAGCAGAGACTGCATTTATCGAGAAGCCGCCTTAAGCCTCACGTAAGTTTTAAAAACTTGGCTTTAGCCGTGGCCTATGACCTTGAACCAGAAGCCGCGCCCAACGACAAGCCGTGCGGCCTGAGCATAAGGACTTACGGTAGATGTTAGAAGATGGTTCATAAAGAATATTACATATTGAGTTTAAAATGCAGGTGCTATCTGTTTACTAAAACGAGTGTGAACTAGTATAAACTAGTATAAACTACTAGTGTGAACTAGTATAAACCTGTAAAGTAGTCTGTTGTGCAGAAAAGAGTAAGCTGAATTGAGTTTAATTATAATACTATTATTGTATTGCAGGAGGCTGATTTTGTGGGCTTCATGAATGATCCTGAAAATCCACAGCACCCAACCCCTCCAGTGCAGGAAGACATGTGGGCAAACACAGCTGGAGCTGAAAACGTGCATATGCTCACCGACGGAGACTTTGATGACTTTATGGCAGAAAATCCATCCGTCCTTGTCATGTTTTATGCTCCCTGTAAGTGGGCAAGGCTAGGCGTGTGTTGTCTGACCACAATAATATTTATGTGCATGCTGCACCAGACCTGATGGCATGAATGAGCTTTAGTTGTTTGGTTCTCAACTTTATGTTTCCTCATGACAATTCTCAAAAAATAGTGTGCCTTCTAAAATGTTTGATAGCTGTTTAAAATGGGTTCTACATGTAGTAGTCACAATCTAGGACTAGGACAAGTTTCAGACACTTGACCTATGTATTACAAGAATGGCGTTTACGCAAACATAAATTCCTCATGTAAAATATACAAGTTTCAAATAACTGGAAATACGCTAAGAATTATGAAAATTGAGATATGGAGGTGACAGTGGCATGTGATAGGCAGCAATGACAGATTTAGATACGCATAGGCAGCAATGACATATTTAGATAGGCACAAATGCACCCAGACATCACTCTCTACTTCAGTAGTTACACAATCAATGCTTTGGGCAGCGCATTGTAATCATATCGTTTGCGGTTGCCCAAGGCTTGGGTAAAACTTTGTTTAAAATAGTCTAATATTTACCACACAAACAAATATTATCACTAGTATCAAATCCTTCGTTGACCGGGATTACGTTCCTTTTCAATCAGATAGCGTGTAGGTTTTCAACATTAATTGCCAAGCTGCTTTCATGACAACAATCTATGAACACGTTCGTTGAAGATGATTGTTCTTAATACATGTGACGGCGCATTGAGCATGGGATGGATGATATGGCTGTTTAAAAGGCTGGTTCTCGGGAACCAGACAAGTTTTGAAGCCAAACATTTTTGATGACCTAGCTGAAGGCGCGGATCACATGCATTCATGCGGACTAATCGACACGGACTTTCATTGACATCGTTGGATTTATTAAGTACTTATCAATTGTATCAATTCACATTTCGCCGGAACCATTGTAACATCATACTTTATCTAGCCATCACTTGCTAATTATTTCACATCTAAACATCTTTACAGTTGCTTTAGTTTTCCTCTTAATTTATTTGAACTGCACAAAACACTTTTCTCGTGATATGAAGTTTAAAAGTTTATGATGGTAAATGTTGTATATGCTAAATAAAAATATATTTTTTGTGCAAAGACTTTTTTATTACCCGGGCAACATCGGGCATTCAACAACTGTAGATATAATTACGGGTGCATTTTCCTTCAAACTAATTCTTCAGGTATGAAAATGCTAAAGACTTCGATAAGTCTATTGTGTGCCGATGTCTATCTATATTATATCATTATTGTGATAGCTCGAAATTCATCGAAATTTATTAACTCAAATTTTGGTTTTGTTTTTATCAAACATTTAAGTATTACAAAAAAGACAGAAAATTGCTTGTTTCTAGCAGCACTAGTTGGCTGTTGAACTAAAGTTACCTTATAAGTTACCGTAGTGTGTCTAATTTTTTGAGCATCTTCTCTGACAGCAGTCATTGTTTCAATATTTAGGGTGTGGACATTGTAAGAACATGAAACCCGATTTTGCCGCTGCTGCCACTCAGCTCAAGGAGGATGGGGTAAGAGTTATTTATCCTTGAAACCGTATGGTATAAGTTTGTTTAAACTTCACCTAGTTGAGGGTCAAGTAAATTGTATGACAATCTTATCACCTCTATCTTCAAACTTATGCATCTCTTAGCCTATACTTCCTGTCAAGTGTTTCCATAGTAATGTCACAATAAAAAACATTTTTTATTGATTATTATTTTGTTCGTTTAGGTTTTTATATGTACATAAGTGATTTTTAACGTTTAATTTTTTGCAGTGTTTTATAATGTATTTGTTTTAATATTGTGAGTATTAAACAGGAGTATGAGCCTTCAGTATCTATTTAGGAGTTTTATGACATGGAACTAATTAGATGAATTACAGTGTATTCTAATGGAAATATTTGTTTCAACATGCAATGGTTTTAACATTCAAAGTGTGTCTCAGAACAAATTAATTTTGAATGTAGAGGTCTGACTCTGCCAACATTTCTGCCTAGGCGCAAATATAGGTAGAATTACAAAATATTTCTACCGGTTAGAGAAACAACGCATTATTGTCATGCTTCTCAGGGCTTTCCCTGACTCCGTGCGTCACCTTTGAGGGACAGTGAAGCGTGCTTTCTTGTACAGCATGTATGAACACTTTTAGGCAGTCGGGGTTCTTGCAGCTGTTGATGCGACCAAGGAATCTGCCGTTTCAAATAAGTATGACGTTAAAGGATTCCCCGCTCTGAAATATTTCCAGTAAGTGTATTGTCAAGTTCAGTTGTGAATGTATGATATATTTGTAACTCGCAAACAATTCTATCGATATTAAATAAATTAGGTTAGACGAGTTAGAAAAAGAAAGTGTACTAGACAGAAATTTTGTATAAAAATTCAGCACATTTTTTTGTTTTTTGATTTTCAGCAAATTATGGGCAGTTGAAAAATTATTGCGTTAGCTGTTTGACTTTTGTTAAAATTTCAGTTTTAGTCTAGTATTTGTAGGTAGATGCAAGAGCAAGAACATTTCTGTAATTTTTACCTGTAGGCTGTAGCTTTATCGTTGAACTTCAATTTTTCGGTAAAATTTATAAACAATCTATTTCGGCATAGATGCCGATTAATGAGATGTCAGTAAAATTATTTAGGCAGGTAAATGATTCAAGGAGTAGCTGCCAAGCAAGACTAATATTGAAATGATGATGTTGTTTTTCTTGGTTTCTCAAAGGTATAGAATAGGATTTACTCCAATGATTGATTACACATCCAGAGTTAATTGCCAACCCCAACCAAGAATTCTTGCCCCAACATTGACCTACATACCACCAAATGTTATAGTCGTCGAGAACTTCTTCTCTGTTTTGTACGTCGACCATTGAACATTTGTTCATAGCCCCTCTTTTCATATAAAGCTGTTGGCCTCTTCCAATGAAGAGAAGAACGCTGCCAACATTTTTTCACATTATCTCCCATCAAAATTCCGGGTAATCTTGTATCAAAACATGACTGTTACGGTTTAACAACAAGCGGTCTAAACGTCATCTATGCCGAAATAGATTGTTTATAAATTTCACCCTATTTCTCTGTTTGCTCTAGAATCTAGATAGTTGATTTAACGTTTATTGCAGAAATGGAGAATTCATTGAAGACTACTCAGAGGGAAGAACAAAACAAGCCGTGGTCGACTACATGAAGAGGTGAGAGGTTCATGAATCATTAAAGATAACATAATTATTGATTAGATTATCAAATAAAATAATTCCAGGTTTTTGCTAGATTTCTCTGTAGCACACTCTTGGGTGAATGGAGGAATGTTAGATTCGATCAGTATAACGCAAGTGCTTTACATACATCGCCATATCTTTGTTTCGTTTGCAGCCCCTATTTGAGTGCTGTGATACTCCTACCCATAGAGTTATCTCCCCCTAGAGTGATAACTGCGCATTCAGCAACACGAGCGTTTTCGGTGCCAACAAGGAGTGTTTAGGCCACGCCCCTTTTTTGTGCTAGTCAGTCGTAGTGATCGACAGAACAATAACGTCAGCCATGAGAATGATCATGAATTTCCAGTTAAGATAGTAATTATTGCTCATATTAAAGAAATGATTATAGTTTATTACTCTAATATATGCTTATTATTTAAAGCAATTCAATACCTACATGCATTGCAAAGGCACTGAATAGATGGTGTTAAGTAAGTGAGTTAATGCAATCAGTTACTCCAATGATATACAGCCCCCACACATGAGGGGCTGTATATCATTGGTTATTCATAGATAAGATAGATAGTCATACTGGGGTTGTATTACATTGGTGTGATGGGAAGCTAATCGACTGCCATCAACTGAAAGTATTGACATTGTATGGTGATAGAGTGATTCATTGTCACCTCAGTTCACAAACAGCCCTTGCATGTAATATTAGATTTCAATACATATCAATCAAATACATAGACTAGCTTGAAGCAAAGATGTCCACTAGTTAGTGGACATCTTTGCTTGATGTAAGCAAGCAAAAAGTTTGAAAGTTAGATTGGCAAATGTTGTTATATGTTAGATGAAAATAAATTATACTTAATTATACTAAATTATAATTATTTAAAAATAAAATAGACTTTTTATTACTTTATTTATTAAATAAAGTAATAAAAAGTAGTTGTGAATTACTTTATTTATTAAATAAAGTAATAAAAATTAGCTATGATTACAATAATTTTTTATTGTAATCATAGCTAAACAGATTATATTTAGCATTACTTGCTAATTATTTTACATTTAAACAAATTTGCAGTTTCATTTTTCTTCCTAATTCATTTCAACAAAAAACTTCTTTCAGGATATGAAGTTTAAAAGTGGTAGTTGTTTGAAAAAGCTTGAAAACATTTACAGTTGTTTTTATTTTCTCTCTTCTCTTCATTTATTTCAATTACACAGAACACTTTTTATAATATGTAGTTTGAAAGTTAAAGTGGTAAATGTTGTTATATGTTAAATAAAAATAAATTATACTTAATTCTACTAACTATAATTATATAAAAATAAAATAGACTTTTTTATTACCTTATTTATTAAATAATTTTTCATTGTAATCATAGCTAAACAGATTATATTTAGCCATTACTTGCTAATTATTTTACATTTAAACACATTTACAGTTTTTATTTTTTTTCCTAATTTATTTCAACAAAACACTTCTTTCATGATATGAAATTTAAAAGTTGTAGTTGTTTGAAAAAGCTTGCAAACCTTTAGAGTTGTTTTCTTTTTCCTCTTAATTCATTTAAACTGCTTAAAAATATTTTCTCATGATATGAAGTTTAAAAGTTAGAATAGTAAATGTTATATAAAAATAAATTTTCTGTCCAAATACTTTTTTATTACTCGGGCAACACCGGGTAGTACGGCTTATAGTTGATGGCAGTTGATTAGCTTCCCATCACACCAATGTAATACAACCCCAGTATGACTATGTATGTTATCTATGAGTAACTGCTTGCATTACCTTCACTATCACTCACTATCTATTCAGTGCCTTGGCATGTCATGTAGGTATCAGGGATTACGTGTATGTCACAATTTCCATTTTCATAATTCATTTCCATATTATTTCCATTTCCATAATTCATTTCCAGATTATTTCTATTTCCATAACATTTCCATAATTCATTTCCATATTATTTCCATTTCCATAAAAGTTCCATAATTCATTTCCATATTAATTCCATTTCCATAATTCATTTCCATATTATTTCCATTTCCATAATTCATTTCCATATTAATTCCATTTCCATAACTCATTTCCATATTATTTCCATTTCCATATTATTTCTATTTCCATAATTCATTTCCATATTAATTCCATTTCCATAATTCATTTCCATATTATTTCCATTTCCATAATTCATTTCCATATTAATTCCATTTCCATAACTCATTTCCATATTATTTCCATTTCCATATTATTTCTATTTCCATAATTCATTTCCATATTAATTCCATTTCCATAATTCATTTCCATATTATTTCCATTTCTATATTATTTCCATTTCCATAATTCATTTCCATATTAATTCCATTTCCCTACTTCATTTCCATAGTATTTCCATTTCCATATTATTTCCATTTCCATAATTCATTTCCATATTATATCCATTTCCTTAAAAGTTCCATAATTCATTTCCATATTAATTCCATTTCCATATTATTTCCATTTCCATAGCATTTCCATAATTCATTTCCATATTATTTCCATTTTCATACTATTTCCATACTTGTAAAATAAAATTTCCATATCCATTTCCCTAAAATTATGGAAATATTTATGTTTATGGAAATAAAAAAGTAAACATTTCCATAATATGTTTAGCAATCTCTGGTAGGTATTGAATTGCTTTAAATAATTAGCATATATTAAAGTAACAAACTATAATCATCATTTCTTTAATATGAGCATTAATTACTATCTCAACTGGAATTCATGATCCTTGTTTAACCCTTCTCATAGCTGATGTTATTGATCTAGTCAATCACTACGACTGACTAGCACAAAAAAGAGGCGTGGCCTAAACGCTCCTTGTTGGCACCGGAAACGCTCGTGCAGTTATCACTCTAGGGGGAGATAACTCTATGCTCCTACCTATGAAATATGTGTCTTTGTCATATTGCCCTGATCTGCTCATCATAGATTTTATTTTAACCGCCACACTTTGTTAACTGTATGACTCATTATACGCCTTTTCCTTTTTAGTTCATTCGATATGGAGGGGGCACGAATCCCTGATCCAGCTAGAAATGACGATGAGCTCTAACGAGAGGGCATTTGAATGGAACTGACAATAAGTCTATAAGTAATTGTGATTTTCCTTGTTTGCTCTAGAATGCTAACGTTTGTTTTAGCAGTTGTTTCGATTGATTTTGTATTTGATGAAAATGTTTTAGTACGCGTAGCCTCAGTTTCAAAAGACATGTTATAATCTCTTATTGATATTGTTTGTTATAAGTCTTTCTACTTTTTACTAACTACTTACTGCATATGCAAGTAGTTAGTACTTACCTCTGGGCAACATACATTAAATTCACTTATCAGTATCTTAATCATGCATTTGAAAAATGTGTTATTGCTAATTAGTTTTCATAGATTTGTTGGAGATAGCAAGAGTGCAACAGCTCAGTGCTGTGGCAGCCCTCTCGCATGGCTCAGTAATGGTTAAAGGTCTTGGTCTATGGCTGCACTCTGTGTGGCCGAAACTGGTTGATTATTACTCAGTAAAAGCCTGACTGACTCCCTTTAAAATAATGAGCTTGAATGCAGCATTAACAAATGTTTGCTGCCACTTATCAGTTGTTTCTTTACTATTCAACGTATTTAAACATGAACATATGCTGTGAGATACCTTTAAAGCATTGTAAAATATTCATTAAAAGCTCGTTTGTCACCATTTTCTGTGGGAGTCGGATAGACGTCCAATAAAAAAGCTTTGTTATCTGACTTCCACCTATCATATAGGCGAGCGCGCTACAAAAAAATTGAAAAAACCAATTTCCAAACATGGTATAAAGTGTGGCTTCAGTTTTTCTCAGTATTATATCATTTTATTGCCATGATAAAACTAACAGAAATTATTATAACAAGACAGTCCAGTCTAGACAGAGCGGATGATGAGTTATCACTTACATCCAAGTAATTCACATTATCTTAATGCCCTTACATTCAAGAGCTTCCAAAGGCTTCAGTCTGCATAGCATTCCAACATAGTCCTGTTAGAATTTGTTCATATAAGACAAGACAGAGTGTTACTGGAAATAGATGAAGACAAAAAGTTCTATCAGAAATTGATTAATACAGAATTGTACTAAAATGATTGTGCTGACAAGGTTCTAGGAGACGAGGCCTTTATCATCCGCTTGATCAACTAGATCACACAAAATAGGAGATTCCACCTGAAAGTAAAGCGCAAAAAATTGACAAAACTTAGTCATGTAAAATAATACATACAGATACAACTTTAATATTTACCACCAGAAGATCTGTTACTGAAAACCAGATAGTACTTGAATAAACTAAGTTACAATGACATACCGTGAGAATGTACTGACAAGTAGATGGTTCTACTAAATATATGGCTACAGCGTGTGAGCTTCCTCCCATTTGGGTACATCTGAAATAATGTGTATAATAGAGAAACATGTCTTAAGACTAGCAAATATCTTTACAACGCCAATTGATACAAATCTAAACAGAAAAAACTGTCCAAACGATTAGAGGGTTGAGAAACAATTTTACTAATTTGAAATGTTTATTTGATTTAAACTGTTTTACTGGGATGTAATTTAAAATGTATAAAGTTTGAAATACCATTAAAAAAAATCTAGCGCTATTCTTCCTGACTCTAATATCTTTGACTTAAGTCTGTGAGTCCAAGGTATTAGATGACTTAAGTCTGTACTACTACTCGCCTTACAATTAAAATAGCTTTTGCAAGTTTGCAATGAGAACAAGTCATATGTAATTTTTGTAATTATCCAATGTGACAAAATGCTGAAAAAATTAGCATGAAGAAGCAGTAAACTAGCTCTTCAATACCTATCGGTATAGGGTAGGAGGCATCATACTTACAGAGGCAAGTCATACCATTAAACATGACTGTTAGAGCTATAATCATCTGAGAGAACAATACAAGAAACATCAGAAATTATGGCCCCTTAGTAGTTCCATAGACAATTCTGATATAGCTGTCAGACAGTAACATAGACTCACTGTACTGTGGGGAGAGAAGAGTTGGTAGCAGGGTTGATGTACAGAAATAATTGTGTATGATTATTTAAAACTGAGTATGAGTAATACCTTCAACATACATTACACTTGAAAGTTTTATACCTTGGAACGAATTAGACAAATTGCAGCGTATTTTAATGGAAATATTCGTTTCAACTTGCAATTTTATCTTGTAACTTGATTTTAACATCCCTTGCTCCTACACTGATCAGAAATACTAGCATAAAATTAACAGTCTACTAATTTTCCTAGGTGCCGTTCATATAGAGCAGCCACAGAGACAGGTTACCCAATACTGAAGAGTATCTTGCAGTATTGGGTGACAAAATTGACCTAGCTAACCTATTGCTAGTACAGTCACTCATAAACAAGCAACCCTGCTGCTCTCTTACAATATCATAACATATATTTCTACTAACTTCAGCTTCACTTCCACTGTCCTCTTTGCTTTAATTTCATCACAGAAATCTCCTTCAGAGTAAAATTGTGATATATATCTGTAAAATATATTACTTTTGATTAAATAACAGTACATGTATTCAACAATGAAACATGCAGCTACTAAGCAGAGCTGGAACCTTAATGATCTCCACCTTGCGCACCAGAGTACGAGTAACTGCAGATTGACTGAAGCAACTGACAACTAAGATATTCGACAAATAGTATGCAGCTGATATGTTAAATAAATGAACATAATATGATCATACCGTAAGGTTGAGGTCACACAAAGAACGAGCCAAGTTATAGACTATAGCACATGGTGTTGGAAAAGTATGGAATAATGTCGATCATATTAAATTGGATAAACAAAGAATTACATATCACAAATGACTCATAACCAGAAAGTTACCCATCACAGATGACTCAAAACCAGAGAGTTACACATCACAGATGACTCAAAACAGTGTTACACATCACAGACGACTCATAACCAGGGAGTTACATACCAAAGAATAAACGCTAGGGCACATATACAAGCAAGACTGTCATGTTATGTAATAATTCTAGTAGAATGTGAATGAAAGTGCTATAGAGCAATATTACAGCAGTGTAGTCTATAGAGCAATATTACAGCAGTGTAGTCTATAGAGCAATATTACAGCAGTGTAGTCTATAGAGCAATATTACAGCAGTGTAGTCTATAGAGCAATATTACAGCAGTGTAGTCTATAGAGCAATAGTACAGCAGTGTAGTCTATAGAGCAATATTACAGCAGTGTAGTCTATAGAGCAATATTACAGCAGTGTAGTCTATAGAGCAATATTACAGTAGTGTAGTCTATAGAGCAATATTACAGTAGTGTAGTCTATAGAGCAATATTACAGCAGTGTAGTCTATAGAGCAATATTACAGTAGTGTAGTCTATAGAGCAATATTACAGCAGTGTAGTCTATAGAGCAATATTACAGTAGTGTAGTCTATAGAGCAATATTACAGTAGTGTAGTCTATAGAGCAATATTACAGTAGTGTAGTCTATAGAGCAATATTACAGTAGTGTAGTCTATAGAGCAATATTACAGCAGTGTAGTCTATAGAGCAATATTACAGCAGTGTAGTCTATAGAGCAATATTACAGCAGTGTAGTCTATAGAGCAATATTACAGTAGTGTAGTCTATAGAGCATTATTACAGCAGTGTAGTCTATAGAGCAATATTACAGCAGTGTAGTCTATAGAGCAATATTACAGCAGTGTAGTCTATAGAGCAATATTACAGCAGTGTAGTCTATAGAGCAATATTACAGCAGTGTAGTCTATAGAGCAATATTACAGCAGTGTAGTCTATAGAGCAATATTACAGCAGTGTAGTCTATAGAGCAATACTACAGCAGTGTAGTCTATAGAGCAATACTACAGCAGTGTAGTCTATAGAGCAATATTACAGCAGTGTAGTCTATAGAGCACTATTCCAGCAGTGTAATCTACAGAGCAATATTACAGCAGTGTAGTCTATAAAGCAATATTACAGTAGTGTAGTCTATAGAGCAATATTACAGCAGTGTAGTCTATAGAGCAATATTACAGCAGTGTAGTCTATAGAGCAATACTACAGCAGTGTAGTCTATAGAGCAATATTACAGCAGTGTAGTCTATAGAGCAATATTACAGCAGTGTAGTCTATAGAGCAATACTACAGCAGTGTAGTCTATAGAGCAATATTACAGCAGTGTAGTTAATAGAGCAATATTACAGCAGTGTAGTCTATAGAGCAATACTACAGCAGTGTAGTCTATAGAGCAATATTACAGCAGTGTAGTTTATAGAGCAATATTACAGCAGTGTAGTCTATAGAGCATTATTACAGCAGTGTAGTCTATAGAGCAATACTACAGCAGTGTAGTCTATAGAGCAATATTACAGCAGTGTAGTTTATAGAGTAATATTAGAGCAGTGTAGTCTATAGAGCAATATTACAGCAGTGTAGTCTATAGAGCAATATTACAGCAGTGTAGTGTATAGAGCAATATTACAGCAGTGTAGTCTATAGAGCATTATTACAGCAGTGTAGTCTATAGAGCAATACTACAGCAGTGTAGTCTATAGAGCAATATTACAGCAGTGTAGTTTATAGAGTAATATTACAGCAGTGTAGTCTATAGAGCAATATTACAGCAGTGTAGTCTATAGAGCAATATTACAGCAGTGTAGTGTATAGAGCAATATTACAGCAGTGTAGTCTATAGAGCATTATTACAGCAGTGTAGTCTATAGAGCAATACTACAGCAGTGTAGTCTATAGAGCAATATTACAGCAGTGTAGTCTATAGAGCAATATTACAGTAGTGTAGTCTATAGAGCAATATCAAAGCTCGAGCACTACAACAGACAATTAAATGCCTCCTAAGCCCATAATTAGATGCGATATACCTACCTTCTAGTATTGTGCTTATTCATATTTTTGGAAGGGTGCTTAGAGATCCAGGTGAGATGGGCATCAAGGTCCCATTTGCCAAGCAATATGTTTGTAACTCGCTTTCCTGCCTCTACATGAAACTGTTTAGCAGTCTTACCATAGCATAATTCATAACTCCACCATCCAGCCGCCTGAAACAGGAAGCAGCAGGATGAGTTGAACAAACTTATGCACATATGTATATTTACATACATACATATGTATGTACGTACATACATATGTATGTATGTACATACGCAATGCAGGGCCGTATCCTCCTATACTGCAGCTACTGCCATGACAGTACCATTTTTTAAGGCTCAAAATCCCGGAATTCACGTCATTTTTGCTTGATGTTAACGCTTTGGCTTGGGAAATGACCAAAATTGTCGTTTATCGGTTGCGTGAGGAAACGACATTTATGCCGCGTTCGGTCGCCGTTTATAAAGCTGTCGACTAGTCACGTTAAACAAGGGATATGATTGCTAGTAAGTTTTAAATATCATCAACAAGATATCAGTCGATGAATTACAATATGAAACGATTATCTGAGAGGTGTTGCTTTGTGCTAAAAGCTAAAGAAATCGCGACTCCTTGGAAAAGAATAAAAGTTGGAAAAACCAGCCCATATCGACTTTTGAAACGGTGAAATAAAAAATTATTTGATCCTGCGATCGTTAGTGATTTTTTGTAAGATCAGAATAAAAATAATTCAGATGATAGAAGTGATGTAAACCTTTTGGACTTTTATTATACTTGGAATATACAGAGAAAAACAATCGTTATGGTAGCATGCACGGTAACATTATAGCGTTGGACTCCACCGAAAGGAATGCTTCCAAGCATTTCATACAGGGACAATTGTACATGGTTGTATTTTTTTTGTGGTAGTACATATGTAAATGAATATCTATGTCCAAAAGATTTTGTTCATTGAAATAAATTTAAGTTTGAGCTATGCATGTAACATGCATAGCTCAAATTTAAATCTACTACTTGCTCAATATTATAGACTATAGTATAAGTGCATTATTTTAGACATGGTGCTCTATTAATTTTACTTTTTAACTCTACAATATTATTTAATTAAATTATTTCATAGGAGACTACTCGTCTCCTACACCATTCAGCGTTGTACCCGGTGATAATTCTACGTCATGCTAGCTGTGGCCAACCCCTTTAGCAGCTTTCATTCACATTATATTTTTAATAAACGTTGTTAAAGACAATCTCAATAAACAATCTCAATAAAGTTTTATATTTAGAAAACTGGTTTATAATGTCAAATTTGCTGTTAGAACATGTGCCCCATCAGGAGCCAAGTGTCCTAGATTTGCACCATTTTGACTAGTTACACTAAAAAATTTTCAGGGAGAGAACCCCTGGACCCCCCCTATCGAGAGGGCGATCGGCACCCCTCTCGGACTCTACCCGCAGTACCATTTTCAAACAGGTGGATACGGCCCTGACGCAATGCAGCATAAGCTTGACGAAGTAAAGAGAGAACCAAAAGACACTTACTCCTTGCAAGCAGTGCTCGCCGCTCAAAAATCTTTGAAGGAAGAGGTTGTCTTCTCTTTTTCCAATGCCGGTCCTTTTTGCCTCTTGTTCTGCTTTGGTGATAGTGACAACAGAACTCCCCTTTGGTGGAGAGATTTTCTGCAACACACAGGTAACGACTTATCATGTGCTTTAGTAAATTAGAATAATGCTGATCACAGGAAGTACTCCAGTGACCAAAGGCAGAAGTTACACAAAGTGGCAAATCAAATTACAGTAATCGGAAAAAATACTAAAAGCTGTTTTATGTCCCTTTTGTGGGTCAAAAATTGCCTCCGATATTAATTAAATAAGAATTGTCATATATGTAGTTCGTATATCACTTCATATCATTATAGTAATTTTCATGCATTAAAAGGCAGACATAGTTTACGCAAACAAAGCGAGAGATAAAATTTTGTGGAGTTATGGAGAAGCGGGAAATCATATACAACCAGATAAACCATGCACAACTGATACCAGCATAACAAGTAGGTTAAGGGAGTAATAAAGGGACTGACCTGAGGTTTTTGACTCAGAATATTGTCAATGTCCAAAACCATCTGAGGCTTTTCCGGCGCTCCATCCAATGAGTGGCATGAAATAATCTTTGACTTTTCTCTGATTGGTCTGTATTAATCGAATGAGTAGAAAATATGGGTATACAAAGAACAGGAAATAGCTATTCTTTCAGATATTGACAAAACAGAAAACTAACCGTTAGCTACAATGAAGGTGAAGAATCTAAGGTAAGCGACCTAACACAAAAATGTGTATTCTCCTGTTGACATATCTACTTCCTGATACCCAAGCTCTATTCTCAAATGTAAGTAGTCTTATACCGGATAAAAAATCTGGCTTTTATATAGGAGACTGGCAGTTCAGGCAGCGCTGACCGCCAGACAAAAGAAGAGCATATCTTTGGGTCCCATCAGCAGGTGGGCGTCTCTCCAGTTAACAAGACATTCTTGTCCTGAAACTCAGAGAAACTGAATGAGACTCCACAGGTTAAAAGAACCCATCAGCATGCACAGTTTTTGTTTGCAGCGATCAAGTGGAGCCCATGCTAGGAAGTTTGAGGTCTTACAGATGAAGCTAACCATTATACTAGGGTGCAGGTAAGGGAAGTCTTCAGACCATCTACACAAAGCTGGTGAGAGGTAAAAACTGATGTTCATGCAATAACAACTACAGAGCTGATGATAGTATGGAATATGTTGGTCAGCATTGAACATCTGAGTGGCTCTCACTACCCACTAAAAGCAGAAAAGACCTGGAACTAACTAGTTCTCAAATGTACGCTTTTTATGCGCATGGCCAAACAAGAGCAAGTTATTAAGTTGTTCTAGACCTGTATTACTGTAGATATGAACTATGAACCCTGTTTCGGTAATTACTCTGTATTTCAATGTGACAAGCGGTGCTTCAACTATGCAGTGTTTCAAATAAAAGCACAACCATGACAATGATGAGATGTGGTTAACCTGAGTGAATCTTTGCCTTTGTTTCCTGTTATTTGCTTGTCAACATTGTTCGGTAATCCCCTAAACACATGTGTCACATTCAAGACAGCTAAGATAATCAATTAGCGCAGTTTTTAGAGTGTTGGAGTACAGACCCGAATGTCCTGAGTTTGAATCTAGTAGGAAGCATTTTTTTCCAACCACCAACTGTGTCTGACACAGCTCTTGTTACGGTGAGGATGATCACGGCGGTAGTCAGAGCAACAGTAAAGTTAACTTTCAGATAGATATAAAAAAAAGGCAAAAAGGAAGATGAACACATAGAACTGGGGCTTCAAACAAAGTGGCAGTCGGAGTACACATTCATGGAGGTAGCTAGAGATCCTGTGAGAGGAATTTGTGATTAGTATTTTCTTCTTTCAAGTAAATTTAGCCTAAAAGCTTTTTTTGCTAAAAGAGAAAATATAGGCTACTAATGGTGCCTTGAACAATACCAACTTCTTTCATTTAATGTCCATCTTATGGAACCTTTCATAAAGTAAACTTGTCTCTTGTGCCTGTTGAAAACTAGCGATGGCTGACAGAGCCATGTAAAAATATTGCTTTATTTATCTGATCACATTGAAATATAATTGTTAGGTTTTTGGTAGGTTCAATATGGTTCATTTAACGAATTGCCATAGTTTTAAATTTTTCAATGAACATTCTCTCAGTCTGGTCTTCAGATTGTAGCTAAAGTATTTATTTATGTGGCCCTCCGTCCATTTGACTTTGAAACCCCTGCTCCAACTCCTCTACCACCTTCTACATACTCGACAACACGCAATCAATTTATTCACTTCACCATAAAAAGCAATGTTAAGTATACCTCCGTAAAACCTCCTATTGAGGAGAGAGCAGAGAGATGACCAGCAGCACAGGTTGAAGGCTTACTTATATTTAGGATGGTTGCACAACTCTCCGACAAGGACTGTTGCGGTATACTCGCAGGTAGAAGTCTCTTTAATCTGATAGAGGTCACCCCTGCCCTGCTCATAGCAGATATACTGTACAGTTGTCTTTCGTGGCTGGTTAGTCAGGTCACACAATGTCCCATCAGCATAGGTGAAGGCCAAGTAAGGATGCTTGACATTCTCCATAAAAAACTCTCCATGCTAGAAGACAAAAATAAAGATATGCCCAACTGTCTCAAGGCTCAAAATGCAGTTTATGAGTCTTGTAAGATTCATGTAAGAATTGAGGTTCCAAAAGACAATTTTAATCATCAGAAAATGAACAGTTTTCAAATCTAACCCTGCAGCAAACAGAATATGAAGATTAAGTGGGACATTCAATGTTTCACTTCAATTAACATCAATTTGCACCTACATCTTCTGATATGTCTTCTAATATAAACCAAAAATGGCATTTTATATTATTACACTATACCATCATTACACTACTATATTATATTATTTATTACATTATTACACTACCATATTATATTATTTCAATTCATATTGTTATTATGTTTCCAGCTTAATTGTTCTTAACAGATTACTCCAAATTTGGGTGGAACTAAATAAAAATTGCTCATGGTGACATAACTTGCTGTAAACTAATCAAATTTGGTATAATTCCGTAGCTAACAGATTCCTGTTTCTGGTCTAAGTGAAAGTTATCCACTTGAATGAATATTTATGGTAGGGCAACTCTACAAAACTGTTGTCATATATAAGTCACATGATGTACTGTAGGGTTAAACGCCATGAAGCGGAGCAGCCACAGAAAGACCAATGAAAATATGTTAAAAGCATTTTACTTCTTTGAACTAGAAATTTATAGCTTAATAATATGAGGTCAATTTCATCCAATTCAATAACGAACTTCAGTTCTTGCGAGGGCTGAATTATTAAGACACACATAAAACGCAGAATCAACCTAAATAGCCTATTTTCCTTATTTTTCCATGCGTAGAAAATGTATATTTTTATAAACCGATATTATACCTGTACAACTTCGCTTTGCTCATTCTCATCGTAGTTTCCGAGCTCATAGTCTGGATGCACAATTGATTCTTCATTGTCAGATTTTGGATTTCTCTCCTCATGAAACTGTCTGAAACGCTTGAAATGGCACAACTCATAAGTCCAGAAACTTTCCACCTACAATATGTTTGAAAACTCCATAACATACAAAGAATAGCTAGAAAATAAGTTTTACTTGCGTATACATGGAGTTAACTTCTCTTAAACAAATGTTTAGGCTAATGACAAAGAGTTTCGTATAAACACTCACATTATTATTAAGAGATTGTACTCAAATTTATATGAAAAGCATGAGGATCACACTCATAAAAGCATTTTTCTCATGATATTAAGTTTGAAAGTTAGAATGGTAACTGTTGTTATATGTTGAATAAAAATGAATTTTCTGTGCAAAGACCTTTTTACCGGAGCAACGCCGGGCATTCACCTAGTAAACACATGAAACTCAGTCATATAAACACATGAAACTCACATTCATATAAACACATGAAACTCAGTCATATAAACACATGAAACTCACAGACATATAAACACATGAAACTCACATTCATATAAACACATGAAACTCAGTCAAATAAACACATGAAACTCACAGTCATATGAACACATGAAACTCACATTCATATAAACACATGAAACTCAGTCATATAAACACATGAAACTCAGTCATATAAACAAATGAAACTCACAGTCATATAAACACATGAAACTCACAGTCATATAAACACATGAAACTCAGTCATGTAAACACATAAAACTCACAGTCGTATAAACATATAAAACTCACAGCTGTTCAAAACCTTTGTTTCAACTGACAAGGCTACATAATTAATATGAATCCAAAAATACTGGCGACATTCTCCAAGCATACTTTTAGGCTCTGAACCAAGTTAGGCTGCTGCAATAAAAGCTTCATCCTCTATGCATGTCTCTTTTAACTACTAAAATTGAGCACTGCTTTTTCCTGTGGGCCGATGTGATCAACAGTTAACTTGCCCTACTACAATAAAAACCACTTGCTTAGTTACTCCCTTTAATCACATCGCATACATTAGCTATCAGATGCGAAAGACAACAACAATCATAAATTGAGCACATACTCTATAGGAACACGCTGTAGTTGTAGCGAATGCCTCCAATATCTCTTTAGCTGAAGGTCCACTGTAGTCACCCGCCTTTGAAGATACACCAGTAGATAGTTGGTTAGCCACATAATGACACTCATACCGCTGCTGGTCCTTAGTGATCATGGGCAGGATAACTGTGTCTTCACTCAGCTGACAAATATAAAATCATGGCTCTGAATAGATGTACTTACTTGAATAAACTGACTGCCCTGAACAAATGTGCTCGCTCATGTAAATTGACATCAGCTGCTGCAGACGTACTTGCTTAGATGAACTAAAAGCTCTGAGTAGATGTATGTACTCAAATAAACTGAATGCCCGTAATACATTTATTTACCAATATGAACTGAATGCCCGTGGTATAGGTACTAACTTAGATAAACTGAAGGCTCGTAGTCTGTGTATTTACTGAGATACACTGCAAGATTATAGAGCATAAAACGATAACAAGTGCTACATAATATCTACTTTAATGCCGTTAACTGGCCGAGTTGAAAACTAAAAAATCTGTACAAAAGCAAAGAGCTGTGTGAAGACCTCTCGATACCCAAATACTCGGCAAAACTAAAACTTTGTCTTACATTCATACAGACCTTCCAAAGATTTTTATTACGCTTGCATATTTTTACTCTACAGCACAACCGTAGAATGGATGGTTGACTCTAATCCAATTTAACCACTACCATTAAAACAACAGCGTTTGTTGAAGAAAAAGGTGAAGGCAATTAAAACATCCCAAAAATATGATGACACCAGAATTAACTGAGCTTACAAACATGGCAAAGTAATACTAGAGACATTTCTTCATTTAGATAAGGTATTTGACACTATTGACCACCAAATACTCATCCACAAATTGAAGTCGATGCACTTTCATCGCTTTCTATTCACTAGATAAAAAAAACTACTTATAATATAGAAAACAAGTAAAATTTACAGAAAACTCAATGTAACGTTTTAAGCTTAAATTGTGGCATTCATCAAAGTTCTATTCTGAGCCCAACTTTAATCTTGTTATATGTTAATGATATTGTGTTGTCTATTAATCATTTAAAATTTATTCTGTATGCTGACAATACAAATTTATTTTTTGGGGTCTAGCAATTTAAATAATGAAATAGACACAGTTAATAATGAACTAAAATTAATTAAACAATGGTGTTAAACAACTAAACTAACTGTAAACATGGACAAAAACAAAATACAGTCAAACATGGATAACTCGTCCACGGATAGCTCGAACACATGGTTAATTCGAACATTTCCTTTGGTCCGTTCCCACGTAATGATAAATTGCTATAGATAACTCGAACTCAACACTGTTAATTCGAACTGTTTTTTTGCCCAACGGCTACCGAAACGGTTGTTATCGCTTTAGAAAATCACTTTATTCAAAGCCATAGAGGTAAACTTCATCTTTTCGTAATTCATAAGCGTCGTTATTACCACCATCGGCAAAATATTTTTGTCAACGACTTTTCTAAGTTTGGTGAAATTTGATTTATCCTGCGATACGATGAATAGCACGGGCTAGCCGGGTCACGTGTGCAAGGATTTTCGCCACGCACATACAAAACAAAAATCGCATGTTGTTTTGTATGTGCGTGGCAAAAATCCTTGAGTGCGTGACCCGGCTAGCCCGTGATGAATAGTTTTCCGACGTTGATTCCGTGTTGAATCAACGTCGGAATGTTGAATGTTTAAAACGTCTTAAAAAATGTTGTAATTAAACGTATACGTTGTCTGAGCTACAAAAAACTATTCATCGTGTGACCTAAACACAGAATACGTGTGTACATTCAATAAGTATCTATTAAAAAAGCGTGAGTGATATAGAATGTACCGTAAAACCTCGTAAAACTTCTAATTGAACTGCCTCAGAGTGTTGCTCTTAATGAATCCCAGGTAAAGTAAGGTAATCTGCGTAAACTTCAAGAAAAAATGGCAAAATTGATCGTGGGTAAAACCCCATAAGAAAAAAATGTCTTTTCTTTTGAGCATTTCAACAACGATCAAGTTTTGCCAATGTCAATCTGAAAAACGTCCTGGCAATAACATCACCTCAAACAACAAACCAATCACAAGTGATAGAAAAATCTCTATACTTTTTCATGAAAACGTTTTAAACTTTACATTAGAAGCATTTAATTTGAAACAAGCCATTTGCGCTTTTGATTTATATTATAGTTTGTATATGTACATGTATCTACTAATAAATAAGTAAATATATGGACTTGTGACAGTGCTCTGATAACTTGAACGCTCTGATAATTCGAACACTTTTGCTCAGTCCCTTGAAGTTCGAGTTATCCATGTTTGACTGTACATTATAATGAGAAATTACCAAAACAAAATTAAATAAACCAATAGAATTATTTCATTTGGAGCTTCAAGAGACATCGTCGATCAAATTAGTAAAAAGTCATTTGATGCACACAAAGATAAGCTAAATACGCAAATAAGATCAGGATAAGTTTAATGTTCCAAATAAGATCTATGTCGATCATGATAAGTAATGTTCCAAATTTTTACACAGAAGTGTTATGAAACTAATATAAAACACATTTATTAGTTCTAAAATTAGTTACTGTCTTGTGGCATGAGAGAATGCTCCATGTTGTTATTTATGAAAAATATTAATATCCCAAAGGCGTCTAATGCGCGTAATCTTGATAAACCACCACTAACTTCATCTCAGTCCTTGTTAGTTCAGCTTTTTGTGTTGCCTGTTGATAAACTTTACCAGTACAAAATTCTCTTAATGGCGCATTCAAAACTTTATTCAAATAATTATAAAGTAAAACAAGATTCTCGCTGTAATATTAGATTTTTGAAAACCAAACTACCATTACCAATATTTTATACTGCTTCCAGTCAAAAAACAATTGAATACAGAGTTCCATCACAATGAAACAGTTTCCAATAAACTTAAGACAAAATTTTAACCTGTAGTAGCTCTAAAAAGAATGTCAGGAGCTATTTGTTAAGCCTAGATTAATCCAGACTGACCTACTATTCAAATCTTGATGAAATGGTGAATGTTGTCTTCCTTGCCAAAATATGCCAACTTTTCTGGGCCCAGCGCCTCGACTAGCTGCAGTGCTACTGCGCATGTGGGCCTCAGCATACTTTAATATGTAGGAATTAGGCTTTCGTTTATTTTTTCATTTCATCAATATTGTAACTACAGTATATTTATTTTTTGCCTAATGTTATATTTTAACTCATTGATGAAATAAAACACTGACACACAATGAGTTAAATTAACTAAAAATACAACAATGATGGTTGGTCATGGCAAGCTATATTAGAATTGTGCTTAGAATTGCTTAGAATTGTGTACATATACCTGTAGCCTATAGGTTTGAATAATGTGCTGCAGAAGAAAACAAATGTACCTGATTTTCAGCTGAAGTAGCTGGACCGCTCCACTCAATGGCGAAAGGAATGCTATCAGCAAAGGGATCAATGTCACCCATGTGTACATGTCCCATGACACAGAGCAAAATTATGGTTTTAGGTAGAAACAAGCTCGTTACCATTTTCCCTTCTACAACTCCTCAACCTACATAGTATATAATAATTATCTTTCCTTTGCTGTCATTTGCTCAAACATAGCAAAACCAACCGTGTGCTGCCTGCACATTTAATTATTTTGAATATAATTATTATAAAAACAGTAGACCAAATCTTCATCATGTTTAAATTGCAAGTAATAACAACTGCAATTGCAACAATTGCAACTAATTCTTTAAAATGTGCTGCTGTTGTATTTCAAGATAAATTTTTTTAAATCGTTACGTAGGCCAAACAGCGCGAACCTACAAAAGTGTAAAGATTATGATTGTTGGTTGATTTGACATAATGATATAGTGGTTTTTATAGTTAAATAGATTTCTCAGCTTTGAGGCCACCACAACTTAATATGATTAAAAAAATAAGCTTAGCGAAAAAATGCACTCTTGTTTATACGGGAAATAGAGATTTAGTCGAAAATCTATTGGTCGAAACCGTTGTTGCCGACAGGCTACTTGTCGAATTCGTAGACTTTTAGTCGAAATTTAAGACTATTTGCCGAATTCATAGACTATTTGTCGAAATCTAAGACTATCGGTCGAAATAATCAAACACTTTCGCGGAAATGTTATTTTCTAAGAGAGCACAACTCTGAGTACAAACAAACCGATTGCAGTTACAGTACTGCCATATCTTCTGATTTTGGTAGTTGCTAGTTAATACGATTATTAGGGTTGTGGCTCATTAAAATTGTGTTGAGTCAATGTGTACTAGCAACAATCTTATTGCATCTACAGCTGCACAATTTGCAGTAGGCGATTCTCCCTTGCATCAATAATACTTACTGAACATAAGGAAATAGCAGCAGCTGTACTCCATGTATGCTGTGATAGTAAAAGTACTCAATGCATATACACTGCATGGTTGTGAAATGCTCACTACTGCATTGCTTCAATGTTATTGCAACTTATTTTACATCTTGTCATCTATAAGGACTTATCAATCTACTGTAATAGTTTTTGTAATGGTCACAACCTTAACTATTATATATGTGTGATTTGACTTCACAGTACAAGATTATACTACCAGAACATAAATATATATTCAAATATATTTTAGTATGTATACATTGTAAATTAAAACATCTTATACATTGTATGGGATGTTATGTCATGTCGCCTGCTATGTCGTGCCGCACCCACATGTCATGTGAGTGCGGCATCGAGGCTGTAAGGTAGTCATGACTGTAGCCTTGAGCAGAAAATCTTTGAGACGTAATATGCTGATTTACCATGAACATAAACACTGTAAAAATAATGTATTCCAATGGTAGCTCACAAAATTTGAGATAAATTCAGTTAAAGTTACAGCCAAACAATAGAATGTTATGTTTCATTTAAGACTGCCGTACTGAAAATCGCTAAAACTGAGTAACTCAATAGTGTGTATCATTTTTATTCAGAATTTGCAAGCAGATTAAATATGCAATTAAAACTTTGTATATTTCAACTCTATTGCTTTCATTTAACAAAACCCTAACACATGTTTATAGTTTGTGCAAAAGATAAATATAGAGAAAGTGTTAAGAGTTGTTGAGCATTGGTTTCAAATGCTCAACAAACTCAAACAAGGGGAAAGTGTAAACCCTGGAATGACTTTCCAGAGGTTTGAGCCAAAATCTATTAATAGGCTGGCATTTTTCTTTGTGTTAAAGATAAAGTTTATTAATAAAATTATTAAGCGTACCTCTTTCATAATTAATAATACATGTTTTCATAGCGCATCATACAATATAATATTATTATTTGTTTATAGCGGGTCAAATTCCTCATCATCAATTATACATCTTCATCCAGGACCTAATGACTTTAACAACAGTGACATTGATGATACGTAAGTCAATATAAATATAATTATTATTAGCACAAACCATACAATAAGTATGACAGAAAAATCTATTACTTCTTTAATAAATCATCAATACGACAATGAGTGGTTCTCATATACTAACTACACCATAATATATGTGGTATTCACTTATCAATTATATATAAAAGAAAAATGTCTTAAGGCACAAAATTTCTATATCGATTCAAACTATGGAATTATTGTCCAGCATCGATTGAGATGAACATCTACGTAGTCATGCTATCAGGTGGTACCAAAAACATCCGAGAAATCAACGAAGAGCAGAACTGAAACAGAAATAAAAACACCATGTATCATTCCCATGTGTTATATGTTCATGGCGGTAATGCAATGCAGTTATTTCGCCTCACATGTTTGCGATTCTGGTGTTGGTTTATAGAAAGATAACCATAACTAACATTTACTTTTCTAGTGTGGTGAGCTATGAGATTTATCCAGCTGGGAGAAAGCAGCAAGGAGATTGTGTCATTAAATGGGTACAGCTACGTCGTCAATAAAATTTACAAAAAATGGATGGTAGAAAGACAGACTATTGGATTTGTAGCAAACTAAAAGAATGCAGAGCCAAAGTTACCCAGAGTGACAGTTTTGAATCTGCATACAATGCATCTGGCTTACACACGTGTCTATCACAAGAATACCTACAAGAGCGAACCGCTTTAATAACTAAGGTAAGAGAAGTAATGTTAGAAGCACTCAATCTCATTAATAATCCTTAAAACTTATTTAATGTAATGTTTGGCTGAAGCTTTTCATACTAAATATTAGCCTATAAAAAAGCTGTACATGACTCTGACTGATATTATAGATTAAAGATGAAACAAAACTGAAACCTTTCTCAAGTGCTACCTCGATAGTAGACAACAACTTGAAAGAATTTATGACAAAATGTGCAACCAGCAGCAGTCTTTCAAGACAAAATTTAATTAGGATGGCCAATAAAATAAGAGAGAAAAACAGACCAAAACATCCGAAGTCAAAAGATTTCGAGGTGAGTCAACCTAGAAGTTTATCATACATAATTTAAATATTGAATTAAGATAACCGGCCTTAATTAAAAAAAAATTGATTATAATCTTATTGAGTGTACTGCTGCTTGGAAAACCTAACTTCACTTGTGCTTTAACTTTGCAATAGAGGTTGGTAATCTAAACATCTTTTTGGTAATCCAACTGTGACACAAATATCAAAACAGTATCTAAAATATTTTTAGCTTATACTTGATACCATACTAAAAAACTTCTTGCGGGTGGACATTTAAATTGATGGCGAAAGGCACTTAATATTTTCCACTGACACTCAGCTAGATACACTGAAGAAATCTAGAACTCTGTATTTGGATGGAACCTTCAAGTGCGTGAAAAGGCCTTTTGAGCAGTTGCTAATGATATACGCCTTCATAAGACAGGGATGCTTCAGCAAACAAGTGCCACTTTTATACGTATTAATGTCAAAAAGAAGAAAATTGGATTATGTTCAGGTGCAAATCTTTATAGAATATTTGTATTACAAGAGTCGATTTTCACCCAACACTTCCTCTTTAAATGCTATCTCATTGTGTTATCAGCGCCATCATTTCTTTTCAGGTATTGAAAGACATTAAATAACGGCTAGCACCTGGTTTGAATGCAAAATATGCAATGGCTAACTATGAATTGGATAAGTATTTGTTAACACTGATATCTGGAATGAACATTTAATTACACGGGCGTTCACATTGAAATGTTTCATGATGTAAAATAGGTTTGCTATGTCCATTCCAAATTAAATTTGTCACAAAAATTAAGCGGTTATACGTCCCACTTCAAAATATTATGGACACATTTTCAAACATTAAAGAAAATTTTTAATTTTGTAAAACATTAAGCTGTCTCAGTATCACCATGTTGTGTAACAAAACGCATCTGTGGTTAGTACAACGATTTGGGTTTAGTCAATGATAACAATGGTGATTCTCAATACAATGCCAATGAATATAAATAGAATATTTTTCTCCATTTTAGCACTGTGGAAAGCAGTCCATGAAGTGTTTGGGAAAGAACTAGAGATGAGAGGTTGTCATTTTCACTTTTGCCAATCGATCTACCGGAATATGAAAAACTATGGACTATCAAAGGGCTATCGTAATAAGAATGGTAAAGTGAGAGAACTGGTCACTATGTTGTATGCCTTAGCGCTGGTACCAGCCAACATTGTAAAAGAGGTGTTTAATTATATAAGTATTAGAGCAGAAAGAGACATAGAGGAACAGGACTATAGAATGTTTAGCTTACTGGACTACTTTGAAAGATTTTGGTTAAGTGCCAATAATCAAGGGTGGAGCCCAAAAGACTAGTGTGTTTTTAGTTTAAAAATTAGAACCAACAACGACTTAGAAGGATGGCACAGAAAACTAAATGGGCTGCTACCGCATTCACACCCTAATATGTATTTACTTTTGTCCATCCTATATAGTGAGGCAGAAAATATAAACTATGTCATACAAATGTTAGAAAATGAGCAGCAACTAAGAAAACAGACACAAAGCACAAAATATAGAAATAAAGAATTAGAAAATTTATGGAACAGATTGAAAAACAAAGCAATTTCACTTTCAAAGTTTATCAAAGCAGCCAAAAATCTCACACCAACATTTGATGGATTTTGATTGCGCTACTTTTACTACCTATATTTTCTTTTATTTTCCAACATAGAATTTGATGCTGTATTGTGGCATTATATCAATAACTGTTATTTTTAGCTATTTGTCATTGCTGTTCTTAATAATATTATGAATTATGCAATATATTAATTTTAACAGGTCATTCACTACTGAATAAACTGTTTAATAAATCAATTTTATTGATTTATATTTATTTTTGAATGCTGCTACTACAATTTTTATCTAAAACTTTGAGAGTTGAATCTTAATAATTATATGAACAAATATTCCAAATAGCACTTCCATAAGATCCCAAAGCACTACTCTGTAAAATTGCAACATTAACTTTTTGGAAACATAGCTACAATGAATCAATGCGCTTCTATGAATATTAATTATGCAGTTACAAGCATACTTGTACAATATGCATATAGGCATATCTTATACACATGCATGTATGCAATTGATTAGGGTGGTTGCACAGCTATACTGATGAATAAATCCACAAGCTTAGAAAGTATACAGGATTATAACACAGTTGCACATAAAAAAACTTGTATTATACCACTACCATTGTGCTATAATTCTGAACAAAAATGTATAGCCATTACTCTAAAATTAGGATACACTTTCAAAATACTTCACTGTGAAACAAATGAACTAGGCTGTTGAAACAGCCTACAGTGAAGTAGGCTGTTTCACAGCCTACTTCACTGTAGGCTGTGAAACAAATGAACTTCCGTGTCGATAAAGTAGTGATAGCTTTTAACAAGCTCTCATAAATTTTATCATGTAGTAAAGAAGCATGCAATACGTTGTACATGTATAAATTATTACACCCAAATGTCCAGAACTCCATAAAAAATCAGTTGAATGTATATCACAAGTGTGTATGCGAAGTATTTTCTGATACAGCAGTTATAGCATAGCATATGTTTAGCTGATGGAGCTAGTACACAAATCTTAAAACTAAACTAACACTAAGTTGAAGATAAACTTAACTAACAGGTGAAAACTTACTAATAATATTAGAATTATTATTGTTTTTGTCCAACAGTATTATTTTCGACTAAACCACCTGAGTTTTCGACCAATAGCCTAAGTTTTCGACCAAAACTACACTTTTCGACGAAAGGCTTCAATTTCGACAAATGGCCTATCGGCAAATGCGAATTTCGACTAATAGAATTTCGGCGAAATCACCATAAACCGTTTATACACTCACGATTAGAGAAACCGATAACAGGCGATGACTTTGCTTTAATGTTTTATCGTTAAAAAGAAACCTTACATTTGTTACTATCAAATATCTCATATCCAGTTTCATGAAAACGTGCAATGTGACGTGAAATAACCAATTTGTACTAATGTTAGCTTCTATCCACAAAAAAGGTAAACCTTCAGTATTCAAAGTTTATGGAAAGCATACACATAAGGTATAAGGCAAAAAGCTAAAGATCTTAGGCTTTTATTTGATAAGTTATTACAAAAGCAACAGTAAAAAAACCATAAAGCCAATGAACAGCCTAAAAGTGTCTTTCTTTTTTTATATTTTAAAGATAAATGCCTTACAACGCTTCAGGCACGTTCTTTTAGAGTCGGTTTTGAGATAGGCAAAAACGCTACCAAACAAAATGACTAAAATATTTAGGATACAACTTGATTTAGTGTAGTGTAATTTAGTGTAGTGTCAGTCATCAAGGAGATACACTACTTTAGCGCAAGAAATTGACTAATAGCATAATAATTTGACACTGACAATGAATGTATTGATGCACTTTGGTAACATAGTGTCAAAAGGCTAGGCTATTAGATAAATTTTAAGCTTACAAAGCTTTTATTTTTGTAAACTTTTGTGTACTCCTTTCTATCATAGACCAATACAAACACTTTATAATTGTTGAAAATATTGATGTTGTTTTGGGTAGCGGTTAGAAGCTTTCACTCTAAAATATAGTTTTGTTATAGAATCTATAGCCTAAAGTTTTAGAAGTTATTCGTTACTAAACCTGTCGCTAACGGCTCCAAGAGCGGCGCCACGTTACATCTAAAATATCAGGTTAATTTACGTGAAGGTAGAATTGTTGTCAAGGTCATACATAAAACTTTCTGTCTTTTTAGCCTAGCTTGAGATCCTAAATATTTTTGCAACATAGTGGGAAAATATAGATTTACCGGTAGGTAGTTCAACGCTTTTACGTTAAAGATGTATGACCACACGAGGGGAACTTTTTTTATCTCGAACAGTTAAATACCGCTAACGTTTATTTTGTAGAATAGTAACTTTAATATATGTCGATTCATTCTCTCTTGAAATTTAATAATATTAAATAGCGTATTTAGATGTCTACTAATGAACTTAACTTTTGAATAGTTTCAAGATGCAACGATCAATTAAAACCACAAATTCGGCATGTTCCTGAACATGGCAGTAAATTTTGCTTCAATTGTGCACTCGCTAGTTGGTCTAAATAACATGTTTTCTTGTAGTTTACGTTTTTACTTGAACATTAGTAGGACTCTGAACTTAGTAAGACACTCACTTGCTACGAGCAGTGTTTTCTTTTTCATTGCACTGGTATGAACACTAGTCATTTTTTGTGCTCTTTGTGTTGCACAATAACAAACACTTCAGTCAATGGTTTACTCAGCAAAAAAAGCAGATGTCATTTATACTTAATTGCTCTAAGTTCTTTCATTTTCAAATACATCAAATAGTCAAATACATCCTTGCAGTTCATGCTAGACCAAAATGTTTTGCTTATTGCAATTCTTAAGGTTGTGGCTTAGCTTCCTTACTAGTTGCTCATTTGTTTTACATTTAGTGAAATGAAGTTCTATATGCTTGTCTTTTACTGCAGCTAGACTGCACTGTTTGACTGCTCTATTACTAGCAGTTTTGCTCAGTCAACAAAAATGCTTAGTTGTACAATGGAAAGTTGTGGGCAATCAGGACAATATTTGAAAGAGATTGAATGCACCACCCTCTTTTGCTCAAAATATGTGTATGGCATGTTCCTTCCAAATGTTTCCATCAACCCTGTATTCCCTGGTTGCAAAATGGGGTGGCTGCAAATGTTAGGCGACTAGTTATGAACACCTGGGGGTTTGGGGGCGGTGTAAGCCCCCGAAGCTCTAGACCTTTCAAGCATTAACAACCCTTCAAGTATGCTTAAATGTAATCAATTGTAAGCATCAAAATCTAAATAAATATATTGTTTATGGTTCATGGTAGGCAAAACTTTTTCTTTATTCAACGAATGATATAAAACTTATGACACTACAGATTTCTGTAAAGGACATTGACAGAACACAAGCTATTACTTCTTTATTGCAATAGCTTTTGTTTTGTCAATGTGTCCATGGCAGAAATCTTTTACAACTGATTCTGTATCTATTTCAACATCTTTATTTATGTGTAATATTAGAAGATTATTTAGACGAGCCTGCCCCATACTGCTCCTCATCAATGTTTTGATTCGGTTATTTTATGTTATGATAAGGAAAATGCAAGTTTGGGGGTCTTCTTCACACTCCCACTATAAGCAATAAAGTTCAGTTTCCAAGTCTTAACAAACAAAGTCTCACAAGATCACTCATTTGGCGAGTTCACCACGGAGACAATAGATAACACTAGTTGCTAGTAAATTAGTTGTTGGAAATTCCAAGTAGATGAGCTTAGACTAAAATTCTTAGTACCTAGCCGCCGAAAATCACTAAAAATGTTGGGCGGCTCAGCCGCCCGCCCCAGCCCCTGTGGCGGCTCGGCTCAGCCGTCCCAGGAATGCTCAGACACCAATCACTTGCTGGCTGACGCCATTGCTCTTTTCTTCTTTTTCTTATTAGAATTAAATTTGAGAGTAATATAATCATCACGGAGTGATTTATTTTTTTTATTTATTCTTCGTGTAAAATGGATGCAAAATTTCATTCGGCAAACTTGTTGCCTGCCTTGGAGATTACAAACTGGTAAGCAAAGTATAGCTGTTTCAGTATGCTATTGTTCTAGCCAAAAACAAATCAAGTTTAAGATACTGAGACACGTACAAAGATTTAAGTAGGCCTACTATGGAACTGATTGGTGAAATAGAGATTGCGGATAGCCTAAACAGGCCTAATACTGCAGGTGAACTGTTGGTGCACTGCATCAGTCTTTCTATTCAGCATCTAACTAGCACTGACATCAATTATAGCAGTGTTCTTCAACCTCAGGCCACAGACAGATACTGATCTGTGAATCAATCACTGAATCAATCAGTACCGGGCTGCACAAGAATTAATGAGTTATTTTTGTTTTACTTATTATCTAAGTCTTGGATGATAATAAAGGAGACTCACTACTTTATCTACAGACTGTAGGAGAAGAAAATATTAAAGAATAGAGAAAGCATAATATTATTATGCTTTATTAGTTATCTTGAGGTGTTGACTGATGTTCTAAAAAAGGAATCAAGGAGATTGACCCACTAGAAGCTGAGATATAGCCAGCCAAACACAGGTCTACCTAATAAAGAATCAGAGGAAAACCCTTCGAAAATCCCGAAAACTGTGACGTATAAAATCGACTTAATGTTCACGTGCCGGAGTTGTCCACCCTTACCGCCGTTACGTATAATGATTGTTTTGGCTACGAGATGTGAAAAGCTTCTCGCGATAGTAAATAATTTACAGACTAGCTCTGGTTTCTCAGGAAAATCAAGCAAACATTGTGTGGTAAAGGCATTTGCCCACAACCCCTCGCCGTGATTTGTCAAAACAGAAGAGCATATTTTAACTATTGTGCTTCAAATTTTAACTCGATCTCCACAGATATGCTCTGAAGATCCTCTGTTCAACGAACGGCGCGTGTATAGTCTATATGCGACATCCGCGATTGCAAGTCGATTGCAAGTCGTTTAGACTAAGAAATGAGAATGTGAATTTTTGTTCAGTCATCATTTTTCTATTGTGTATCTACTGCAGCATTTAGTTGATTTTCATGATTATCGTCACTATTAACAGACTGTAAGTTCGCTACAGCCATAATCTTAAAAAGAATAACTTGACCGTGCTGCTCTTGCTGTAAAAAAGAAAACGATAACTTTTGATTTGATTTTTCTATTGATCTATTATCTTATCTATGATTATTTTTTATGATTAATATTATAATCATAATGCATATTATACAAAATAATAATATAACTGCGTATAGAATAAATGATGTAACTAATATAATTTGTAGAAAGTGATAGCAGAAAGTTGCGAAATAATAGATGCGTGTAATTAGTTTATTCTAAAACTAATCTACACGTCAGAGGGACTGGTTCAGAATTCTCAGAGCAATGATTGTTAGGCCCAATTTGATTGTTCTATACTTCCAGGGATTAAACCAATTAAAACGCCGTGATTGTTAAAGGAGAGCGCATTAGTTGGCTTACTTGACCAATGGCACACAAGTCGATTTCATACGTCATATACTGATGACTACCAAAACACTTATGTTTTTTGGTAGACCTGTGTTTGGCTGGCTATATCTCAGCTTCTGGTTGGTCAATCTTCTTGATTCTTTTTTTAGAACATCAGTCAACACCTCAAGATAAATAATAAAGCATAAAAATATTATGCTTTCTCTATTCTTTAAGTATAAGTGCAAATTACAAAGGATAATTGTGCAGGGTAGTTCTGTCCTACATGAACACAAAGGACAGAAGAAATTGCTGAGGGCCTCCACATCAGTAAATGATAATGCACTGAGAGCGTCATATTTAGTGGCGAATCACATTGCTAAGGCTAAAAAGCCATTTACTATGGTTGAAGAACTGATGTTGCCCTCCACCAAAGGCATTTGCTATGAGTTGTTGGGAGGGAATGCCGTTAAAAAGATATCACAGGTTCCACTGTCGGCTAAGGCAGTGACTCGGCACATTGAGCAAATAGCGGAAGACATTGAAACACAGTTGTTAGAAAGAAATGATAAATCACCGAGGTACACACTTCAGGGTGATGACTTTTCACATTTTGACAGTAATGCACTACTGCTTGTTTATGTGCAAAATATTTATTAGGAGGATGTGCATGAGGATTTATTATGTGCACTATCATTGCAAACCACAGCCGCAAGACTTCAAATTGCTGGATGGTTACATAAGAGGAAAACTGAAATGGTCCTGTTGTGTCAGCATATGTACTGATGGCGCTGCTGCTATGACTAGATGGCTGTCTGAATTAACTGCTCAGATTAAGGAGGTTGTACCTGAGTGTGAATCCACACGCATTGTATCATCCACAGAGAAATGCTTGCAAGTCAAAACATTCTACTGGAATTAAACAGCGTAATAAATAATATCGTTAAAGTTATTAACCACATCAAAACACAACTTAGCTCGCGTTTGTTTAAGCATCTTTGTGAGAAGATGGATTCAGAGCGCAAACTCCTCTTATACATAGAGATAAGATGATTATCTTGTAGGAATTCACTGGCCAGAGTGTTTGAACTACGAGAGCAGCTGCAAAGATTTCTCTCAGAAAAGAAGTCTCCACTGACAGCACATTTCAGTGACGAGGAATTATTTAGCAATGGACTTAACCTGCCACTCCAAGGGAAAATAATAACTATATTTACGTTGGCAGATAAAGTAGCTGCATTTAAAGTTAAACTGTCTTTGTGAGGACAATGCGTGAACAGAGGCATATTGGACATGTTTCAAACATTAGGGGGATTTTGTGTGAGACGGAACCTGCACACTCACTCACCAAGCTGGTGCGCCATCACATTACTTTGCTGCTAAAGGAGCTACTTCCCAAGTTCAATTGACCCTTGAATGGCCAAATAATGAATACGTGACCCATTTGTCAACAAACCGGCTGAATCCAGCATGTCTGAACAAGAAAAAGACCAACTGCTGAAAAATGCAAATGACGGCGGCCTTAAAACAGTGTTTGAGACAACAACACTGCTGGTGTTCTGGATTAAAGTCATGACAGAATACTCAGAGATCGCTAACACAGAGCTGAAAACCCTGTTGCCATTTCCAACATCCATCTGTGTCAAGTGGTGTTTTCTGCAGTGACAGTCACCAAAACAAAGCAAATGAGTAGACTAGACATAAGCAACACACTTCGGGGCTCCCATTAATTTAGCGTTACGAACAGTTTTTGATGTTATAATATGTTATACTGTTGGAGCAATGTGTTAATAAAGTTATTACTTCCGAATAGTATAATAGCATTGTAATGCTGGAGCAATGTGCTAATAAAGTTCTATGAGTACACAGTTAATTCATGTTTATTATTATTATTTCAGCCCCCTGGTCTGCTGTGAAATTGTCAAGTGTTGACTAGTCCACAGTTAGAAGAAGGTTGGGGACCACTGAATTATAGTACAATTATATGGTGTTAGACTGACAGAGCTCTATTATTCACCAATGGCTTTGAATGAAGGAGGGGACAAAGCTGTTGCAATTGATTATCCACTCTATTAAGCCAACTCTCCGACTTTTGTGCCTACCTGTGCACAAGGCCTTTAGCTGTATGAGAATGTAAACAGCTTTACATAATCACACCCATCACCAGTTTTCAACATGCATCTAACCAAATCAACTACAATATAGGGCTCATGAACTTCATACA
This sequence comes from Watersipora subatra, assembly GCF_963576615.1. NCBI lineage: Eukaryota > Metazoa > Bryozoa > Gymnolaemata > Cheilostomatida > Watersiporidae > Watersipora > Watersipora subatra. Next base: position 11,260,660 of record NC_088711.1, on the reverse strand, counting down.
ACGCAAGATACCAGTGATTCCATACATCTTATGCATCTGTAAGCCACCCAGGCAGTTTGGAACGCAAAGGGAAAAGGAGGGAAATGACTAAGATTATGATTTGCTGCTACGTGGCTTGATTGAGTCTAATAGTGGTGCAGAAAGCTCTCCAGTCAATGTTCCTAATTTTAAAGGATTGGTCTTGTCATTTTTATTTCAATTAGTGACACGTTTCTGTTAGTTATTTGTTTTCTCTGTATTAATAGGAGTTTGAATTTACTGGCTGGCTATTTATATTTTGGCACACTCAGACTTGCTTGTTATTAGCAGGCACCGTGAAATGCAGATGCTCAAAAAAGATGAACGATTCTCAGCTATAGCTAAGCTACTTAAATTACCAACTACTAAAGATAAATCATGGATTTCAGGAGACAATACTCGGTCATATATATACCGTAGCAAAAGCTACAATATGCAACCTCTCGATATCTTAGACATCGATGTTTCAAGTCTTAAATAGAGGCTGCATAATCACATAAATGATCATATCATTCACAAACAAGTCACTACTTGCTCGAAAGTAGCTACCTCTGAGGTTTGATGTGAATTTCTTACAGTAGTCAAAGTTTTTGGCATGTTTGGTCATATTTATTTGACTAAAAGTTTTGCCTTGGAGCAGATCATGTCTCTCTGATTTGGTTGTGCTATTAAAATCAATTTTCAAGCGTGGTGGCTACAGGGCTTGAGCTTCTGTAGCAGTTTGACTATTTTACTGAATATCTAAATTCTTTATATACTTTACACAGCGTTTAGCTATTCACTTGCTTTTCACACTGACATAATCAATGTTGAGTAACTAGATTTAGCACGCAGTGCACTTTTTCTAACCATCTCTGTGTAGTATCATTTCAAAACTGTGTTAACGCTCATAAGAGTTGCACTTCCATACTATAACTAATGGAAGCATAACTCCTCATCTCTCTAGTAAGTAGGAGATTATGCCTTGTTGAGTAGGTTCTTGGGCTGTAATCAGCTGCTCAACCTACTCAATGAGTCAAGACTATTTTTGAAGTTTTCAAGGAGTAACTGAATGGGTTCAAACCGACTTCAGGAAAGCAACATTGTTCCAGCTTCTTTTGTCTTATTGCTACGTAATTTAATTAGTTGTTTTCTGCAAACTCATGCTATCAAAAATCAGCTATTTAAAAAAATCCATTGAATCTTACCAAAGCTTACAACATCAAAACCTTTGGGTCAATTGATGTATCGCTACTTTCCAAATCGACAAAGTCTAGTTCATTCTAGTAATTATATATGTTCGCATCAGTATCTCACTCTTTTAGCTTATCTGGTGCCATTAGTAAGGCTAAAGAAGGCAAGCATTAGAAGCAGCAACTTGGCATTTAGTTTATTTTTAGAATAAGCCAAGTTATGCTAAGTAACACAGTAGTGTGTTGTGAGTTCGTGTGTGCGGGTGTGTGAGTATTGTAAATGCGCAGGTGGAAAAAATGACAGAGGGGATACAAGCTGATCTGACAAGCAGGTTTTAGTGAGAATCCTGCTCCTTGGCAACCTTAAGTTATTTACTCCGATACCTGTAGGAGCATCTAGTTGCAGTGAAAACAGTAGTTTCTGAAAAAACAGTGATTCCTGCAACAGCAGGGGTTCCTGCGAGAGCAATAGTGTCTATATGAGCAGCCAAATATTTGCAATAGCAGTAAGTCACTCGCATAAATAAAGTTCAATTCCTCAATCCACAGGTACGTGGTAAACAACCTGTGTTTGTTAGATTTCAAAAAAATGAGGTGCTAAAGTCATTTAGTTAGGTGTTGTCTCTTATAGCGGGCATCATTACTTGCGATCGTGTGTGTGTGCGCGCGCGCGCGCATTACTCAGTACTTGTACAAACCGTTCATCGGCGTGGAAATATTTATTCTTCTAGGCTAGCTATTTTATTTGAATCTAAAACTGAACAAATTTCCACTAAGCATAGGCAACTCCAATTTGTTTCTGAAATCTTTAGGGTATTCAAAGCATATTACATTGGTTCAGGTAAACCCAGGCCTACTATCAGTTTGCAGTTTTCTAGAATCTTCAACTTTGTTTGCTATTTTATAGATTGATCACGGCTTGTTATTGAGATGTGGACTAAGCGTATATCCTATTTGACCAGGAGAAGTCTGCGATTTCTCAATCAGGTACAGATGTGATACTAGTTGTGATACTAGTTGTGATTTGCTTGTGCCTAGAAAACCGGTTTCTTATTATAGATATCAGAAAGGTAGTTGAGCTTTACATGGTATTACATTATATTCATCACTCTGACATATCCTTAATTTGTTCACTAATAAAGTAATTTTTCACCGGGACATAATTAAATATTCGGTAAAACCTAATATTTGACAAGGCGCATTTAAATTGTGGTAACATTGAGCCACAAGGTCTATCAAAGTATTTTGAAACCAACTTAATCAGCACAAGACTCTACATCAGCTGGTGTCATAAGAAGGACTACAAGTGTGTTGCAGATTGAGTTCGGACCCTTTCTCGGGCCTTTTCGTTGCTACCCTGAACATATTCCAAGTCGGTTGAGTTAACATTATTATTATAGTTATGGCATTTTCACTGCTAAAAATTAAATAATCTCTCTGTAGTATAAATTTTTAACAGATGATCATCAAAATTCCTTTGATCTAACATTAATGAAACTTATGTAGCTGAAATGCGTCTGACACGGCTGATAATTTTGAAGGAGAAATCGCGATGAAAAATAGTTTTTGCAAAGCGAAACTAAGTTAAGGGTGGGCTGTAAACATAATTTCTATTGGCTGAATGCGGGTAGATGATTGTTTTCTTTTGTTTAATTGCAAATATGATCGGCTAATTAATTAATTATCCAGTAATCAGAAACTTTTGCTACGAAATCTACTGAAGCCGTGCCACCGGGCTTTTGGCCATACGCAACCCCTGTGCCTGCAAGCCGTACTACACCACACGGGCTTAGTAGGCGGTTAAGTAGGATCATTTCATGACATTAGTCAAGTCTATAAATAGGGTTTGTTTCTTTTGATAGCGCAGCCTTCAAGTTTTTTATAGAAAATGTTTGAACTAAGCATACTTTTACAAATTTGAAGGACGTGCAAACTTTGCAAAAAATTGTTTCTTTGCAGGCTGTGAAGTGTCATTATAACTCTTTGTGGCAGAGAAAGCTGAGTATTTTTAAATGCAAATCTACTTTATGATGATTTTGTATATCTGTTAAAATCATTGCTTATTTGTACAATTTTACAGGAACTGGGAAAAAACAAGTCGCTCAGTAGCTTTTGCGGATGCAAAAAATCGAATAACTTAAACATTGGGCGTTATGGAAGTATGGTACCTGCAAATTTCTCTCAATCTGCTTTAGAATTACAAAAAGGTGAGAATTTACAGCGAATATTCTTTAAAAATATGATTTTTCATTAGTTTGTGGAAGATTTTGGCAATGGAAAATTTTCTGTTTTATAACAACAAAAATTTGATCCAATTTTTTGATTTAAGCGGCGCCAGAATGTTTATGATTGATACGGTATCTATATTTGATATATTTGGTCAGTAGATTATATTATTCTGGAGCGATTGCCAATAAGTCGTTGGCTTCTCTGCCAACAGCTTGGCTCCAAAGATATTTACTGCTTTGTGTCATTTTTAACGACAAAAATATTTAAATTAATATTTATAAAATAAGGATTTATTTCACTACCGCTGATTTTTTAAAGTTTAGGAATTCAATTTGTTGTTGCGTGCAAAGCTCCCAAACAGTTGGATTCTACATCATAGTAGCTTTTGAGATTCTGAAACACATTTCAATACATATTATTGCGTAGAAATAAGGTTTTATTATTGGACAGTCTATAAGAAGTACATTTGTGAGGACTGAAGTCATCTAGGTAAGATTTTGAAAGAATAGAAAAGTTTGATTTAATCTGATAGTCTACCATTTATAGGAGTTTTGAATTATTATTATTGTTATGAATTATTGCGTAATTGTAAGAAATTGTTTGACAGACAATTCAAAGGAACCTCACCTTCATTTTTCTTGATTGTAAATAAATTCATTTTTAAAATGCTATGTAAGATGCTGTAGTAATAAGACCGTTTCAGTGTTATTACTGCAGCATCAATCTTGTTTTCAATCTTGAAAACAAGATTGCTTTCAGATCTTCAGCCTGTATTCCTCTGGCATACTCTTAGTTGGCTGGTGATATGCTTTAGCAATCACTGGCAATCGTTGAGCTTCAAACAAACCCACAAAGTTGCAGGTTTCTTCTGAGCTCTGCTTTCTACAAAATGCAATCGACACTAATTAGATAATTTACGAGCGAATCTAATAACAAGCTTTTAGCATTTACTAAACTTCTGTTATATAGCAAGCGTTATATAACAAGCATTATATAGCAAGCGTTATATAGCAAGTGTTATATAACAAGTGTTATATAGCAAGCATTACATAGCAAGCATTATATAGCAAGCGTTATATAACAAGCGATTAGCTATCATCTACATTAATAAAGCCCACCATGTCATCGTGTGAAGTTTTGTTGAAATCGGTCCATAAATGTGAAAATGCAGTATTTACCGAGACTAGCAGGCACATTCACATTGGTAAGTGGTAAACCTGCATTGTTTAAACACAGCTATTTAGGTGCAAACGGTTACGATGATCTCTGTCAATAATATTGTTAGTTTAGACTAGAACATCAGATACCAATTAACTCAGTTGACTCTGCATATTCATAAGCATTCATTTAAGTGTTATGTAATACTTTTATGATAATAGTACTTGTCTTTCAACTTAGATATCAGCATTGCTAAAGTTTCCCATAACCCTTATATGAGCTCAAATTGTTGAGCTCAAGCCGCTCTTATAGGCTAATTACATATATTCATCTTTTATAACTTTTAATCTATATGTACTTAAAGGTTGACTTGCAACAAAATTCACATTACAGTTATTTGATATGAAAAGATTTACCTTGTCTTACTCTGCTGTGTTGTAGGTGCAAAATATGTGGAAATGTGATTACAAGCTCTTAAAAGCTCAAAAACGAACAGTTAATCGCAGCCACACGAGACCGCTGTAGTTTGGATTCTCTTTCCAAAACGGCTCAAATGGAACATAATTGTGAGAGATGGTTTCTGTTTACACTTTCATGCAACCTTATTCGTTGAAATAGTTTCACAAATATACTTCACGCATTCAATAAAACCATGTCTATTGTTTTACGCGTCTGTTTTATCGTCATTGTAATGCTGTCATTTTTAGCAGTGATATTTTATAACTTACCGTAAAAATTCATTTAACGTTTTAACCTTACCTCGAAGGAGTACATATCATTGTCTGATAATCATGACGAGCCTGTTGGTCACCTGTGATAATCGAAAACTGCTGCAGAAATTATTTGCGAAGTATTGGGTCACATGATCAGATTACGACTTGCCGATTAGACCAGGCCGAAACAAAACTGTAAAGTAGCGAGCATCTATATTTGATACGGGGTCATCGGTAAAACCCGAAGTGTTTGTCATAAACTAGTACTACGATAAGTTTTATATTGAGCTTTTTATTGGCCTTTCATTTCATGTGATAACATACGTGACAAGACGATAACCAAATTTCGTGGTTACGTCATCGAAATAAAGAGATTCCAATCTACGGCGGCTTTTCGTTTTTGAGCTTTTAAGTGCTTGTAATCACGTTTCAACATATTTGGCACCTACAACACAACAGAGTAAGACATGGTGAATCTTTTGATACCAAATAACTGTAATGTGAATTTTGTTGCAAGTCAACCTTTAACATTTCATATAATAGTAGTGTTTGAATTATTCTCTAATAATATTTTTCTATCTGATTGTTTGGAATTTCTATTTTAACTTGTAATATAGGTTTTGCAATTTTATTGTCAACTTGTCTACCGATATGTTATGTTTTACTTTAGATTCGATAAAGCTTTTCCATTATTTTCTTTGTTCACCCTGCGAATTTAGATTTCAACTGCACTTTTGTAGCTGAGCCCAGTTCTGATAAGAGTTCACGGTCAAAGGAAGATATAGGTCAACTCGTGTACACCGGCAGCATTAACAAAGGTGTATATATCGCCAAATATTTCTCTCTCAGTAGCAGCGCTATAGGCATATGCTTGCAGCCATGGATATTATCTGAGATGGCGACTGGGTCTTTAGCTTTCAAAATGGCAATGGTTACCGCTACCGGATTGTTCGTTTTCTGCACACCCTTTCTGCTGCATTTCCTATGCAAGCGCTATGTCACGCAGATGTACTATAACAAAGAAAGCAGAACATTTACAGTGTCTCGACTTAATTTCCTTGCTCAGGCTAAGAGATTCTCATTTACACCAGAGGAAATTAAGGAGAGCCTTCCGAATCCACTCAGTAACTATGAGGTTCGCAAGCAAGCCTTCCTTCTGGACACCGAGGCTTTGAAAGAGACGGATCTCGACGCTTATATCGTGTTTATGAAATATGATGAACCACTTGATATCAACAAATATGCATCCAAAGAGGACTAACTCTAGTTCAGCTAGTGCTCGCGTCAAATGAAAACTCTTGTTCTGGAGGTTACTTTACTGATTCTTTCTATAGCCTTTAGATGTTTAAACTAATACTGTCATTTGGCTGGTATCGAAGATACCGGAAAATCTGTGGATATTTGCCAGATCAGGGTATAAGAAATCATTTAGAAGCATACTTTGCAAAAACAGATAGAGTATATCGCTGAAGTAGTTTTTTGAACATCTATCACACTGTATTACACCTCGGCATTGCTGTATGTACCATTTTTGTGGCAAGGTTCTTTAGAGTTGTCTATTCCTTATTCATGTCTAGTTTATTGTTTAGTTTTGGCAGATTGTTTTAGCAGTTTTCTTACAGTAGCCTAACATCTTTTATTGTTGCTCTTAATATTTTTGCTGATTGTCTTTAAGAGTTTTGCGTGTTCAAGATTTCAAGAGATATATTATGCAAATTTGCATTTTTCATAAACCGACATTAGATTTGTTACAGTTAAGTCATAATTTAAAATGGCCATTATAGATTACTTCGTGATATATTGAATACAAATAAGGGAGCCACCTCACACCCTTAGTCAAGTATCTAATGCATATGTATGAACAAGGATTTTGATTAGTTACCCCGTGATAAGTGCCAATATAACTCCAGTCTGAATCTTTCCAGCGTTGGTGTATGGAAATATTTGAACCTGGATTTGTCTACTCCATGAGCTGATTGTAGCTATTGGATTTTGAAGGTTACATGCTCATCAGCGATACGCAGATGCGATCATATTTGGTTGGTTCGTTTGTAACACACCCTAGATGGTATTTCACAGATTTACCGAGTCTAGATGTTGCACAATGGTTTTCTTTGCCAGAAATCAAATGCTAGAAAAATTTATTGAGGCTATTTTTGGTAACATCATGACTTGACGATGGATGAGCTTTTTCACTGAATAATAATGAGACACTTTGTTTTTGAGATTCTCTTACTAAATCAACCAATTAGCATATTCACTTGCATCTTTCAAATATTTTAGCCGGTACAGTGTTACTCAACCATACATCGTGTTGGAGAGCTAGGGCGCTCGTCCCAAACATTGTTACCAGGTTTATAGATGTCTTAGATGTTTAAAAATCCTTGTCCAATGTGGCTAGGAATATTCTGGCACTATCCTTAAAGCTGTCTGTTTTGTTTTGACATAGAATATCAATGAAACACATGATTTGCATGTTAGCAAATGGTATTGATTATGTTGACGTGGCTGGGCAGCACCCACCAATCATAACGCAGGAACTGCGCACACCTTAGTTTCACCCAATCAAATCATAATGGTGCCATTTCGATATGACTGGAGTATAAATGGTTGTTGGCGGTTAGCTTTAGCCTATTCTGCTGCAAGCATTCAGCTCATTCAATAACAGCCTAGCAACCTTAAGGTAAGTGAAAGTCCAGCTATTCTACTAGCATACAATTCCCTTGTAATAATCGATATACATTGTTGACTCAGTGAATATGTCGGGATTGTATTATCGCGCATGTGTAAGGAATGGATTAAACAGAAATCTTCAATATAATATGTATTTTCTTCGAACAAATTTCAGCATTTAACCAAAATGAACAGCAACAATAACAATGGTGTTGAGAATGGCGCATCATTCGATGACTCCGCCTGGAAGATCAAGCCGAGTGTAATGGCAAGCAATGTGGTGAACCCGATCAGAAGGATTGTAGATGGCATGAAAATTACTCCAAATCCTGAGAAAGAACTTATTCGTCTCACCATAGGTAAGGAAACAACAAAACTAGTGTCTTCCAATATTGTTTACAGAAATAAGTGCACTTCTAGTGAAACCTATCAGTTACGAATAGAATTTTCTGTAGTCTAATATTCTTGTTGATGATCTTCTAAGTGAGAAAACCTGTGATGGCTAAACAGATGTCCTCTGCTAGCGCCTGGTAGCTTTGACATACTTTATCATGTTTTGCTACATACACCCTTGTTCAATTTTCATAGCGTTGCAGTACTGGCTTGTTTTGAATATTTACTGGTATCCCTCTCTCTTTCCTTTGAATACACTTATCTACCAACTGCTGATGAAATGATTGTGTTGCATCATCTTTCTCACCACATTGTAACTGTCATATGACCCGCTTGTCATTGTGGTTTTGTTTCAAATTCATCATAGATGTAAGCTGAGTTTGCCAATTTGCTTATTTATTTCTTCAAATTACGCATTCTTATTTTAGACTGTGTTGTGTTATTTCCACATCTGTTTCCTAATTCCTTTCGCAAATATTTTACTTGTGTTTCAGGATATTATCTCTTTAGTTATACATTCTAAATGCTATACATGATTGATTCAAGTACTCATGATTATTATATATATGTTATTATTAATATATTATATATATTATATTATGTTTTATTGATTGTTCCACTTGTAACTTCTTTGTTGTTTTTAACAATGTTCGTGTTCTGTGGCAACAAGTTTTAGTTTGCGTGTGGGTTTGTTTTCAAACTTTGTATTTTAGTACTAAGATGAAATGTTTTGCTGATGGCAAGCAAAACAATGATAGCTTCATTGATAAAATCGTAGCGGACTCCTTATTTGGTGGTTCCTCAACGAGACCGTATACCAACACGTAAGCTGCACTCTGCATGTCCTATGCACTTCTATAGTAAGGCTAATTATACCTAGTAGTATCGCCATTGCTCCCTTTCTTGTTCAATAGATTTTTACAGCAACGCTGACCTTCCAGCAGCGAAACCCTGCTGCTACTAACTCACATGATTTGCTGATTGGATAGCCTAGCTATGGCCTTAAATGTTACGTAACTGCTTTCCTGCTAATCACTGATGAACTGTCCCTGAGTAGAGTCAAATGATGTGATTTATTGGTAGCGAAACCATGCTACCCTCGTCATCTTGGTATGTATCTTTACAGGTCCAGACATCTTGATCTCGGCCAGCCATCCCGCTTTGATTAATTCTTCTATTGTTTTATAGGTGATCCGTCAGTGTTTGGCAACCTGGATCCTTCAGTCGAATGCATCAATGCTGTAGCAGAAGCCACCAAGAGTGGAAAGTTTAATGGCTATCCAGCATCCATGGGTGAGTTTCATTTTTAGCACCTGTTATGCATTGTCAGTTGCCTAGCCGTTTTCCTCACAAAGCTAAGCAGTGTCAAAGTGGCTGTTAATAAAGATTTGCTACAGCCACTCAGATAATGGGGGGGGGGGTCATTTCCATTGGTATGCCATTTCCATGGTATAAATAAATAACTTCTATTCTGTTATTGTTAATAAATACATTCATCATTTAATGACAATGCCTTGAGGATTGCTTACTTCACTTTTGTGTTTAAACATCACAGCCAACAATAGCTATTGTATTTGAGTGTAGTCTTGGTCTCACTGATCGGCAGAGCACATCCCCTGACCCCCCCTTCCTTTTCAGGAGATTTGGTTTTGTGGTTTTATTACAATGCTATTCTGTTTTTGCATCAGCCAAATACATTTCAAGAAGGCATAACAAATTCAAATGGTACACATTTTTAAAAACATTTAGAGGCAAGCAATTTGTTTTTGTTTTTTTAATTTCATTGCCCACAGTTACGTTATATCTGATGTTTTCATAAAATTTTTCTATAGCTGGTAAATATTATTTAGTCACTTGATAAACATTTGCCGAGCACCAATTGCGGGAGCTTTGATACTGAATCAAACTTTTTGATCGACAGTTTACTAAAGAACTTTAGGCTATTATACTTGTGGCTCTCCTCTAATAACATTATTTCGAAAGTCAGCAAAGCTTTCAAATAATAAGTTTGAAATCATTTCATATTAGAACAGGTTCGCATATTCTGTTCTATGTATTATATCTTATTAATGCAAAATAAAAATGTGGAACAAATAAATAGTCATTTATTTTAATATTTTGTCAAGTATGTGTAGATGGGCTTATCTAAAAGATGTTTTAATTGGCCAGAAGCACTTTTATGTACCTGTGAGTAGGCTGTCAGTCAAAGAAGACAAGTGAAAGAGTGACAAGTTGTCACACCTCCTTCAACTCACCTCGTTACTGATTACTATTACTCTTTGCTATTTCCTGAAATTTATTTGTTATTAGTGTGTGAGTTAGTGTGAATCCTGAACTCTTCAAGCCTTTGTTTTGTGTTTGATGGGTTAACCAGAATAAATAAATGTATTTAATTATGACCTACTGGTTTCTTCATGGGTTTAGTTTATCGCTTAACCGCATTTTACAGGTTCAGTAGAGGCGAGGCAGGCTGTAGCGGACTACTCCTCAGCGATGGGCGTACCAGTTACAGCCCAGGTATGGTAATAGCTTAAGAATGTATCTCTTTATGTACCTTTCATCTTCTCAAAGGACTCAGGGCACTAATATGTTTTTAAGTCATGCCAAATCCATAGTTTATTCCCGTGGGTTCAGTCGAGGTTAAGCTTGACGCTCAGGCTAATTCGGAAAATAATAGGCTAAGTTTCTGGATAATTATTTAACATTCAAAAGGATGCCCTCATTGAATTAAATATATGCACCAGAAAATTCTTCATATAAACTCTGCGCCGTGTTTTGCAGGATGTTATCCTGACAAGTGGTTGCTCTCAGTCACTAGAGATCGTCATCAGTCTGTTGGCCAATCCTGGACAGAACATTCTGATTCCCCGGCCTGGGTTTCCTCTCTATACGACATTGGCTAAGAGCATCGGCGTTGAGACCAAATATTATGAACTGCAGGTAATGTTTTTTTTCCTATTATTTTTCAAACCATCTGCACCAGGTTTATGTCAAGCATCTAGAATGATAGTGTTAGGCGAGAAATATTTTTCATTTTTGAAATCTTTTCTGTATGTTTTTTACATACTTTCTTGCTTTGCATGTCGATGGTTCACTTATTCAGAGCTTATTTAATTAGTAACTTGATAATATAATTTATAATATATAATTTGTAACAGCCTGAGACAGAGTGGAGTGTGGACCTGGAGAGCCTGAGCAACAGCATCGATGAGAAAACGGCTGCTGTCATCTTCAACAATCCTTCTAACCCGTGTGGGGGCAACTTCACCCTAGAGCATATGAGGGATATCATAGACATTTGCTACGCTAACAAAATTCCCATAGTCGCTGATGAGGTCTATGAGCATGTGGTAAGGAGTTTTATCAACAGTCTAATGTAATAGTTTTTTTTAACTGACGATTCCGTTTTTTCCAATTCTTTAATCCTACATTCGATAATTAACGGTAAGCATTGTGTATGCGTTTCTGTAGGTTTACAACGGTGCCAGGTACAACTCATTCGCTGAAGTCTCGAAAACTGTTCCAGTCTTTGCTGTCAGTTCAATATCGAAGAGGTTTCTTGTGCCTGGCTGGAGACTGGGCTGGGTACTCGTCCATGACAGAATGGGAGCGATAACTCATGAGACGAGACAGAGTCTTATAGCTCTCACGCAGAGGACACTAGGCCCCAGCTCTTTGCTACAAGGAGCCCTTCCTGTCATACTTAAAAACGCTCCTCAGTCAACATTTGATCATACAAACAGATTACTAGAGGTAGGACAATGTACTAGTAGTATTATATAAAGCTACTAGCTGTGCTACCCGGCGTTGCCTGGGTAATAAAAAAGTCTTTGGACAGAAAATTGATTTGTATTTAACATATAACAACATTTCCGATTCTAACTTTTAAACTACATATCATGGGAGAAGTGTTTTGTGTAGTTGAAATAAATTAGAAAAAAATAAAAACAACTATAAAGGGTTTAAAACTTTGTCAAACGACTGTAATTTTCAAGCTATTAGCCTGGCACATTGCCAATGGAAAATTCCATAAGCAAGTAAATACCAGCTAGGCTTCTAATGCCGGTACTCTATTACCTTGCGTCAGCATCGGCCAGCTATAGCTATTCTAATAATAGCTATAGCTGGAGGGGCACGCATACATACTTTGAGAAATATGTATATAGATTCGTACTGAAACTCAATCCAGATCTACCATAAGATTCTGTTGTATACAACTTTCTGCCATTTCATTATAATCTAAAAAGTCAAAGCCAAGCACAGTGAGTGTATTACATTATGTATTGCATAAAAATCCTTGAGCAAAATGTTGTCTAATTAGCTAGAGCAAACTGGATTAAGCTCGCAGCATTTATGCTTTCTGTGCCTGTGCGGTCCATCTGACTCAACTGCTTCAGTATTAGCCTTGGGTATCTGCCAAATATATTTTTAGCTCTTGACGTAGCAGGAGGTCAGACTCCCTTAAGAGGTTCTTAACAAGCCTTTCCTCTCAACTGCGTGCTGAATTAATAAGTATTCACGGGATAATCAATAGGTTCAATCAATAAGGCTGCTGTTATTGTAATAACAGAGTTGTATTATAGTTGGGCTATAGAGCCTCAGCATAATCGTCTTACACGTGTTCTTTAGGAAAATGCTAAAACGTTCTGTGAGCTGTTGAGTCAGATGCCTGGACTCACTCCTATTAAGCCTTCCGGTGCTATGTACCTCATGGTCAAGATCGACGTCGAGTGCTTCCCTGATTTCGAGTCAGATGTTACATTTACGGAGCGACTGATGATGGAGGAGTCAGTGTTTTGTCTGCCGGCTTCAGTGAGTTGTCCTCTCACACGGCAATGCCCATAATCTCATGACAGTATTTAGGAAATGATTGCTCATAAAGTGGTTTACAACTCGCAAGTAAACACGGCCTTGAGTTCCATTTCACTCGCGAAAAATCCTGATAAGTCATTATTGCTGGACAGCCAGAGCAGGTCCTTCGATTAGTATTTCTAAAATAAAGTATATTAAAATATGCCAAAAAGAATATTAGATACACAAAATTAAATAGATCTGGTATTTTTCCTCACAGCAGACACCACTATGCAAAATCTGCAATTAGATTAGCCTATTTTAAGGCATTTTATCAAGGCGCTCTCTAGCTAGAGCGTTTGCTAGTCACACTTAGAAACACACATGTTTACAAACTATGTGTGTCCATTGTTCATCCAATTTGTTTTAGTGTTTCTCTTATCCCGGATACTTCCGGATCGTTCTATCCGTTCCAAGAGACAAAGTTGAGGAGTCTTGTGAGAGGATCTCTCAGTTTTGTCATCGACATTACTTACATGAGGTGCCGACTCCTCTTAACCAAGATGGGAACCCAATCACATATCCAACAAAAACAAAGTCCTTCAACCGAATCTCATCCAGCATCTACCTGATGACTGACCAGAAGGAACAGTAATAAACATGCAGTGCAAACATATTTTATTAATAATTTTACTTTTTTTGCATTTATACTAAATATGTTATATATGTGGACTTTGAATCTCAACTCAAACATGAAATGTGTACTGAGTGTAAAATTTTATTTCTAATCTCTAACTAGCTCATTAGCCTTCCTTCATCTTACTACCATTGTTAGTATTACTGCTATTATCCTTCTATATTTATCTCACTACCATTTCCAAATTACCAAAACTATTCACTCAATATAACCAACATTTATTTTAACTAAATATATTATTGTATATAAGGACTTGATGGTCCAATTATTATAGTTTTTATTTGCGAAATTTTTGTAAAAATTTTATTTCTGTATTAGCTATGTGGTGCATTGATTGAACAGCAAATTGTTGTTCATGTATAAGTATAAACTTTTGATTTTAAAATAATCTTTAAAAATAAATTATTTGTGGAAAATGTAACCTGGCTAAGCTATATATTAGAGCTTTGAAGAGACAACATTTGCAAATGACAGTCACCTGCATAGGAAGACAGCTAGTATGAATCCCTCTATATCCTGGATTATAGAAGGCATTAGTCTGTAAGTTTTTAATGCAGTTTGCATAAAGCATTAGCATCTGACATGTGGCACACCCATATCATACCATAGCTTTCAATGTCAGCTGCACTTGTCCCTACCGCCATACATGTTTTCTACATGAAACATGATATTCAAGTACTTTAGTCTAGTGCATGAGATAGACACCGATTTATGATCTTAAAAAATCTCTTAATCTTGACAAAAGCTGATTTATTCTCTTTATTTTACTCCCTTGATTTATTCTTCTTTAAGCTCAAATGATACCTAATGGCGAGCAAGTACTAGATCAAACGTAATGCGGCTATGAAACTAGATCAAGTAATTAAAATGAGACCCCAATATGCACAGGATGGCCTTTTAAGGCCAACTTCATTTATACTCCAATGAAGGAACATAGTTGAATAAAGTTCTAACCACAAACCTTTAGCAATCTGGCCTCACGGTGCAGAACTCTACACAAAAAAGGATTACATATCCTTATGATTAATGTGTCTGCCGTTGCCAGCTTCGATGTCTGCTCGGATGACAGGCAATGATGATGCTGACAGCTACCTTAATTCTCATTCAAGCTTCATTATACATGTAGTTGTGAATAAGAAGGAAAAAGCCACCTAAATGTGCAGCTATAGATGGCATGATGGAGCCATTGTGTTCTGCCTACGACCCTCCGATGTCTTTATGTAGCCGTTATACATTTTTTAGCCAATAATCCTATGAAAGTTTTGTTCATGTCACCATATCCGTTGACTTGCTTTCATCATGATTGTTGTAACCATACAGGATAACATTACATATAGCAGAGTTACAAATATAATTTAGCTGCAATAGGTGCTGACGTATGATGTATGATGATGCCCGGCATTGCTCCGGTAAAAAGTCTTTGCACAGAAAATTCATTTTAATTAAACATATAACAACAGTTACCATTCTAACTTTCAAACTTAATATCATGAGAAAAGTGTTTTTATGAGTGTGATCCTTATGCTTTTTATATAAATTTGAGTACAATCTCTTAATAATAATGTGAGTGTTTATAAAAAACTCTTTGTCATTAGCCTAAACATTTGTTTAAGAGAAGTTAACTCCATATGTACGCATGGTATATGTGTTGTAATCAACATAAATTACCAACCAAAATCAATACAAATTGTGATTACTTGTTTATTATAAACTATCAAGATAAAACGAATCAATTATATAAAAATATGGTTAAAATGATGCAAGGAAATCCCCAGCCATAGTACTATTGAGAGCAACTTCTTCTGCAACACTAGCTCAATGACCCAACCAAACAATTTATCCGCTCAGCAGAGCTGAAATGGGCCCTAAATACAAAAGGAATGCATTAAAGTTGAGAGACTTGTTAAAGACAATGATAATTTCCGTGGAATGTCAAACGGGTAGCTGCAGGTTTACAATAATATAATAAGGTATAAAAATGATAGTAGGAATGCGTTCATATGATGAAATGCGAGTTAACAATGTAGAAATCTATAGTAGAACTGAAGATGAATGGGGGTATATAACATGGAAATGGTTACTTTAGCAAGACGGAAACTAATGTAACATGGGAGGAACGAAGTCATTATGAACAGCTCCTATAAGAGCGATGAAGAAGATGATACCAGTAATGATGGCAGTAATAGACATCCAGAAAGTGACGCGCCCGTACAAGCCGGCTGTCGCCCAGTCTTCTTCAGTCACTGCACGCATCGTCATGCCTGAAGAAGCAACACCAGACAATTGTCAAATAATGATAGATTGTCTGTCTTATATAAGGATTAAATTTGCACATTCTTAAAACCTCTACAGATAGGGATGATTTTGAACTGGTGTAGAATCTGCTGATTTTTGCAAAATCAGAAAATGCCGATCCCCAGAATGAGAAAAGAACACTAAAATCAATTTCCAATGCATAAATAATGAAATATACAATAACAAAGCATCAATATCAGAAAGAATAAAGTGGCTTTTATCTGTCTGTCAACTGGCCAAATTAGCAGAAAACTGGCCAAATTAGCAGACAAAGTTTTGAAAAGAACAAAACATGCCAGAAACAAACTTTTGAATGAGTCTTTAATATGAATACCACCTCGCCAAATCACAAGTTAAAATCTAGCCCTCGGCACATTCATACAGTTAACACTTGGCAACAGATTGAATGCCACACTAGCTAATATGAACCAACTTGAAAAAGCATCACGCGATCTGGCAACAATTTTATAGCAAATACCAAAAACCATGCAAAAATAACCTCATTCGCATTTTTCATGTTAAATGAGGTGACAGAGAGATATCAGATGATTTATTGAAATCACTGTACTATACGTGGCAAACTAAAGGACTTAAAACTGTGGTAGACAGGGTCACACCTGTTGATGATAGCTAATCTACATATCTAACAGAGCAGATGGGCAACACAACTTGGGATAGGACTGCCCGCACATGGTCATTTGATACATGACATCACTAGTTGCCATATATAAAAACCAATAGAAATCGTTAACATTAATTCAATCTTTCCCAATACCAAAGATGAACACTAAGAAAATGGCTTGGCTTACAGGAAATGACAAGCGCTGCGAGTCCAAAAAGAGGATTGAAGAATATGGAAGCAATGACAAGTGGCATGAAATCTCTGGGCTGATTACTGTGGTTCTTTGACCAAGGTCGGGTTACAGCCAAAAAGGTGGTAGGAACACCTGCAAAAGACAGTTCTTGCTGCATAATGACATTATGAGAATCACAGCCATAACAATAGCCTATAACTATTATAATGGGTTCACATTCCTATTGCAACCATTAATTAGATAGAATATAACTTTTAGTTATTGCCCAATAGACACCAATTTAATAATAATTAGCCTACCTAGATTATAATTAAAGGTTACAAATAGGTCTCCGAAATAACCAAATAATTTAATCTGACGTAACGTAAGATATTTTTGTGAAACATCATTGTGATTATGACTAAATGTATCTTGGGTTGAACAAAGGAGGACTTATAATCCATCATTGGTAGGAAGGTCGTTTGAAAATAAAGAAATAGCTCATCAAGTTGTCCTTTGAATGACAAATGAAAAGGAATTTGATGACAAATACATAAAAACTGACTAACTAGGGAGTGATGCAAGTCTGGTAAAATGACTTCAGTATAAGTCAATGGATGTGAGATATGGACCTGATGTCCATCTTTAAACTCCAGAATTAAAACCAGTTCTGTCACAATAGAAATAACACGGGACGAGACTAACCAAGCAACTTTATTGCTTATGCTAACTTTTAGCATGTATTTCAATATGATATGTGCCTATTGAAAGCTTTTCTAACCAAATAAACCATCTTTTGCAAAGACTATTGCAAGCTTCACCTGTGAAACTCGGAGTTGCTTACCTTTTCCATTATGCAAAGAGAGGAGGAAACTCTGTTTCACTGTGCCAAAAACTTGACATACCTTTGCTTTTGAGTTTTTTAGTTTTAACGACTGCATCAGTGTACACATTGTAATATCCTCCGTCTCTTGTCACCGACTTCTGCTTGTACTGCTTGTTAGCCCAACCTCTTCTGCTCAAACAGCAAGTTACATGTAGAGCAAAAACTGATGGCACAAAAAATAGTTGTCCACTGCGTGAACACTTTCAGCCTCGATTGCATAAAATATGCTGTGCTGTTGACTTCCACATCTCATGATGGCTGTACATATACATCTAAACAGCCTCAATACGATGTAAAAATGCTACTTTTTGAAAGGCTCTAAAGCTCCCTATTGACAAGAGTTTTTGTCGGAATGCTAAATGCCTGTTTTTCGAATATGATGCCTTTTAGCGACTAAGTTCAGGTCTCAATGTCAAATTTCATGTGTTCAACTGAATTCGGCTTTTTAAATTATACATATCACTCAATATCCGTAAGACAAGGAGGATTATGTCAGAAATGAGCAAAAGTATAATGAAAAGGAATGAATGATTTTATCGTTAAATGAGTGAGAGTCTGATAAGCTCGTTCGTGTTTTATCAAGGCATTAGATTGGATCAAATCTTGCAAAGTCTATAAATAAGCATGGCGGGTTTTAAATAAGTTATGTATACAATACCGTAAAGAATTGCAAGATGTTGTAATTGTGGTTAGACAAATTAGCTCAGAAAAATAATTTTTTTCAGTTGCACATCCATAGCAAATAAAGCTGTGTTAATTCCGTGGTACTACAGGCCTTCAAAAGATGACAGTTGTGGTCGTCTCTAAAGCTACACACCAGTATGATAGGATCTATGATAGGATCGGCAATACCCTTAGCCGTCCAGCAATGCACTTAAAACTCGTTCATGCGGTGAGATAACTTTTTAATTCACAGTAATAAAGGCAGTGTTAATGCACTATGCACTCGCAGCACCATCGCTAGCCATCTATAGAGTGCAGGTCAGTTAATACCATGAAAATGTTAACATGATATCGTTAGGGAAACCATGAAAGACTCCAGAATGAAATATCTCCTTTCAGACATGGATGTCAAGGAACAAAGGCAAATTGATGAATATGAATATGGCTATATGGGCACTGACACCCTCTCACTGTATTAGTAAAACGTCATTGTAGTTCCCGGTCACAGAAATAACTAATACAATTAGCAAAAACCTACCCATATTGCTGGTGCCCGTAATAGTTCTTGGTAGGAGGACCACGTGGAACGTACTGTGAACCTGACTGTGAAGGGGCTGTACTTCGGCCCCTAAAACGAAGGATGATTATTAGCTTAGACTACAGCACAGCAGCAAAACTCATGGTGCAGAAGCTACAAAACATTAATGCATTAACGTGCATTAATGAGAAAATAAATGAGCCAAATTTGCAACGAGCCAACAAATTAGTTTGTTGTGATAAAAAGCGCTATTTCATCACAAACTAGCGTTGTTATTGTGCTTTTTTGAGCTCATTTTTCTCGGTGTTCGACCTATTAAACATCCTGTAACAAACTACGAGCAATGTTAAATAGCTTATCTACCTTTCATAAAAGATTGAGATTATTTTGAAGGCTAAATTTAGAAAATAACGGGTTTTAAGACACCCATCTCTATCATTCTAAATCGGACTAACCATCCCCAACTTCCGTTCCTAAAAAGCTAACATACGTCACATACTTATGGGCGGAGTTTGTTGTGCCGATTGTGTTGTTTTCGAGACCGATATTGAAACGTTGTAAAAAAGCCTTCATGACTTTAAAAGTTAGTGGACCAATCTTTATTTTGAGTACAAAATCGGAATCAGCGTGTCTGATTTACCTAGATACAACGATAAAAGTTGTATGCGACAATTATGGTTTACGAAAGATGACTGGTTTAGATAATCAGAATGGTGGTGATAAGCAATGAGTGTGACATAATATAGCATGAGAGCACTCCAACAATATAGTATGAGAGCCCAACATAGTATGAAAGCATTCCAACAATCAAAATAGACTGACAGAAGACAAATGTTTCATCGGATCAGAATATGCTAATCTATTGCTACCAGCAAATCTTATGGCTAATGGTCTATTGTCATCAAAAGTGGTTTTGTTTTCAAGAGTGGATAACTCTTCTTTTGTACATTTATCATGTCACTCTACTTTAGCTTTTCACTTAACAAATAACAACAATCATTTAAATCACAAGACCTCCCTACATCTGCAGTGGCACAAAATTATGCACAGATGAGTCTATCTTACCCAGTCTGATACATTGGTTGATAACCTGAAGTCGACGAGGGTCCCCTAGGCCTGCCTCCTTGGGGAGCATAGCCCTGTGCAGCATATCCACCTTGAGATTGAGTGTAGCCACTCTGAGATGGAGCGTAGCCACTCTGAGATGGAGCGTAGCCACTCTGAGATGGAGCGTAGCCCCCTTGCGGAGGAGCATATCCGCCCTGTGAAGGAGCGTATCCACTCTGTGAAGCTGCATATCCACTCTGTGAAGGGGCATACCCACTCTGTGAAGGGGCATATCCACTCTGTGAAGGGGCATATCCTGAAGGAGCATATCTACCTTGTGGGGGGACTTGGCTCCTTGGAACAGCTGCTCCTACCTCCAAGTATCTGGCAGGAGACTGAGACCTAGGAGGCACACAAACAAGTAGTCACTATGGTTGCCAAACAATGAGAATAAACATAACAAATAACTTTGAAACCCCTCCAGGCACCCAAGTAGAGTCTGTAACTAGTAATGATACTTGAAACATGTGATAATAAACTAATGCTGCTGTACGCTGGCCCGCATATCTCGAGACCTACTTGAAGTGAACTTTGCCCCCTATAATAATAGAAGCTTGCTGCCGGCTCAAGACCCTATGATAGGTGCTGGTGATGGTCATGCTAGGTGAAACATACACATAAATAAACTTTCCAAATGTTGGCTAACTTGCAGAAAAATTTTAGGCTGTTTAGAATGTTCATATCCAAACCTCTATTAAAATTGCATGAAATTGAAAATACACATGTTGCAATGCGATATCCACTTTTTGTAAAAACGATTTTTATAGAGCTATGATAACCTGCCGTGAACCATTTTTTGAATAAATGTTTTGCAGCCAAACTTGCTACTAAATCTAACAATAAACAACCATGTATTGAAAGGTAACATTAAAAAGTGAATGACACTCCACATCAATTAAAACAGCCATGTTCTCCGTTGAGGTTGAAGTTGTCTCTCCTCTGAGACTGCAAACTAAATTGTTTAATAGTATCAGTGCTATAGCCAGTCACCTGGGTCACTGTAGCTTGCTCGTTAAAACTAAATATCATTGTTTTATAGTTATTTCATTGATAATGTATTACACTTTGGATCCTGAACATACACAAATGTTGTTTAGAGTTGTAAAACTAGTAAGCGAACATGACATGACATTATGCCGCCAATTACCAAAATTGTCGGGCAACCATAATTTAATAAACAAATGACATGCAAAAACGCTATTCGCTTCATAAATCGAGTGCTGTATTCAAATTTGTTATTTTTAGCAATATGGCCAATCCGCAGGTTAGTGATCTCGGTACTTCAATATCACTCTAGCAGAGTTCTTCGCCCCAAACTTATGCAGAATTATGCTATAAAAATGTCAGTAATCTAATAAAGTTATGCAACATCCATTGAAGTAGCTGAACAAAACGGATTACACATTGCTAAGCTGTGATATACACTGATGATATAAATTATCAAACTGAAATGAAATTCCAGAAATGAAGACTGACTAGGTATTGAAGAAAGTATTGACAAACGTCTAGCAGATGTTTAATTATTTATTAACAAACTATTATATAGAGTTTATTAAATGTTAATTACAAAGGCATTCATTTTACAAAAACAAACTCAACCTCTTCTTCACAAGCCTCAGCATGTTTATACACTACCTGTTCTAGTAACACAACCTTTACTATAATCTTCACTATAATCATCACTGTAATCTTCACTATAATCTTCACTATAATCTTCACTATAGGTAATCTCTACTATAATCTTCACTATAATCTTCACTATAATCTTCACTATAGGTAATCTTCACTACGATCTCTACTATAATCTTCACTATAATAATCTTCACTATAATAATCTCCACTATAATCTTCACCATAGATAATCTTCACTATAATAATCTCCACTATAATCTTCACTATAGGTAATCTTCACTATGATCTCTACTATAATCTTCACTATAATAATCTTCACTATAATAATCTTCACTATAATCTTCACTATAAACTTTAGTATAATCTTTACTAGAACTTTTACTATAATCTTTACTAGAAGCTTTACTATAATCTTTACTAGAACCTTTACTATAATCTACATACACAGTATATATAAATCTCAAAGTTCAGTGTCTGTCGTTCAGTGTCTGTCCAGCTATAGCAATTAAAATCTAGCAATCAAAAATCTGTATCGCAGAAGATTTGATCTTGGAACCTCCCGTTCACAATGGGACAAACTAAAGCCTGGTTTCCATATATGCCGCAAGCACTGGCGACAGCACCACAGGGCTATCAGCGGTGAAATGTGAGCCTACGCGTCAAGTACCGCCGGTAGTTGCGGGCGGTCAATGTAAGAGTTCAACTTTTGCGAAGAGCCGCAGGCAAAACCTTCCCAAAATGCACTGTACAGGTAAAGGTCAGCATTTTTGAAACAGCATGGCAAGCGAACATTTTTATGCAATTATTAGCGATACAGCTTTATGTGAACAGAAGCCGCCGAGCCTAGCGTCGCAAGTGTTTTGCTGCGCAAGATTACCGCCGGGGTCTCGCAATCGATATGGGAACCGGGCTTTAGACAGAATGCAATGGATTCATTGGGTACTACGAGTCATTATCTGGATATATGTATAGCGACATAGCGTTACGCGCAACGTCACTAAAGCTTGCTCTGACGGCCTATTAGTAAGTTTAGCAATACGGATACTAGCTTACTCAAATTAGTCAATGGCAACTACATTACCCGCCATTGTTTATAAGCTGTTTTTAATACCCATGCAACGCCGAACATTCAGCTAGTCTTTACTATAACATGAGCCGTGTCTGGCCGTAGCCACTAAAGCATTAGGAAAAAAGATGCACCATTCGATAATGAAGCCAGAATAAGCAGATTTCAGGCCAAGCACGCTACCACCTGCATTACTCAACCACCTTTCCACATCTAAGAATAATTGTGCACATACTTATTACATAGCACGATCTCACACTGCACACAAGAATGCCAACATACTAGTTGCTATAAAATTATCCTAGTTTTCAAAATCTTTGTCGACTTATTATGACACAATTTCATGACAAACAGCATGAAACAACACTGTCTTATATAGAAATGGGGATGAGAAAAGGCTTTAATAAAAACTTCTGTTATTAGCTGAAACTAGTATGTTTATTGTAAACCCCAAAAATTTGAGGCTAAAATAAATATAAAGGTTTCTGTATTGAAGCATCCAGAGTCACGCTAATGGTGCATGACTTGAGCATTTGAAGGTATCCTTATATTTTGAGCGTATCCATGTGAAACCTTTTTTCTTTTTATGAAGCACAAATGTTTCCGACTTTACCTAGAAGCTTGGCGAGGCTGCCCGTCGTATCTAGGTCCGGCATCAACACTGCCAACATTGCTCGTAGGAGAATGACTCCTGCTAGGGTAGTACTGGTCCTGAGGTCTCTCTACAAAACAGCCCAAAGAGTTGGTGACAATTGCTATAATAGACGACTAATTGAATAAGTGCTGCAGCAAACCATATTTAGTTGCAACACAGTGCAGAGATCAAACTCAAGAGAATATTACAATGCTCCATAACAAACCATTGATCAGTAAAAATAATGTGTTATGTAAAGACGAAGAGACTAGTTTGCTTCAGTTCAGAGAATTAAAACAACAGTAAATAACAAAACACAATAAACAAAATAACA
Source organism: Watersipora subatra (assembly GCF_963576615.1). Taxonomy (NCBI): domain Eukaryota; kingdom Metazoa; phylum Bryozoa; class Gymnolaemata; order Cheilostomatida; family Watersiporidae; genus Watersipora; species Watersipora subatra. The sequence continues at coordinate 11,236,867 of NC_088711.1, read as the reverse complement.
GTCTTTTACGCGACACTAACCAACAACGGCACAATAAGTAAAATAAAAATTATATATAATCGGAGGTCCACGGTTGATTTGTTATGTTCAGCAACTGGTTGAAAACTTATCTACTTCTTTTATCCAACAAAAATGTTTTTCAGCACTCTAGCAACCGGCCTTCACCAGAAAATATCAAGTTTTGCTAATTTGTCACATAATATTTATACCAACGGTGTCAAATGTTTAGATGAGAATATTTACAGGTGAATTTCGGTGCACTTGGATAAGATCACGTGTAACAAAAGTTTCATAACTTTGAGATGACTGGGATTCGTTCATAAACCAAAAAACTCTTCATAATATATTTATTTGTTGCTTACTGATTTATGTTATTTAACAAACCTTCATATCTCCTTGGGGCTAGCCGTTCTCCATACCTGTCCGTAGGAACACGACTCGTATCCTCATATTGACTAAAAATCAGTTACAATCATGGATACAAATTTTTATTCCTGACTATGAGCGGCATCAATATTTTACTAAACAGGCGACAACAGCACACAGTTTCACAAGAGCATGTGATAACAACATGCAGTTTCACATAAACAGGTGATACCAACATGCAGTGTTGAGTAACAGATTTAAAGATGATAACAACATGCAGTGCTACATTACAGGTAATAATATCATAGTTCTGTTAAATTATGTGCCTTATCCTATGGCATTGAATCAAACAATTATCTTCCTGATACAAAATACTTTGCACCAGAAATGATACTGTATGTATACCAGTATACTAATACAAAACACTTGATTTAGCATGATATCGCTTACAGAAAATACTGCAGCTGCTACCCAAACATTCATGAATATTCTTATGCTGTTATTTGTTCACTGAACAAGCTTTGGTTCAAATGAAGGAAAAACACATACCCATAAGACGGTGGAGCTCCTCGTCCTCCCCCATTAGACGCAGAGTCCTTTCTGCTCTGTGGGGTAGGTGCGCGTCTAGGTTGGGGTTGAGGTTGTCTTTTTTCTCCTTCATCTAAATCATCTCGAGAGCCATATCTGGACCCACCGTAAGAGGACATGATTGTTGGTTCACTGCAAAAAATGAAGGCTTGCAATAATTCTACTCAACAACAGCTTAACAAGAAGTTCTTGAATTTCGTGTTACTCAGTGTATAAACAAATCTAGCAACAACAGTTTACATCTAACAATAAGAGATACGGGATTTTTGCTGCGGAAATATTGATTTAATAAGCGTCTGCTACATCGTAAGTTTTTTAAATTCATTGAGTGCAGAGTTTGAGTTACCGTTTAGATTGAGCTGCGATTAGAATGACACTCTCTAAGTTACTATCATCCCCAACATCAGGTAATGACTAGAATCGTTAAAATGTGTCGCGGGTATGTATATGGGCTTATCCTGTTAAAATTGATTTTTTCATGTCAAACAATCAAGATTGAAGCAGTAAGATAGTGAAAATAATTGTTGCTAACTGTTTGATTTGTACAAGATTCTGGGTAGGCGTACATAGTCACTTTTTCTTAATTTTCTTTTTTAATAAAACGAATTATTCTTTTCTAAGACGAATTCTTTTTTAAGACAACAAATTATTAATAAAAGCAACTAAGCAGTTAAACAAAAGCAGTATCACAATCTCTAAGATTCCCCAAAACCTTGTACTAGTGCGCTTGGTAGCTCTTGTTATATGGATATTTAGGTAATTTTAAAATTAGAGAATCTTTTAATGTCTCTTTACATTCCCTGCTGGTATCTTGTTTTCGAAGTATTTCCATACAACACTCTAATACGAATAAAAAGTTTGGTGGATTCCATCATAAAGGCAACGTTTTACACAACAGTTGTGTATATCCTATTATTAGAATAGTAAAATATATTTAATTAGAACTCTCTTAGAGCAACTAGCAACACAGCTTCTTAGCAAAAAATATAATAAGAACATATTTGTTCGATATACCAGCGATCAGCCAAACATGTTTGTCTGCTTTGACCTACCTATTATGTAGGCATTCTAGGACAACATTTAGTTACATGAACTTACAAAACACGTAATAATTGAAACAACTATTATTAAACAATAAAAAGGTAAGCAAATACACCATACGTATTTCAACGACAATGCATTTTTAAACAAAACTTACAGATATATTCACGAAACTAAGTACATTTTCTCTTTGGGTCGACGGAAGTTAGCCGTCTAGTCGGTTACTCGGGAGAACTCGTAATCAACGAACATAAAACTGTCGTTAAGTCAGCCTATAGTTTCAGCACTTTGCACACGAATTTCGCACTACACTGTTGATCGCCAATCAGTTCGTACGTGCGTTGACTAAATATAGGACTAACTGTTTTTCCCCACGATTTCAGTTGATGGCGCTGCGCAGACGTAGATAGGCAAGTTTGGTCAGTCTATGCGATATACATCAAAACTTTTCTCTATTTTCGTCAGATCAGATTGTTCTCACTGAGAGCCTCTAACTCGTCACTAGATGTCAGCGCAGATATAGCATTTAATAAACGTTTGTAGACTTATACAGTGACTTGCTGCATGAAATATAATTTTATAAATGTTTCATTATAGCTGGTATTATTAATAAACAAGCATGTTATACCACATAGGCTAAAACGCTTGGCTTAATATTATTACTAATGCCCAATACTTTACCATGTTGGTTTTGCTATGTGGTTTAGTGGTTTGCATTGTGACACTAGTTTCTTTGAAGCAAAAATAAGCTAAACATAGAGAGATACATATAGATATGATCCAATGTGTCTTTCACCCGGGTGTCAAACAACGTAGTGTGCTTGACACCCACTGATTTTCCTCATCTGGATGACTTTCAGCTTTTAAATACAAAGTGATTATGATTTAAATTTGTTTCAATGTTAGATTTATGCGAAGATTATTGCCAACGGTGAACTCTCAGCATTATTCCTAGCGTCTACAGAATGCAATTCGGCCAATGTCATGAAGGCTTTTAATATGAAAATATAATTGTAATGTTGTTTGATTTTTGTAATGTTGTAATGATTTTTAATAGCTGTCACAGTCAATAGCCGCATACCTTATGTTCCCCTTATGTTCCTTACGCGGGACAAGATATTTGTGCAGATTAGCATACTCCAGCTATAAAACTAATAAATGTTGCGAATCCAGACCATATAGTAAGCCTAGATCTTCTATTTCATAAAGCGCAACGAAAAGCACTATAAATGCCATAAAAGTTGTGTATTCTTGAATTTCAAAATATTTTCAAATGTGTAAGTAAAGCAATGTATCGTAACCAAACAGCGGCAATTTCATTCATTAATAAATAATTTCATGACATAATATTTTGGTGTTGGCAAAGACATGCTTATATATCAGTTCATCAAGTTTTCACTTGTCTTCTAAATGGTAATTGTTATCGAGAAGCATATATAGAACATGCACCTCTCCTAGTGCAAAAAGATGGTTACGAGTAAGGGTTGTATGTTAGACTTATGTTGATATTCTGATTATGTTTGGATGACTTAAGTTTGCCTTTGAATGACCACATGTTTGTTAGACTTAAGTTGAGCACTTGAGCTTTGAATGTTGTAAATCATTGCCTGAAATGTTAAAATAAGAGATGTCCAAATGCGATACCAATGATATGTTTGATGCAGAGAATCGACTTTGCAGATATGTGATACTGGTAATAAACCTGACATGTAGGCATTACACGGGTGATAAAACCGACGTGCAAACGTGATGCGGGCAATGAACTTGCTGTGTAGATGTCGTACAACTAAGAAGTATTTCTAGATTAGGAATGGTGGTGAAATGTCTAAGGTTCTCGTTTACATTCAACTATGCAAATTCATCATGAATGTATTCTATCATGCAGGCTGTTCAGACTCGTTTCTCATTCTATGGAAAAGAGCTCATTGATAATTGAAACAAAATGCATTGTAGGAGTCTGTTACTCAGCAATCTTATCAATGTTGAAGTGTTCTTGTAGAACGCATCAATCAGAGGATATAACTTAGAATGGTTATTGCTACTGCTCAGGCCAATGATGTGGTCTTTTTGGTGGAAGCGACCACCAATATGGAAGCGTCATTTAGTGAGCTGAAATCTAACTACATAATTCCAATATTGAATTACTTCAGTCCTGCTGCTGTAGATGACCTCGACTTGCTTGTGGATGTGAGTATACCATCTATTTCGGATTCCAATGACTACTCAACCTATTGCGCATAATCTCAGGCTATTACCCAAAGTTTTGAATACATATAAACTGGTATATTGCAAAGATTCGATTTGTACTAAGCTATGTACACTAACAACTGGTTCACTTAGATGTAAGTTTACTGAGTCGTCTTCTACCTTAAATTTGCTGCCCTATACTTCACGAAAACATTGCTTTTCACTTTGCTTATTATAACTAATATACTCGCCATGTTTGATAACTTTACAGAGTGGCAGCAACCTGTATACGATAGCCACATTCACCTCTGCTGATTCCGCCCCTTATCCAAGTGTATCATGTGCCCAACCAAGCACCAACTCTCATGAGATGCATGAGGCTTTTGGATTCATCGAGTAAGCATTTAGTCGTGCCTCGCGATAACATTTTTGTGTTGGAATTTTTGTTTAGTCGCAGTGAAGAAGCTCCTGTTTTGTAGATATGTACATGTAAATCAAACTTTACTGTAGGCAGGTCCCGCATGTCATGATCTCTCCCAATTTCACAAGTTTTCTTGAAAACATACTAAAATGGTTTTCCGCTACCTGCCTCAGGTTTTTTGTTCAGGTTGTCTCCCCTAGCACAGGAAGTCCTGATGACCTTCCTTACATCTGTAGCGGGGCTTGAAGCACTACTTGGCAGTCTAGAGTATTAACCCGGTTTAACCGCTACACCCGGCTGTAGCATTACTAAGAGTGATTGAAGTTTAGCGTACACTTGTAGTTTCATGCAATGCTGGAACTTTGGAGTGAGCCATGTGACTGAAGCCATGGCAACCGGACTACAGATACTTGATGAGTACAAAAAGATACGGTCTAAACCTTCGTAAGTTGTAAGCTCTTTATAAATAGAGTCCAACCAGTTCAAATTTAATTTGTTGTGATATCTGCTTTGTATGTTAAAACCTTTGTATGTTGGGTCGAATATTCTCACAAGAATACACCATTAGTTTATTTACTTCGTACCGCAACACAAAAACGTATGATTAACACTTATTAAAAACTCCAGCTAATTACACAGCTATAAAACATGGCATGGAGAAGTGTAGATATTAGAGATGCCCCGATTCTAAATTCACCAGCCGATTCAGATACCGATCCGATATACCGATCCTAATTGAAAAATAATCCGATTCAGATACCGATTCAGATCTTTTGTGTTGCATAGATAGTAGCTCATTTTATTATGCAAATACAAAAATAATGCAAAGAAAGCATGAATATTATTGTATTTATTTGTTTGCATTTATGGAAAAAAATACATGTATATACATATTCACATACTGACATACCGTGCATGTAGTAACAAAACAGTCCATGTTTCTTGTAATTTGTAAATAAAGGTAATTACTGTTAGTGGTACAGTTCTATCTGTGATAACGAAGTCCCTCTTCTATTGTTAGATGAACTGCTGTGCCTGTACAAGTTTAGAGCAAATCAATGTTTCTTTTAAAAACCGTTAGTGATTCAATTATCTCAGTAAGACGTCTCTTTTCTTCCATCATTATCAATGTAGCCAAGCGTCCTGAAGGGGGATTCCCTTGCAACAGATGTTGGAGGACAGGCTACATACCGATACGCCACTGGGGTTACCGTTTTTTGTACAATACAAACGATCCATTGTATCGTCAGGATCAAGAGAGTGATAGATAACTTTATGCGTCGACTGTTTAAATTACTTTCGTAATGCTAGTAAATAGAAATATTACACTGTGTTCTTGTTTCCCATTTTTGTTATCTTGTTCGTGATTGCTTGCAATAAAACCTATCGCTGTAATTGGGAAATACCACACTTTTTGTTTACGTTCTGGCTAAAAAGTTTCTTTCGCTGTGTTGATCAGGCTATAGACATGAAATAAATTGTGTGGCAAGCCTGAAATTCATTAAGTAAAAGTAAAAAGCTTACAGCTGATGATTTTTTATTAGTATAGCAGGCTAAAATACAGTTTTCTGCTAAATGGTTGATCTGTAAAAAGTATCGGAAGGTTCAGATTTTTTAAGAAAAGATCGGCCGATACCGATTCAGATACTTGACACTCATATCGGCACCGATACCGATTCCGATACCAAAATCGGGGCAACTCTAGTAGATATAGATACAAAAATAGTTTGTTAAAGAAGTAATGAGTAAAATGAGGTTTTATTTTTAGTTTAACTTAGGGACAGGCAAATGAAAGTGTATCCTTAGCGATGTGAATAACATGTTAGCGATAGAAATACAGTTTATGTGTATAATTTATGGTATATATACCGGTAGTTTTTATGTATAATTTACTCTAACATAGACAATGTGAAAATTAAACTAGATGCAACTTGGCATGTAATTACGTTGATCTTTTTAAGTTTCATTACATTTACTTAATAGGTGTCATCATCAGCATTCTTACAGAACTGCCATGCCTCAATAAACTTAGAACATTTTGTACTGAAATTATTTCAGGTGTAGAGTTAATCATCTGCTAGCATTTCACATCGTGAATCTGTATGTTTATCTAGTTTTGTGATTTTTCAGTTTTAAAGTGAACTGCCTTGTATGTTTCTCATCTTTGTAGCGGCACTGAAAATCTTGCAATGGACATAAAGTAGCCATACACATGAGTGACCATATCATTGTTTTTGCTGCAGTGTTATCATATCTGGTATTATTGTTTTAGTTGTTATTATTGTTAACAACACATCACTCATATCAATAAACCCACCAAGAATGCTTGGCAACGCTACTGTTAACCAATTCTAGATTGTCGCCAGTTCACTAATTCCCAGGCTTTTGATCCTATTGCTTTTGTATTTCCATGTGTCATTGTAGTCAGCCGGTAGAGAAACACATCATACTCATCTGTAATTCTTCCCCTTATGATGTGCCGACACGAGAAACGCGTGCCTATCTTGGCCTCTATGCTACTGATTTGGCAGACAAGATGGCTGAGGTTAGCCTTCTTCTAGTTATCCTGTAACTTTTTAATTTCTTTGTATGAATGCATTCGCTTTACAGGCTTAAATGTTGACTTGCAACAAAATTCACATTTTAGTTATTTGATATCAAAAAATTCACCATGTCTTACTGTGTTGTGTTGTAGGTGCAAAATATGTGGAAATGTGATTACAAGCTCTTAAAAGCTAAAAAACGAACAGTTAATCGAAGCCACACGAGACCGCCGTAGTTTGCATTCTCTTTCCAAAACGGCTCAAATGGGACGTAGTTGTGGGAGATGGTTTCTGTTTACACTTTCATGCAACCTTATTCGTCGAAATATTTTCACAAATATACTTCACGCATTCATTAAAACCAGGTCTATTGTTCTTACGCGTCTGTTTTATTGTCATTGTAATGCTGTCACTTTTAGCACTGATATCTTATAACTTACCGTAAAAATTCGTTAAATTTTTTAACCTTAGCTCGAAGGAGTACATATCATTGTTTGATAATCATGACGAGCCTGTTGGTCACCTGTGATAATCGAAATTCGCTGCAGAAATTATTTGCGAAGTATTGGGTCACATGATCAGATTACGACTTGACGATTAGCTCAAGCCGAAACATAACTGTAAAGTAGCGAGCATCTTTATTGATACGGGGTCTTCGGTAAAACCCGAAGTGTTTGTCATAAACTAGTGCTACGAGAAGTTTTATATTGAGCCTTTTATTGGCCTTGCAATTCACATGAGAACATCACGTGACAAAACAATAACCAAATGTAATGACAGCGTCAAAGAAATAAACTGATTCCAATCTACGACGGCTTTCCGTTTTTGAGCTTTTAAGAGCTTGTAATCACATTTCCACATATTTGGCACCTACAACACAACAGAGTAAGACATGAGGAATCTTTTGATACCAAATAACTGTAATGTGAATTTTGTTGCAAGTCAACCTTTAATGTTAAAAGCTAGTAAAATTGATCACTGATATTGCTTGAGCACTTATTGCTTGCTAATATATGTTGTTAGAGAGGAGTACATCTTTCTATAATATCTCCAAGAAAGCGACCAAATTTGTATCAACTGTTTAAGAGAGTCAGTAATCCGACACCACCACTTCCTAACTATGCGGTCGATGCTCGACATCACATTTTGCTAGACTCGATCACCTTGAAAGGTAAATGCTATCAATATTCTGCACATGTTTGTATACTTGATCTGATCTCTGTGTATTTATTCAATCAATCTTCAATTGGTTTCATTATTTGCTATTCTAAGAGATTGGTAATGCTTCTGTCTTGCGTGGAGTTTCAATAGAGATGCAGTGATCTCCTCAATTGGTGGAAGTATCCAAAGACGTATCAATCCTGACATTTTTAATAGGGTGTATCTGCATGATTATTGACTTGGATGGCGCATACTTGTGACTTAGATAACATTTGTTTATTATTTGTGAGAAATCGTAAAAGTACCCATCATTGTTATTGTCTGTATTTAACAGCTAAAATTTGTTTTTGAAATGCTTTAGCTAGATATCACTAATATGCATCTGAAATTATGATGACAATTCACAAGTAGAAGTTTTTAAAGTTACTCTTAAACATTTATAGCTTATACATCATGGATCATCTGGCAAATCATTATAGAAAGTCAAGTTAATATATAATTTTTAGTATTATTACTTTTAGCTAACTGTGTTTTTTAATTTTGGCTCCTTGCAGAACAACCAAGAGTGGAAAAATCTGTGAAATCTATAATAGAATTGGACAACTCGCCCAATCCAGGTAGATCTTTAATTCAATATGATTTATTCCATAGCTAAAGAGTCTGTCCTATAATTGCTTTTATCTACCGCATGCCACAGCTCTGTGAGGTCATACGACAGCAGGTCGATAGAGATCATCACGTATATTATTTTAAAGGGTGTCCTCACCGAGCACCAATTTTGGCTTATATGTCTCACATTTTAATCTCCATAAGACTTTAGCCTGAATTATACAATACTTATAGTGCTTTCTATTATTTTATTTGTGAAGCTGTGTAGACTGGTTCAGTGACAGACTGTTTAGCATGTAAACTATCAGTGACTGTAACATGATAACATATCTGTATCTGCCGTAGCACCATTCTATTCGAAAATGAAAAATTCATTATGAAGTCATTTTTCATTTGTAGACCTTTTTATTGTGGATTAGAACCTTTCCATAGTGTAGATGGTCATCCAATATAAGTATAATACACAAAGTAGTTTCTTGGTAACAATAGACTTTTCTGAGCGTTGCTCAGAAAAATGCCCAGCTTGCTATTTATCACTAAAAATCTGTATTCAAGCAAATGCATATTTTTATAGAGGATTTCCTTAACTATGCTAATTTTTAATAGTCGTCATGCACCTGGCTACTGATGTTCCAAATATACTACATATTTTAATTATGTTCATTATTCTCAATATTTGGGTAAAAATTTACCAATTGGCCATAATTGGGTAAAAAAAATAAACTGAAGGCAATATTATTTTGGTGTGAACTACCACTGTTACTACTACCTTCTCTATTATTAACATTAGTGTTCTACCACTGTTACTACTACCTTCTCTATTATTACTACAGTAAATGCTCGTATAACGTATACCTCCTATAACGTAAATTTCGGATAACGTAAAAAATTTATGTTAAGTTTTTGCTTCCTACTACGTAAAACTTCCATATAACGTAAAGCGTCAAGTCAGGCGAGTTTTCAAAATCCATTTGAATGTTGGTTCATTTCGTCGCACTTGCAGAAGAAAAACGCCGTGCGTTTAGCGTTATATCTATTATATATGACTTTCGCGACGTTCTAGTTTGTCATAATGGATCGTTAAATGGGTCGACAAAAAGGTGAATGGGATAGCAGCGCAATTTTTTATAAATATAAAGGCGATCTATTAGTGGAGGTGTTACAACGTCGGTCTACCAGTCTTAATGTCACGAGTTGGAGTACCGTCGAAAATTATCTTAATCCTAACCTTGACTCCCGGATAGTGACGATGAACAGGTAGAACCGTAAAAATGCTTTTTATCGTAAAAATATTTTGTTGTTTTGCTATTACCTTTACTTTGCAGAATAGGCTTTGCTGTTTAGAAAAATAAGCAATTCGTTGTAAATGAACGTCGAAGATGTGCAGTCCCTCCCTATAAACTTGTTGTAAATTTACCGCAATCATGGTCTATAAAACCAGTGAGATTGATCATAAAAAAGAGAAAAGTTGTTGCTGCAAAACAAATAATTCTGCTGTTACGGTACAGCCTACAAATTGAAAGAGTTAAGTAAAATTTTTCCTTTTTTGCGCGGCCATAGGGGTGAGTTTGGAAAGATCTACGAATGGATTAGGCAAGTTACTCGTATTTTACTGTTCTTATAACGTAAATTCCCTATAACGTAAACGTTCCTTAAATGGATTATTTACGTTGTAGGAGCGTCTACTGTATTAGTGTTTTACCACTGTTACTACTACTGCCATTACTATCACCAGCGCAGCTACTACTGCGTCCTCCACAACAGCATTACTATCACTAGTGCAGCTACTACTGTGTCCTCCACAACAGCATTACTATCACCAGCGCAGCTACTACTACATCCTCCACTACAGCACTATCACCGCTACTACTATTACTACTACTACACAAAGAAATGTTGTAGGCTGTGGCAAACTTTAACTGGTATGAGATATGAAACCTAATTTGTCATTAATACACGTGTGCTATTATAATTTATACATGCAGTTTTACCATTTCAAGAGTCTAGTTTAACTTTAAGATAAGAAGCTAGAAGCATGGCCACAGATGTGGTGTTGAAGGTAGTTTTTATGATATGGTTCTTGTGTGAGTTATCAATGCTTTAACATGGCTTGCTGAAAGGACTTCATATAATAAAACTTGTCGCTGTGGGAGTTGTGAGCCTACAACCAATCCGTTCCATAAATAAGCATGATACAACTGGTTCATATAGGGCCTATTGAAAGATTGTTAATATTTCACTCTCTTCATAAATATAAAAAGAGTGCTCAATATACTACATATAGAGCCAGTTTTATGAAAAGATTTTTCTAAAATGGATTCATGCAACAATTTGTTTCTTGCAGTTCTCATGCTGTAGAAAGCAACTCATTTTTATATAGCTCTCATCAGTTGGTGTCATTTGCTGTGACCGATCAGGCAACTCCATGAATGCCTACACTGAGATGTTAACTCACTTCTAAACAATATATTTATATAAAAATACTATTTTAAATAAGATTTAATAACATCGTGAGATTTTCGTCTTAATTAGTTTGAAAGCCTAAGCATGGTATTGATAAGATTGGTTTTTCTAGCCGAAGGTGTCTATTTAGATTATTTCATATGATACATGACGTCAGATAATGTATAGGAAATAGTACTGGGTGATCCATTTTTGCTTATTTGTTTGTGTTGTTTGTTATAATAGGTGAAAGCAGTTTGATATATTTTTGTTCCTTAAAAATACCAACCATAGGAACGAAGTTTTAATTGTCACAAATCTTGTTAGTCATCTTTTGAAGTTCGTACGCAGCCTTACCTAGTTCCCTGACCGATCTAGCAAAGTTACAATCGAGTTCTCACTACGGTGTAGCTTCAGATAAATCGATCTGTTTGACATGAACTAAGATTTAAACTTTGGCCTGATCAAACCCAGCGAATACATGGCCTATTAGCCAATTAATTATATTCACTTGTCATAGGTATGCCAAGTAATAGACCCATCAGCTATGGTAATCATGATGAAATTTGCCCTACTTTAAGTAGTGTTGTTATGCTTGTTTGTTGCTCTGCTGGTAGATTTTGTATGCTATTTCAGCTACTAATGAGAATAGAAGAAATTGCAACTGAATATTAAATTTCATGTACATAGTTTTTGCTTAAAAAAGTGATTTGTTTAATATACTTTGCCAGATTTCTCTGTGACTGTCTTTTTACTGTGACACCCATGATATATGCACTTATGTGGCAGTTGTTATTCTGTAGCATCCATGCTATGTGGGGCAGTCTATCTACCACTGTGACACCCATGTTATATGTGTGTGACAGTTTTTTTTGTTACACCTACACTACCGGTGTGAAAGTCTGTCCTTCTCTGCTATACGCGTGTCACTATACTATTTCCTTCTTCACACCCATGTTAAGTGTTGCAGTCTGTTTACCCTTAACCCTTTCGTGGGCGAATTTTCAAAACTAAATCAGACTCCCATGGGCGAATTAATTTTCCAAAAAATCAATTTTTTCCAAAAGGTTCATACACTTTTCTGTGTGTTATTATGTGCATATCTCTATGTTTAAAGGTGCATATGTATACATGTATATGTCCATAGGCATATATATATTATAAACAAATAAAAATGTATAACATAAAATATATGCTTTTCATAATATTTGTCTATTTACGAATGATATTTTCGAAAGCATTCTCTTTTACAAAGGCCCACATCACAGTCTTTGCACCATGTACTTATTCGTGTAACAAAGAGCTACCACAAAAATGTACTTCCTGGATTGACAGGCTCAAAAAACTTTTCAAAATACTCTACTGGTTGAGCATCTACTAGAGTAAATACTGGGCCTGTCACTGCTATAAACTGCTGAATTGTAGGAGATTTATCTCTGTTTATGTTGGTTATATTCTTCCAGGCACTGGCATCACTCCTACTCACATCCTCATCATTACTGCTACCAGCCTTTTCATCACTGTCACTTCCAGATGTAAAGTCATTACAATCACAATTCAAACCTGATTCACTGTCATCTCTTGCTACTAAATCTAAAAAGTCACTGTCATCTCTGAATCTCTTAGTAATTTCGGTACTAGTACTTGCTTTATGAAAATAATCTCGGGAGGTTCTTTTAGAAGTCGCCATGACGGTAAACTAAAGTCAAACTCTCAAAAAGTTCGGTAAATAAAAGCTAAAACCGAAGCAAGGAAAATAAAAGTTGATAAATTATTTAAAACAATTTTCTAATTTTTTTCGAAAGTTTATTTATTAATCACTGCTAAAAACGATCGTTTTTTTTTCAACCTTGAAGTCAATTTTTGAGGCTAACTGAAACTACTATATCGTAGCTTGCTATTGGTAAAAAAAGTAAACAAAAAACGGCATTTAGCTAACCAGAAACGGCAATAATAAAATACGTTACCGAAACGACAAAAACGTCGCACTGCCCATTAGCAGCCGTATCCCAAAGCGACAAAAACGTCGCACTGCCCACGAAAGGGTTAAGACACCCACATTATATGTGTGTGTCAGCCTACTTTTTTGTGGCACTTATGCTATATACAGTATGTTGGTTTGTCTTCTACTTGTGATCCCCGTACTAAAGTCACAGCCTGTCGTTTTTTGTGACACCCACATTCGTACATGTGACAGTTCTTCGCTGGTGACACTTATGCTGTTTATTTATTGTTCTCTCATCTCCTGTGACACTCATGGCATACGTGTGACAGTCCATCTTCTCTTGAGATACTTGTTTCATGAATGTGTGACAGTTGATATTATCCTATGAGACGCATGACAGTTTGTCTTTCCTTGTATGTTTGTGACAGTCAATCTTCTTTGATGACACCCATGTGTATTTATAAATGTGTACTTTTTAGAAACTCCCCAAGAGAATCAAAAATTTGTTTATATCTTTAGATAAAGTAACACCGAGACCAAATGTTGTTTTATATACAATTTTTTTTTGGAAAAAAAATCATTACTTTATAACATTACTAATTCTGTCAAGCAGAACGCTTTCTTTCATCATTTAAGCCTTTCTCTAACACAACTCGCAGCATTGTCACAACTGCTGGGTCAATCATCTCAGTATAAGCTTTAGTCATCCAATCTGTTTATGCTTTTGCATGAACGCTTTGTGCAAGTATCGAAGTTTAGTTGAGGTTCCAGTATCAATCACTGTCTTTATATGAATGAGTATTCTCAAGTGTCATATTATCTAAGTATACAACTTGTATTTCCTATGGAAATATTATCATCACCATGATTTTAATAATGGAGTTGTCTGCTTTATTTGTGTGTGCTAGCCACGTGGAAGCATGTGATTTCTGATGTCTTCCAAATGATATACATGTATAATGCTACCAAATGATGCCTTGAAGGCTTTTTTTATCACACGTATATACATTGAAATGATGTGTAGTGCTAACTGGCATCAATTTTTGTTTTAACTCCATATTTTTCTTTGTACAAGGTACATGTATAGCCTTATTCTTTTTTATTGTCTTTTGTATGAAAAAATGTTTGGATAAAACTGTTTCCATACTTTATTACCTGTGAATAATGTACTCTCTCCCGTTAGGTAACTTGCGCTAAGAGCTTATATATTCAAATAGTCTGTATTTGATGAAAAGCCAGTGTTTGTTTCTGTTTTCTTAAGTCTAATCTTTGCTCGACTATACATCTGAGAAAAGCATTGATGCGCAATTCTCCAGTACGTATGTAGACCTGCTCCTGATAAATAAATGTGTCTAAGTTAATAAAAGTATTCTTACGAGCAAGATTAAGTAAAAATAAACTTTGTTAGTTCTAAAAAAATTGTGAGAAAATAAGGCATGAGAGATTTGAAGCTGGAAACTCAGTGAATGGCTGTATACCGCTAAGGATATCTCCGTATTACAATCACTAGTGTTACATTCATTCACTAGAGGCTTCCACTACCTGTTTATGCGCTCGATTCATTAGGGTTTATATAAAAGCACTGTTCAGCCCCTGTCTAACCTGGCTGTGTTAAAAGATTTGTCAACAGTTGCTGTTATTGGCACATCATCTTACGCAGATCTGAAGCCACCCAGTCCCACCCTCTCATCTCATTCCATACTTGAGAGCCAGCTGAAGGATGCACACGCTCGTAGCACTGCCTCGTCGTTTGTCCCGGTAGGCATAAACTCTTGGAATCCCAATTAAGAATTTCGGTAAAGCGATAGCGATCTGCTATTTACAGTACATACTCTCCGCTTATTGTCTTTGCTTTTGTAGTACAATACGACTACATGTCGCCTATAAGATGAAGAGAAATAAGTTATGATCATTAAAATTCTTTTACGTTTGATGCATTCATAGAATATTTTGTTTATGAACTTACTAAGCGCAATCAATAAATTCGTCAGTCATGAGGCAACACTTGCTCGGTTCTTCCGTGCAATGACTCGGGGATTTTTCAAAAGATTTGCCTTCTTAGATTTTCCGTGTTGTTCAGTAAGTCTTTGTTAGTAGCAGTCTCTTGCGAGCATTAGTCTTTTTAAGTTGATTCTTTTATTGTTTATGGTATTGAGGAGAGCGAGTCGAGTGGTTTAAACCTCATCTTGTTTGTATACAGACAACTGGAGTTAGTGTTGCCAGTCGAACTCAGGACTCCACAACTGCCATGGCTGCAGCTACTCAGGTTGCACCTCTGCTCACTGAGATTCTAGAGTCAGCTGGCTCTAATTCCAATGTTGACAGTAAGTGCCTGTGGACAAATTGGCTATGGAGAGTGGATACTTGTGGTGGGTTGGTTATGAAGGGCGGATACTGGTGGGCGGCATGGTTATAGACAGTGAATAGGTTTGGGTAGGTTGGAAATACAGAGTAGATATATCTGGGTATGTTTCCTATAAAGAGTGGGTTCCTTTGAATGAATGGATTATAGAGAATGGGTACCTGTTGATAGGTTGACTATTGAGAAAGGATACTTGTGGGTGAGTTGTTTATGGAGGGTGAACACTGGTGGGTGGCATGGCTATAGAGAGTGTTTCTGTGATTGGGTTGTAAAAAGAGCGTTGAGAAATCTGGATAGGTTTGCTATATGAACTATTCTGGTAGGTTGGCTATAGAGTGTCAGTGCTGCTCATGAGTAACCATGAGGACCCTCTGATAACTCTGGTACCCATGAGCGGTGTAGGTGTCGAAAGCGAGTAGCCACGTTTAAATAGAGCTTATGGTGTAAATAGTATTCGCAAGTTTATTGTGGCGAGCAAGTGGTAATGAGTAGTTTGGTCGTGGAGTTTTGACATTCATGCATAAGCAGTCTGCAGGTACATCAGGCATTAGATATTATATAAATAATATTGACAAATTCCTTACTATTTCCTGCTAAGCCTCTCGGTGTTCAGATCAATCATACACTTTGTAGACTCCCCAAACTCCAGGGCCTATTTTAGTGCTGTCACACCACAGACATCAGCAGGTGCCATTAACATTGGACAAGTTAACCAGATAACTCACAGCAGACCTGGCAATCCAAATCAGGTTCCTTTGAGTAATGCCAACAATCAGCAGCTAAACCAGAAAATGCCTGGCAACACACTTTCAGTGGCTAACAGTGCTCCTCAGGCTACTACTCACATAGCGCAACAATCTCTCGCCCAAGCCACTAATCAAATGATAAACACACAGACATCTATGGCTGGACAGCCATCTCAAATGCCTGCCAACTCGATGGCAAACAACCAACAGATGATGAAAAACACTATGAACCCAACATCGATAGGTATACTATTTACATCACCCTCCAGTCTTATTGCTTGTATTGAGAGGTGCTGATGCAGCAGCTAGAATCAGAAATTCATCTATCAAAACAACTGTTGAGGCTAGCTCATATTTCAAATTGTATTTGCCTTTATACTATAGGCTTACTCATTGTGACTACTTCCTGGTCACCAATGCCAATTTGAACTTGTGTCTTGTTGAATGGCAGGGACAATGGGATTGGAAAGTGCTAAGCAATGGTTTGCTTGCCGATTCGTATGGTACATACAAACTGAAAACCTAAGAACCATATTGCAACTACATAAGGAATCATTTATAAAAGTTGTACTCTGATGTATTGTTTAGATGATTCAGTAGTAACATAAGCTAGTTAAAACCTGTGCTAAATGAACTGTTTTAATTCGTCACTTACCTTGAGTGCGCACTTAAACTTACCTTAACAGCCTAAGTTTTCCTGATTGTACTTGATTGAATCTCCTCCGTTTGGTGCAATCAATTTATGCAATAAATTATTGATTAATTTTTTAATTCAACCGATATAAACATGCTCAGTCAAACCTCTGACAACCTAAATCTCAAATTGTCCAAATTTTTTTTCCAGGTGATTATCACTTTATTGATATAGTTTTTACATAGTTTAACGTAATGTGATTTTTGCCGTATGTAGTTATATGAAGTATTTATCATCATATTTTGGGTTTTAGAACAAATTAAACAAAATATCATGTATTCATATAAGATCATTTGCTCCAAGTTACGAAGTAAATGTTGGAACAGATTAACTGCACACGTCTAGGTCTGACTGATGTAAGCTCGCAGCCTACTGCGTTGTAGACTTGTCGTTGTGAGGATGTTGCTGTTGTAACAGTACAATAAACTGATCAAATGTTTGTGTTTGATTACATTATTTATTAGCCTCTTCTGTCCCGTATTATGCCCATAACTGTAGTATTAAATACTGGCTTACTACAGGCGTGAGTAAAGGAATGGTACCTCTTCTGTCCCATATTATGCCCATAACTGTAGTATTAAATACTGGCTTACTACAGGCGTGAGTAAAGGAATGGTACCTCTTCTGTCCCGTATTATGCCCATAACTGTAGTATTAAATACTGGCTTACTACAGGCGTGAGTAAAGGAATGGTACGAGGAAATATAACGAGCAATGCCAGTACTATCAATTCTGGAGGCTTGAGACAATCTGTCACAAGACATCCTAATATGCAGAATTCTCTATCACAAGGTGAAGTCTATCACTACTCGCTCGTGCTCTCTGCTAAACTAGCTGTAGCGTGGCTAGCCATGCTTGACTGCATGAGTAAATACACCGCAGTTCCATGCTTCAAAAATAATCACCATCTTTAGCATTTGTTATTCCTCTCAAGACCGTTGGATTTCTATACAATCAGAAAAGTTTCGCTGTAGCCAAACATTTTTGTACAGAAGATATATTCAGTTTGTCAGCTATGTAATTGACGAACACAATTCTTACTGTTGTGAACCAAGTTGATTATTTAGAAAACATTTTGCTATATTATTTTTTTAGCCTAATTAAATCTAACCATTTAGTGGAGATCAGCTGTGTGCATTTTCAGTTTTAATTTGCGTTATTTTATCATAGCGTATTGATATCGCTTGTAGCAGTTGAAATCTTTAAATGTATTAATACCCTGCTTTAAAAGGACTTTTTGTAGCGCCTGGTCTTTGAACATGAAAATCATTTATTGAAAGATGCTACGAGTGACCATTTTGGATTGCGCACTTGCTTTATCGACGGACTATCATATGACCTTATGAATTCTCTTCGGTCACTCGTTTTCTTGATTGAAAAGTTTAAAATGCTGTCTCTGTTTTTTATACTACGGTAGTTGGCCTTGCAATAGCCATCACAACCGCTCTTGTCTCAAGCAATAATGATGTCATCTACTTTACATAACATTGTTATTATTTATATTTTATCTTTGTCAGCATGAAAACGTTGTCGCCGAAATCCTTGTTCACATGTGTTACCATCAAATACAATTAAAGTTTCTATATTAGCATAAATATCTGCCTAATTCACATCATGCAATAATCAAGTTGAATTCATGCCGCTAATTGTACAATTGTAATACAATAATCAATTGTACAGCAGTCTTAAGGCGTGGTCACACGAGCACCGAACCGACGTAGGATCGGTTCGGAGGCTGGTTCGGTTCGTGGCACATGTCACACGGCCACCGAAGTAACTTCGCTTCCTAGATACCATACGTATAGAGACAGGACACGGTTTCATTAGTAGTTGTTATGTATTTGAGTTAAATATTTCTATTGTAAACAAAAAAAACTGAGGAACAATTATAAATTATAATTACACAGCAGATTTATCAGAAGATCGTTCGGCTGCTCAAAATAAATCACTCGATACAAATATTTTGCTAACCCTTCCCATCAACATAATTATATTTTTTTATTAACATATGAATGTTTTTCTATGCTGAGTACATAACAAACAAAAACAGTCTTTATCATAGTACTGTGGTTTTACATAAATAAATCAGTCAACGATAGTTCATCAGGATGAATATGACACATTACTTATATTCTACACGAAAGAAAATCACAACCATTCCCTAACATTTATGCAAAACTTAAGTGCAACATCTTACATTTATGCAACCCAATCACAAGTCCGGGTGAACCTTGTCGTAAATTGCTTCATGTTGTTTATTTAACGAAATAAAAGTATCGTCCCATTTCTTTGTTAACTTTACTCACACGCACGTAAGAAGAAATGTGACGCGTGCTCGCTAGAATTCTAGAATTTTAACCAGCCATTAAGAGCAAGGGTTCGGCACGAAATTTCGAGCAGTACCGAAATAGTTCGTTTCGGCCAGAAATGTCCTCAGCCGAACTTTTTAGAGCTGAAAACGACGTCGTTTTGCGTCATTTAGTTCGGTTCGGCGCTCGTGTGACCACCCCTTTACCTTAAAGATTTCTATACTCAGTACAAGGGCTCACCATATTATTGTCATTGTGGACTGGTGGGCTTTGGCAACTTGCCTACAAGGGTAACTTGTTAGAATGGATGGTTTGTTTTTCACTGCCTTCTGTTACCAGTATGACTGAAAGATGATTGAGTTGTTTTGAACGGCCATCTCAGTGATAATATGGAAGCACTTTTTGTCATGAAGACGGTAAACCGGACTACTGTCATTGACACTGGATCGCCGTAGAAGTGCTTGTGGCAATATAATTTAATGTGCAATGAACAGCTGAGCTAAGCATCACTTTCACTATAATTAAAACAACTACAAAAGTTTTGGTGGCGAAAGAAAATTTTTTAAATGCATTGGAGTCCCATGATGCTTCCATCAATAGTTTAATCCATCTTTCCTTTTGCCACAAGTTCTGTGTGGGTCAAGGTCATCACAGTGACTCGTTTATCAAAGTCAATAATTTTGGCAGAACCTTAATTAATAAACAGAACCTGTATTGCGTAGTTGGTGGATGAGGTCTTAGTTGCAAAACAGGTAGCCAAACGGACAGTATTATTCAAGACTAGCAGTAAGCGTTAAAATGTTGGAAATGTGTAATATTCATTTTAAATTAGCAAATTTAATGCAATTCCTCGCATAAAGGCACCATTTGAAATCATCAAAATTTTCCATGATCCGACAATAAAGGAAGGTTTATCCAAGGCAAACATTCCCATTTATAGTGTGCCGCTGGTGTATATCCTCCGCACTAGTGTTAACCATCATGATCAGTTTGTTTACAAGATTACAAAATTGTTCGTATGTAGTGATTACTAGAATGAAGTGAAGAGGTGACCTTATATTAATAAAATATTATTGTAATTTACACTTTGCAGCTACAGTAGTCATTCCGACAACATAAATAATCTGTTCCGAGAACACTTTTATTAGGCCTATAGGGATTTTATGTTATACAAACAGTAAAATACATGTAAATTACCTAATCAATTCTCAGATCTTCCCAAATTCACCTCTTTGGCCTTTAAAAAAAGAAAAGGCTAGATTTAACTTTTTAATTTAATGACTGTACAGTAATTGTAGTATTATTGGTTTGAATCGACAAGTTTTCTCCTTTTTTTATACTTTCGCTCGGTTTATGGTCCAGGATTACGGTAATTTTATGATAAGGGGAGCGCACACTAGTGTTGGGCCGGTATCTAATTTAGTGCCGGATCGGATATCCTTGCACATTTTTATCGGTTTTCCCGGTATCGGTATCCTCGGTATTTACCATCTTCGGTATCCTTTGCCAACTAAAAAAGTTCGGTATTGTCGGTACTATTGTTCGGTATGTGGTTATCAGTGTGTCTTTAAATGGTTTAAACTTTAAATCATAACTGTCTCGAACAGTTTTTATCGTTGTGCAAAAAGTAGCCTGTGCAAAAAAACATTCTTTAGTCAGCAGTATATTGTTACGGCAAAGAGATTCCTTGTTTTAGAAAGCCAAAAAAGAAAAGAAAGATGGAAATATAATTTTCATGATAGATGTTTTTATTGTTTATTCTATTAAAAATATAATTATTGATACAAACGTTATGTATAATAAAGAACAGATAGATAATGGCAAGGGGCTCTCTTTGTTAAATATACTGAAACAGTTTAAAAAAATCTTACTATCACATATTGTAATCAGGTAATGTAATCACATAATTATACGCAGTCCAATTAGAGTCCAGTCCCGTTAGAGTTTTTATACGTCCTCCTATCTGTGTAGAACTCCCAAACCATCGAGGCTGGTGGCATTATCGATGTAATGTAATATAATAGTAGATAGAGTAAGCGTGGAAATTTTCGTTGAATTTGTTCGCCAATGCGTGCTGAGATTAGCATGTTCGTCACGAAACGTTTTAAAAATCTCTCCGGATATCCGTATAACCATTTACCGGTAGGCTTTTACGGATAAATACCAATCATATCAAACCGGCCGCGGATACCTAGCTGACACCGAAAATGATTGGTTTCTTCGGATACCGAGAATCCCTCGGTATCGGTAAGAGCGGATAACCCAATACCGGCCCAACACTAGCGCACACCTATGTCAATTTATGTTGATTTTTCTTCTATTGCCAGCAAGGTCCATTCTGCAAAAAGAAATAATAAAAAACACTTTACTTGACTAAAATAAAGTAAAACCAAAATACATCTTTACTATAATAAGAGCGGTATTCGTCCGTCTACCTGTCGCCAGAGGTTAGTATAAAATTTTTTTTTGATGAGACTCCAACTCATGACATACAGCTTGGTAGACCGACACTCTAACACCTGCACCAATCGATTGCCTTCAAATGTTTCTGAATAATTGCGCACATACTTATTCTCTGTGCTTTATCAGCACACCGGATGATCTCTCACGGTTCACCAGACTGCCTGGGTACTAGTATATATAATAGGGATACATGTAAGCCTTTGTCATTTTCTCTACCAAAATGGACACGAGAAAAAGCAATTTTTAAAGGCTAACTACAAAATTTTTGTTATTCAAATCGGATTTGAGAACCTGCACCGACTTGACACTTTACATAATATGGAATCTTTTACGTAGTCGAAGCAAAACTACTACATAAGTTCTTTCAGTTATGTAGAATTTAGCTATAGGCGGTTTATGTTGTGTTTATGTCCACTGTATCGAAATAGTACAATTGGAAATAATGAGTTGCGGTCACTTGTTTAGGTGGAGGGCAGTTCAACAGGGCAATTAACCCGAGCCAGGTCAGTCAGCAGTACACACAACCTGGACAGCAACTGTTGCAAAACAACCCAGGACTTATGCAGCAGCAACCTTTACCTAACCAGCAAATCTCCGTGCAGAATCAACTTCAGTCAACCTCTAACATACCACAGCAGCAGCAACTTTCTCAGCAACAGATACCTCAGGGTCAGCAGATGCAGCAAGGCCAGCTGCAGCAAGGTCAAATTCAGCAAGGTCAAATGCAGCAAGGTCAGCTGCAGCAAGGTCAAATGCAGCAAGGTCAAATGCAACAAAGTCAGGTTCAGCAAGGTCAGATGTCGCAAGGTCAGATGCCACAAAGTCAGATGCCACAAGGTCAGATGCCACAAGGTCAGATGTCTCAAGGTCAGATGTCTCAAGGTCAGCTCACACGAGCCCCGCAGCAAAATAAGCTTCCTGGTGAGTGGAAGAGTATACAATCGTGTTTAGTTTTCCCAGTGACTACTTCCAAGAAGTTGATTTATGCCAACACATAGGCACCCCACATGCCTTAGCCTGTCTTGACAAAATGTTGTTTTTGCGGAGTTGTTCCCCCGTCCGCGGGCGAGCAACACAACAGCTTGTCACAAGACGTACTGCACCTGATGCATCAAGTGCACTTATAGGGAGTTGTTCTCTTCCGTCTATGCGGCTTGGTTGCGATGCTATGTCGGTCGCTCCATTGGTAATCATAACGGATTTCGCATAAAAGTTTATGCAGAAAATATTAAGATTACAACGTTTAACCAAATACCAGTCTCTGTTGTAAACGTTAGTAGAATTTAAGAATAAAATATATTGAAAATAAAATCTATAAGAACAAATAAAACTGACTGATACAAAAATAGAATTAAAACTGACTGAGCGCACAAATAACGACATGTTTAGTTGCTGTTGTTGTCTAAGTTCTCAAGTTCTACTAAAGTTTACCGCGGAGACTGGTCGCTGGTTAAACGTTATAATCTTATTTTTTTTACATAAATTTTTGCGCAAAATTCGTTATGATTACCAATGGAGCGACCGACATAACATCGCAACCAAGCCGCATAGAAGGACGAGAACAACTCCCTATAAGTGCAGCTGATGCATCAGGTGCAGTACGTCTTGTGACAAGCTGTTGTGTTGCTCACCCGCGGATGGGGGAACAACTCCGCAAAAACAACAGTTTGTCAAGACAGGCTACACATGCCTATATTAGCTTGCTATCTGGATTCGCGCATTGTCGACACCAAGCCAACAGTTTACTCTTTGGCGCCGAGAAATACCTGTTTAGCGCAGTTTTTAATCACTCAGACATAGGAAGCGATAGGTTTGTACAATGTTAAAGATTCAGACACTCTAGAATGATGCAGATAATCACTCAATAATTTTTGTGTTTCACTTGGTTAAGTTTCCTTCGTTTAGTTTGATCGAACTGCTGGTATAAGCTTAGCTCAGATTCCTATCTGAGTGATGGCCTTAATGATTTACATTCAGTTGACTTCACCAATAACCACTAGCTCCAAAGGAATAAAAATGTATTTACACTAGTGTTCAAGCTTACTAGGCTCAGATCTTGTGTGATCATGTCACTCGCATTCATACTACAAACATTGCTTTGGCCAGCCACGCTGAATGCTAAATGTATTCAATGTTTCTTTTTCGTTTCCAGAAAGAGTGATCATTGAAAATAGCTTTTCGTTCATATCTTACGTAGATAGAATTGCCCAAGCGCACCTACAGTAAAGTTAGCTTCATGATATGTTAATATCTCTTAGTTATGTTTTTGGAAAACAATTTCAATGGTAGCTACCTCATAACTTACATCAGGGAACATTTTCAGCTGTGGTAATTTGTTGTTGTAAAACTCCTTATCCTTACCGCTATAAATCTACCAACACGTCTTTGTTAGAGAGTACTCTATACAGCTTCAGTAGAGGATGTTATGGTTTGATTAGTCTGACTTGCTAATACAAGTGTTTGTGTTTCAGCAATTGGTGTTGATGCTTCTGTCAGCCATGGTTGTAGCAAAGGCTTGTCTGTTTGTGTAGAACATCTTGTGTCAAATACTAATTTCGCTGGTCTGTTCACTGCTGGGGCTGCCAAGCCAAGCAAATCTCTTCACCTGCTAGTTGCTGTTGGCGTGATGTCATATTGGCCAAACTGCTATGCAGAGTTTTATCCAGCATCGGGTGTGAAAGGTTCACCCACTAATGGAGTTTGTACTGCTCATGTATGTCCCATCTTAATCCTCTCACAGCTGGTCAGTAGCCCATTCTACTTGACTTCAAACTTGACTAGCAATGCCAATAAGGAATAATAGGAATGAGAATGGAATGTCCTTTGTAAATAGATCACAGGTTTGAAGTGAGATACAATGCACACGATTTTGAGAACTACCTTTCACTCTTACCATTCCCTTCTGTCATTCACTACAACTTATCCACTACCGCAGTGGCCTCTAACATTAATAGTCACTCCTGACATTAACTTCTACTTGGTTACTACTACAGCTAGTCACTGACAGTACTAGTCTATACTACTATTAGCTTCTACTTGTTACTTCTACGACTGCGTTTGCGCACTAGAACTACTAGGTACTAGTACCACTATCTGCTAGTTGTTATTACTACAGCTGGTCAGTAGACTACTAGCTACTCCTACCATGGACTACTACTAATTACTGATATTACAGCTTGTTGTTACCAGTACTACTACTACTACTAGTCACACATACCGTGAACTACTTGTTACTAATCCTACAGCTGGTTACTAATACTACCAGTAATTCTGCCATTACTGAACTATATAACACAGCACTTGTGTGCCTGTAGTGTCTGCCGATCATTATCTTTGTCGTTGTTTTAGCTGTCTAAAGCAATATGATGGCGCAAGCTGGTTACTATAGGCTACTATTGTATCTTGTACTCCTATTTGTAGAGATTAGTGTTCATGACGTCTTGAAATCAATCTTAAGATTTTGTCTTATTTTAGTATTCTACGATTGTTTTTGCACTCAAGTGAACTCCGTAAGCTTTCTTCTGTTAACCTTTGTCATCTATCTACTACAAAATGGTAAAGTTTATCCATCATCCTATTTGAAACAGAAATTAATTCTTGCTAATCGTGTGCATCTGTATAAATTCTGCCCAATAAAACCAAGTTTGAAAGTCTTTGCTTGGTATGAGCGGACACCCACCCTTGTTTCCGTAGACTAGGGCTTTGATAACTTCTCTTTATTTATCGAAAGCTTGAAAAATAATCCGGTTATTGTATTCAACAGCTGTAGTTGAATTGAGCAATAATAACAGTAAGGGTGCATTCAACCACCCTCACGTATGAGGAGGTGAATGGCAACAGAGGAGTTTACTAGATGAGTCATTCATTAACTTATCCATAATAAACGACTGACACCAACCTAGTATTGTCCTGGAGAACTGTGTAAACTAGCCATTAGTTAATAAGAATTTGCTTAAACATCATAGAAATGTTTTTATCATCAGCCAAACAGAAGCTTGTTAGACCATAAATGGAACTTTGATTGGGCTGAACTCCTTTTTTGAGTTGTGTTCTACTAAATACTTTCACTCTGAAAAGCATAAAACATAAAACTTGCGTGAAATATGTATCTGTTCTTACGAATAATTATTAAGCAAGAATTTAAACTTCAGGAAATGTAGTACTGAGAATATTCATGAAGGGGTAAAAACCATAGCAACAACATTCATAGATGGAACATCTTGCATGCTTGGAACACGTTTGCTCTATCTACAGAACAGTACAGCAGTGTTGCTGCGCAACTATTCAGGCTGAACTTAATTGAACTACAATGAATCTTATAGGTCTGTCCGGTAGTTGACTCAGTTTACACTTGAAAAACACCACTATCAGCCAATCATCTGTTCGGTAGGCAGCCAGACGTATCCACGTAAGGCGTCAAACTATCTAAATTGCTACTACAGTTGTGTTTTAACTGTTTCTACAATTTACTACAAAACAGTTTTGTTATTAATTTATCGCTTCATTGGCAATAATAGATGCGTAGTCTTCTGAGTGTAGCTTCTCGCAAATGGTAACTTTCTTTTCTGTAACTTATAATATTTGATGTCATGCTTTTTGTATCTGTGGTAAATCCCATTTTTAGATATGCTTTTTTAAATACGAAATTAGGTCTACTACAAGATTTTTATCATTTTGGCTTCAAACAACTTTTGTACCATTTTTTGCATAAGTTAGCTTCCTCTATCAAAGCCATTGCTCAATGGTGCTCTCAAGACCTGTGAATTGCATATTTTTTTGCCACTATCGAAATAGTCTCTGTATAGGTAATCAAGTAGATCGCATGTGTCCAATGTTTGACAGCTTTGTTTTGCTTGATGTTTAAACGTCTTCCACGAAAAGTTGTAAACCCAGCCAACGGCTCTGTTTGTTTTTATACTAGAGATATATAGTCAAACCTCTACGTATGAAGTCAATTCATTCCTAGATCTGCTTCGTATGTTGAAACGTTAAATGCTGCAGCAAATGTTTCTATCAGATTACAATGTAATTATTTTAATTCATTACACAGGCCAAAAATCTGTGGTAATTTATTAATGAATGCTGCAAGTAATCTATGTGGTTATAAAACCAACTCATTACATAAAACTATATAGAAACCAAACTATAAGTAGGGGGCCTACATGTAAAATGCTAAATCAATGGAATAATAATAAAAAATGGCTTTATTTATTCCTGTCTTCACTTTTACGTACAAAAGTTTAATACTTTCAAAGCACTTCAAATATCATGTTTGAAGTTTGGTGCAGAATAAAATACTTGCTCCAGTCTTACAATATATGCTCAAAGATTGGTGTGTTGAAGTCATGATAAGTAGCAACTTGACTACCTATTGACTCAAAACGAAAACAACGAATTATCGGCTTTTTTCGGATTGCTAGAATGAAAAAGGCAATTCTTAATTTCGTACTTCATAATGTCATAATTTGCTTTAGTTCCTGGAATGAAGGTGAAGACTCATTTGAACTTATAATCAGTATGGACATTCATCAACTGGTCATAAACTTCCTTATTGCTGCAATACAGGTGGTGAATTTTGACAACACCGATGAAGGGCTCTGTGAATTGTAATTCTTAAGCAATACTAGCTAAAAATTAGTATCTAATCATCTTGTCCTTATGTTACTCTGTGTTTCACTGACGAGCTTTCATATCGCCATTAGGTAGGAAAAAACGGCTCTGCAAGTGTTTTCGTCAGCTGACCAGTTTAAAATCTTTTGTGGCTGCAAATAATATGAATATGAAAAACATTGAGCGCTTTTGATCAGAGCGTGCCACTATGTAGTGTTTAACATTGTTATTCTGTCTTTAATACAGAGGCCTAGCTCATGTAAACAACTTGGTTGTATTCTTATCAAAACTTTCAAATGTTCTTAAAAAAATGTATAGTTCGTTCCTTTTAGCATTACAGGCTATACAGAAGTGAAAAATTGGTTTCGCAAGTCAATTATATTCATCAATGCACAACCAAATTAGTAAGCGTGTGAGAACCCATTTCATACGTACAACAGAGTAACAATCTCATCAATCATAGCTGTTAGACCATCGAACTGGTAAAACCATTAAATACCAGATTTTCAAGTAATTTTCTTCATTTGGTAGTTCGTTTCAAAGTTTGCTGGCTAGTGTGGTGTCAGGCTTTCTGGGTGTAAAAAGCAATTGTCTGCGCCACAGCCTTTTCTTTATTGATTCTCTATTGGAGCGCTGATGCAAGCTTGACAAGATGATAATCTCGTATTGTTAGCCAATCACAAGCTTCCTATGGACCAGTAAGCTTGATGTTCAATAAGCGTTTTGATATTGGAGTACATGCAGCTAATAGTGGGGAGTAGGAACTAGTTACAGTGCATTCATGCGGAGTGTTAGGGAATTATTCGCACAGCATGTCTGCCTTTTCTGAAATTGAGAGTAGAGAGTTCTCAGAGTGTGCCCAGACTGTTTCCTGTCCGATCTGTTTTGATCCGTTCTTCGATGCCCGGAGGCTATCCTGTTCTCATGTATTCTGTTTGGGATGTCTACAAAAGTACCGTGCCGTGAAGAATGGTGCTCTGTGCCCGACATGTAGAGAAAAGACTGTTCCCGGCTTGAATGAACTTAGTCGACTGCCTGTACACCGATTTGCTAATACCGTCGCTTCCTTGGTAGTTGAATGGCAAGCAGCTAACGAGAAAAAAGGTATTTAGCTACTTAAAAAATGTAAGCCACATCTTGAATGTGTGCTATCGATTAGATCTTTTAAGTCGTCTGTAAGTTCTTTGCTGGATACTCTACATCAGTCAAGGTTTAATATATATTCCATGGACAGAGTGTGTTGAATGTTTGTTACACATCATGAGTTGAAGGTTTGAAGTTGTTCTAGGTATTTCTTCTGCGTGTGTGTGTGTCACCATCCTATGATGTTATGTTTGACATCTGCTGGTGAGTCGAAATGCATCGCTGCTCCTTGTGTTTTAGCCTTATCGCAATCCATTCCTGGTTATTGACTCATTTCTTGATCATATGCTTTTAACTAGCAGTTGATTTTCTGTATTTTAGCCATTGCGTAATTTTATCGATCAATTGTCACAAGGGAGCTTGTATTTATTCAAGAGCTAATCTCATCATTGTATTGGTCCTTGAAACACCCAGTTTGAGTTTAGCTCACTCCATACTGCGACTGTTGTGACTAGCTACTTACACTTATAGGTGTACTGTCACAAAGTTGTATTGAATCTACTCATCCATTCTTCCTACAGAGAGATGATCAGTAATTTTAGGCTTGTTTAGCTGCATAAACTTACTCATCTACAGTATATAGTTACCATTACTATTGACCTTACGTGATATTGTACGCAATTCATAAACACAATCACTAGCTCACAGACCTTACATATAGCCAATAAATCACACAAAACCTTTAGTCCTTTCATAATAATTGTCATTTATTTGAGTTGAAGGGGTTTGTCACAGCTTTGACCGATTGTTGACGATTATGTAAAAACAGAGGGATGCATTTTTGCATCAGTGAGAGCAATTGAAATATCAACTACTACTGTAACAGCGCGTGTAACTAGTAGCTACTCGTTCAATAATGAGCCGAGTGCTTGTAGGAAGTCATCTAGTGTTAAAGCTCATGCATATACATGTAGGTGTTATTGGATGTCTTTGTCTTCTCAGTCGCTTGCATACACGCTAGAATCACCTATCATCTTATCAATCTGATTCATGACCTACGTATGTGTACACAAGGATTGCTTAACTGCATTCCTGTATTTGAGAAAGCTGCAGCAGTGTTTATGCTTGCAAGTCTGGCTATCGTGTGAGGATGGTCAGTCGACCATTACGAGTGAACTTTCATTGTATAATTGACATCTGTAGAGGAGTAATTTGTCGGAAAACATGACCAAGCCACGAACGACAGTCAGGGAGTGCTTCGGAAGTTGTGCTTTTTACGAGATGGTTACTTTTTTTAATCTTGCTTTTTAGGTTTTCAATATTTTATCTCGGCATGCATTTCCAAAAGAATCTTAATATTTTACTGTTGCCAAAAACAGTTTTTTATGCTAGCAAATGATATATTGGCCAAACAAGTATCATATCGTGATTCTATACCGCGAATTTCGGCTGAAATTCTCGACAAACTAATTTTTATTACAATTAAATCGTCAGGTTATATTTTAAGGAAGCCTGGAGTTTCATGGGTGCTTTGAACATATTTAGGTTCCAACGAACATCAGATCATAGCAACTCCCCAACGGTAGTTGTCACCCCTTTCCCTACTTTTTGACTGTATTGTGGTTACAACTATTCTCAAACATTGACCCCATTGGTTCGATTCTAAAATCGTCAGTATATGGCATTTACCGATGACGTCATGGAATCCATTAGAGACAATGAAATAGAGTAACATCATGATTGTTTTTGTCTTTAAAATGATCGAAAATTACAGCTACTTTATACTTTCTCAATATGAATGCGTTTGTTATACATAGCAAGATTTTTTTGATTAATTCACGGATGTGGCCAACTCTAGTGTAACTGCTGGGCAGAAACTTGCATATAGGTAATAGGCTATCTCACAATAACTTAACAGCCTTATAAATGGAAATCATCTTGAAGAAGGCCCTTTATACTCAACCACGCTTGGCATGGCAACCTTTTGGGTTCATCTCAAATGAAAATTTACCCTTTCAGCATTTGGTTCCTATCTGCCTTTCAGTTAGACTGTCATATTATACAAATTTCTCAAAAAGCTTGTCTTTTTGACACAACAAAGATTTACATCTCCAAGTCGAGCTGTCATCAGAAGTCTCCCATTTTAGACCATCCGTTCTCATATCAATGACAGCACCTTTCATTCCTTATTGTAGGTCAGGTAATTCAGAACCCGTTACAGCTTTCACAGCACCAGGTGGTATGGCAAGGTAAGTGATCACCTGCTCTGCCAATCACTTTTCATACAGGCATTCCTAGCTTAGACAAGTGTCAGCTGTTGAGTCTCTTGTTTGTCAGTTGGTTGCACGCAAACTAGCCTCAGAGGTACATGTTTATTCTTTAGGCTTGGCAAGAAGTTCTACAGAGTCACCTCAATGAAACGTGTACATACATATGTAGTGACGAATCATTTACGCTAGTTGCCATAATAGTGTAATTAAAATCGCATTCACTGCAATGCCACCAAGTTATTATGGTTTTGTTAAAATGGCCTGTCCCATCATTTGGTTTGTGCAGTAGTTACTAAGGGCTCATTGTCTCGTATGCGGCAAGACGATGTTGTTCGCGGAAGTCTTGACAGAAAAGAAGGTTGTGGGGAATGGGTTGGTTGTTAAGAAATGGTGGGTTGTGGAGAAGGAGTTGATTGTGTGGAGGGGAGGTTGAGGAGAAAGAAGGGGTGAGGCGTGGGGATGGGGTGGGTTGTGGGGATGGGGTGGGTTGTGGGGCTGGGGGGTTGTTGGGAGAGTTACTTGTGGCCAGTGAATTTAGGAATAGAGCTTCATATCACTGTCTACACAGGTAAAATGTGCTTCCTCAGTGCTATAAAAGTATATGTCATAGTATTGCAGTAGGCATACATATACAGAAGGTCGTTCCTTGTGACATAAAGCTTTATTTATTTCAGCAGGTTTATATGAATGTCATAATTGCATAATTCTGAATAAACATTTTCTTCCCAGTTAGAAGTTAGCCTTGAATAATGGCTGCCTGTTGATGGCGCCCTTTTGTTACTGTGTCACAACACAGCATAGTTTTTTGTATTGACAAATTAATTGAAAGTAGCAAAATTGTACTTTGCCTTCATGCGGCGCCAAGGCTAACAAGTGACATTGTACGTGATCAGAAAAAATGTTGCTAGTTTACCTTGCATTCAATTATTTAGCTGACAATAGTTTGCTGTTTTGTTTATAATGTCAATGAATAGTTGTATTGTCTTATGTGTTCATACAGTCCATACAGAGTCAATACAGAGTTCATACAGTCCATACATAGTCGGAAGTTTTGCCTTCATTCTCATGCTTTCCATAGTAATTCACTTCCTCAAGTCTCTTCCTATCGCATGGCATGCATAGTTAATGACAATCATCTTTGACATTCACAACATAGGTTAGTTGATTGCAATAACTCTCAGAGGGGTCAGCAGCGGTTCTTAGTGTTTCAACAGGTTTACATGTGGTAAAAAACTTTGAAGAGTAGTGACAGATAGTACCAGGGCAGCCTGGGTTATATATGAACTTGCTTCAAGTAGTTGAGATAAAATGATGCTTATCGGCTAATAGTAAGCAGGACTTTTAGTCCAATGATCAAACGAATGATTGAATATGTAAGATGTAGATGACTGAAATAATGGTGAGTTATTGACAAATCTTCAAGGCTTGAGCTGAGGTTTTAATTTGAATTAGTACAGTATTAGCTAAAGCTGAGAGACATACATAGAAGGAACTTTAGAAGAAGCGGTCAAGCTTTAAATGGCCACTAAATCTGCAGTAGATTCGTGCATACATAGATTTAGTGACAGTTTGAAGCTTGACTATTCCTTGAAATACTCCTCGCGTATGTCTCTCAGCTTTAGCTTATAACTCCTTATATTGGCTGGTAGTTGTCGACTTCTATGCTCATAAAACTGGTGGTGCCATTGAAATCTGCATCTCCCTTGGCTTCCAGTCGGTTAATAAAAGCATTCCATAATTATGTCCATAAAAAGACAACCGCATCGTGAATTGTCTGAAAGAGGGCACTAATAATTCTATGCACAAAAGAATTAAATTATTCCTTCCAATTAATTCTTGGGTTTCATAGCTATTCATATACTATAACAGATCATTCTTTGCGAGTTATATCCCTGCATATACTTTTCTAGCTTTAACAATGGTATCTGACACAATAACGAAATCCGTGACAGGTTCATTACGTGCTCAAATCTAACGATTATTAAAATACCCATATTGGGGAGACAACAAGTTGCGCATGTCTGGAATTATACCTAGTTATATTTTTTGCTCTAGTTATTAAAAAGAAAGAAAAAATGATAGTTTTGTACTTGAGAGCTTATGAGTGTTGTAGTTGCCATGCTCCTACATATCAATATTGACATTCAGTTTGGGCATTCGGCGGACAGTTCATTGCTTGTCCTGATATCTATCATCACTTGTACCCAACCTGTCATACACTGCACTATAGATACTACCAAACAGTGCTTTATCGAGCAGTTGTATCTGTAAGTATATATATAAATGATTGACCAATTGAAACATTTGCTAGGAAATATGAAACGGCATCTTTCTAGCTGGCTTGCCTATTTGGCCTCTTGGTATCTGTGGCCCGGAGACTATTTTAATGATTAATTACAAACTTTTTAACGCTTGCTTCCTGGTGCTTCGTACTGGTGATTCAATAACTAGGATATGGGTGCTGGCGCAGCATTTTTAGTAATTTGCCACAGACTTGATGCTTGGAATCATATGTGAACCAAGTGAAATTGACTTCAAAGTATGACAGGGGTAATATCTAAGCATTTTGCAAATATGTTACATAGCGGGCAACTTGATCATATTCGTTAAAGTATATGCAGCATAGCCATGTTGCCAACTATCACTCAACAAACTATACAACGGGCAAAATATTTTCAATGCTTTTGTAGAATCCTGTTCAGTGAATTCTGTCAGTGCGATTGTAAATATTTTTTCATTTTAAATTTTATCTTTAGGTATACATTGCTTAAAAGTTGCAGTTTGCATTAGGCTATGTCTATGTGTCTATCATTACAGATCGTCTTATACCAGCGTTGTAATAATTTACAATTCATTACTAGTGACTGAATGCGAATCTTTTTTGTTTTTATCAGACTTGCTTGAACATTGAAACACCAATTAAATATGAAATCATTTTAAATATGAAATTATTTTTAATTGCACTAAATGTGTATGAAAATTGTCTATTTTTCGTTGAAAACCTTGTGTGAAATATTGCGTAGGAGGCAGTAAACATGACTAGTTGGCAGCATTTGAATGTACCATCACAAGCAATTAATCTAAATTATATTATGATAACTTGATTATTGTACAAAGTTTGCAAAGTTCTCATGTCACAACTAAGATTTAGAAAACTGCTATATTAATTGTTTTTTGGCTATTGATCAGTCAAATATGACTAGCAACTGCTCTGCTCAGCGGTAGTTTCGTTATTGAAACTTTCATGTTGCGCATTGCGCAAAGATTCTTTTTAATAAGCTAAAGCTAATAGGTTCACTGAAAGACGTTTTGTGAGCATGACATTTCTGTTTTAACAGCATTACAGCGTGACTATTCTGTCAATATTCTAGTACCTTGGTTGTTATGGTAGCATCGATGTATAGGCTGTGCAATGTAATTTAAGGTTAAACGGTCTCATTTACAATGTTTGGATATTTGAAAACAATTACTTATTACACATTGGCTACAATTTTTGTAAAAACCACGTTACAAATGCCATTATCAATACATAATTTTGATAACAGCTCTTAACAGTGTACCACTTAGCATGCTATTGGTACAAAAGGTACACTTAGCATACTATTAAAGCACATAAATTACATAATTTTTTTATTGTATATTTCAATACATCAGAGTCTTGGCTTTCGAATGAGCTATTGTTTGCCATGGTGAGACAGACATTGGTTGGTGTTTATAGGATTTCCCCAGAGCTCTACCGCGAAAAAGTTTACTGGCATTGTCTCGAAAATTGTGACGTCACAATTCTCATATTCGTTGTTGTGTGCTCTTACCGCTTATTTATCAACTACGAAAGTGACGATAATGACGCTAGTGGCAGGCGAAGGTAGGACAACTCCAGAGAACGAATGAAGATGACAAAGGAATCAGTGTCATTAGTTCTCCATGTACATATTATTTCTATGATAAGTACCTCAGACTGCAAAAACCATATTATATTTTCCCGATGATATTATGCTCTAGCTCTTGATTTTTAATGCGATGTTAAGGGTGACGACTGAGACTAAGTAATTTCAAGCACTGCATGATCTCGCGAAAGTGCGATTGATATTTAGTCCTATGGCCACGCAACCGCAGGTCAGAGCAGGTCATAATTTAATCGATGTGATTTCATTACCTTTATCAACGACAGTACATTTATTGAAGCATAATTAATTAACCCAGAACATGTGTTTCTATTGGTCGGGCGTTAGTACGATCGCGGGCATTGTTGATTATCTAGAATCTTAGTTTATTATTAGCGCTCTCCGGGTTTAACAGCACCGATTGTCACAGAAAAACGCAGCCTCAATGGCAGCGAAAGGGATCGAAGACCTAAGGCTAAATGAGAATTATGACGCCACATTTTGAGTACCTGAGCCAAGGGTTTTTTTTTGCAGGATGTACTTTTGACATCCTGTTTTTCATAGTTCTATTATTCTTTGTGTATTGAATATAGGCTCATTCGAAAGCCAAGACTCTGATGTATTGAAATATATAATACAAAAATTATGTAATTTATGTGCTTTAAGGTAGCAAATATGGTCTGAAGCCAGGGTGGAAGTTCTGTTTCCAATTTCATCGTGTTTTCAAGTGAGCAAACTCTTCTTGATAGGTCCCAACTTGGTTGTTTATAATTGATTTTTGATTATAGAGGAAGTTGTGACCGGTTTATCAAGTGCTTAGCGAGCTATTTTTTAACGAGTCTAAATAGTTGCATAGCAACCAAATGTTTAGTAAGTCAATAAGTTAGCAACAGCCACAAATGTTTAATAACTGACTGAACACTGGTATCTACAATCTATCTAACGAGGTATAGGGCAGATAGCTCTTGGTATTGTACATTTCTGTTTGAGAAATTCATGTAAATAATTCTCTAAACCTAAAATTGTAAAAATTGCTTGATTCAAGCATTTAGTAGACAAGTCATAAATATCCTTAACTAGTTGTGCTACCCGGCGTTGCCCGGGTAATAAAAAAGTCTTTGGACAGAAAATTGATTTGTATTTAACATATAACAATATTTGCATTTCTAACTTTCAAACTACATATCATGAGAAAAGTGTTTTGTGTAATTGAAATAATTTGAGAGAGAAAATAAAAACAACTAAAGGTTTTCAAACCTTGTCAAACAACTTTTAAACTCATATTTCCTCATATCATGAGAAAATCCATCAAAACTTTGAATACGACAACACGGACACGATATAATTGTCCACGTGAGAAAAATTGGCCTTGACCCCAGATATAGTAATTGAACCTTACGAAAATATTTCTTAACAGGGGCATTGTAACGCATGGGCGCATTGCTAAAATAATTAGCATGCGCATGGGGCATGCGGTATATGACAGCGTTGTTGATCAATATGCTGTTGTAGCGCAGTGGTAGAGCGTCCGGATAAGAAACTTGTCGATGCATTCTTTGCCAGTTCAAATTTCATCAGAATGGGGAATGTTAATACCAAGATTCTAGTAGTTATAGCCAGAATGACAGACAGACGACATACTTTGAGAAATATATATATAGATAACTACAAAAAAGAATAATGAGTGAATGACTCCAAATGTCTATTTGGTTTTCATTCATTATTGAACTTGACTCACAAAATTTTTCTTGAGCTAATGAGCTAATTTTTACTTATTAACAGATGTGGGCTAACAGCTTGTGAAACTTGACTAAAACAGAAGATGCACCAGTATAATCAATTTCATAAATCTGTAGTATTTCAGTATTTAGTAACAGGTAATTAGGCATTGTTGCTTATGCGCCGCATTATTGAGAAGCCTGCAAAATTTCCTAGTGGTTGTGGATTTGTTACACGCTGTTTCAACTGTATTTGGTAGAAGGAAAAATGTATGGCCTTTGTATGTATGGCCCGTGTTTGTTATCAATTCTAAATAATTTGTTTTTAAACTGATCGCCCAGCTCATTTGAGTAGCCTTTAGTTTTTGAGTAAACTACCTACCAAAATCTAGTGCCACAGATAATAGAATATATATTTGTCACGATCAGTCATATAGCTGAAGCTTAGAGAACTGACAGATATTTCTAACCGCAAAATGTGATCAATTCATATTACTATAAACTAAGAAGAAATAGCCGTAACACACCGACTGTTTCCATGATAGAAAAACACAGTGTTGGGGGGTCCTACTTCACAAAGTTGTCGTCAGAATAGTCACCTTTAAAATCACTGTCGTCACTTTTAAAATCACTGTCGTCACTTATAAAATCGCTGTCACCTTTTTCAAGTTGGTAACCAAAACAACCTCTTCTTCAATTTTGTTATTCTAATACAAATATCCATTCTGGTGGCACTGGGTTGCGTTAAAAACCTGAAACTTGCTCAGTTTGAACTTCTGCTAACCAAAAGCATGGCTCAACCAGCGACCTTCACAAACTTATTAGTTATTTTTGGGAGCGTTGCTGATTACTCCGCGAAGAGTGACAGCCGTCTTTGGTTTTTAGGGCTACATTTCCTTTACTGAAAATAGACCGAGATTGTCTTTAATAATCACTGTCAGTCACAGACTTGGAAACGACTTTGCTGTCAATGTCATGGCATTTCATTGCTGTTTACTTGAATTATTTGGCAGTCTATAAATGCTGGGCCAGATGCTTCAAACCAAAACTAGTGAAGTTTCGATTGAACGTGTTGATTTGTGGACAAATAATAAGTTAGTAAAGGTCCGGCTACACGTAACAAAATTTTCGTTGGTTCTAACCAAAACCACGAAATGATTGAAACACACAGAATTATTCTGCGCTGCTAGAATCGTGCTAGCGAGCACGATTCCAGCAGCTTTTGCAATTAGTATAGTCCAAGAGACGTATAATGACACACAATAAAAGTATAAGTGCAATTCAACCTAGTACACACGATGCAACTGCTTAGATTGCGTTATTGTATGTATTTATTGTTTGGACGCTATAGCTACAAATTGTTCATTTGTTAATTATATTTCCTTTTTAGCAGCAAAAGTTTTGCGGTAGAAAATGTTGCCATCTTTAGCGCAATCAATTCGGTTGCATCGTATTTACTATGGTGAATTTCCATAATATTTTTCTTGCATTCCCATTATGTTCTCGGACTACATATATCTTTAAATTTGCTAGAGTCGTGCTCACTCACCAACAATAGCGCAACTTAAACAGTTACATCGTGTGTTCTATGTTGAATTGCTTTCGTACTTTTATTGTGTGTTGCGATACATGTCTTGGACTATACTAATTGCTAAAGCTGCTAGAATCGTGCTCGGTAATAATTTGTTAAATCTGTTAAAAACGTTTCGTCGACGAACTCGATGGGCATGCACAGAATTGGTTCTCGTTGGTTCTGAGTTTTGGCCGAAATCACGAAAAACGCAGAATTAATCGGTCGAAATTCACAGAATTATTTGAGCTGTGAATTTCGACCGATTAATTCTGCGTTTTTCGTGATTTCGGCCAAAACTCAGAACCAACGAAAAATTCGTTACGTGTAGCCGTACCTTTAGTAATCCTATTTACACAATCATCGTCACCTCGTCACCTACATTTATAAATGGTCGTCTCGTCTGTCACTTTTTAAATATCCCTGTCGTCGGGTCGTCAGAATCGTCACAAAACATGGGAGGACCCCCAGTGTTACTGCTATCAGGTTTGTGGCAGTTGAAGAATGTATGGCATGAGAAGTTTACAAACTTTTATGCCAGTAACTTTCTTAGATCTTAATATGTCAAAATTAATTGTAGATTCGCCTCCTCCGGTATGCCCTTGACACAATGGTGCATGAAAATGTTACTAATGAACTATTTATACTGCTGCCTCTGCAGCACATCATTTCATGTATAGCAACAAATAAGTTATTTTCATAATTCTCATGCGCCCAACAATAGAAGATCACGCATGTGCTTTTTTACAATATTCAAATGAGTTTGATAAAATACACAACTACAGTGTACAAGTAATATTAAACTTTCGAAAGATGACTTTCGAACTTCCATAATACTGATACAGTAGGCGATCCTTCAATGTAAATAATCTGTTCCATGAACGTTTATGTTATAGGGATTTTACGTGATAAGACCAGCAAAATACATGTAAATTGCCTAATCTGTTCCAAGATGTTTCCAAACTCACCCCTTTGGCCATAGGCCTACAAAAAGGAAAAACCACTTACATTTTTAATTTGTGGGTTGTACCGTAACTGCAGTATTATAGGTTTGCATCGACCAACTTTATTTCTTTTTATAATCAACTTCACTAGTTCTTAGACCATGATCGTAGTAATGTTACTATAAGTTGATGGGTAGCGCACATCTTCGACGTTCATTTACAATGATTTACTTGTTTTTTTAAACAGCAAAGTCTATTCTGGGAAGTAAAGCTAATAACAAATACTTTATATGTTTACAATAAAACAAAACAAAAGTTTTTTTTGCTCATATAGAGCGGAACTCCCTATTTTTCGTCTATCTGTATCCAAGGGTCAAGGTTAGGATAAAAGATAACTTGCGACGCTACTGCAACTCGTGACATTCAGATTGGTAGACTGACGCTATAACACATGCACCATTTGATCGCATTCAAGTAGTTATGAACAATTGCGCAGCTACCCTATTCTCTGTTTTGTCAACACATCTGACGATCTATCACGATGAACTAGAATATCACGGAAGTTGTATATATATATATAATAGAGATTTTTACGAGATGTGTCGTTTTTTTCTCTCGCAGGTGCGGCGAGATAGGTTACCATTCAAATCGAATTTGAGAACTCGCCCGACTTGACAATGTACATACATTATATAGACTCTTTTACATAGTACGAAGTAAAATTGACATAAATTCTTTACTTTATCTGGAATTTATGTTATATGAGGTATATGTTATAGGATTATCTACTGTATATTGTTTGTATTGGCATACAACTGCATGCCTATACAGTTGACCTCAATTCCCTACCAGTGTGTGTCCAAAGAATTAATGATGAACCCATAATTATGTTCATAACAAGATTTGTTTTATTGATGAATATTAGTCTATTTTAGCCAAGTTTTAAAACATTCTCAGAGAAAAGGAAATTGCATGATAATGTTAAATTACTATAATGTTGGGTAGTTTCAGTTAGCCAAGTAAATAGTCACATAACCATAATGACAGTAATTCACTTTTTTCATTTACTTGTGCAACTTCTCATGTGCAGACATTAAATGATTATGAAGTATTTTATGAGGAAATTACATCTGACTAAGCTAAAGCTTCTTGTCTCGTAATGATTTTAGCGAAATGCGTTGACTGTTGCTGTCAAACCTCTATAAGGTTAAGGCCCAGCATTAAGGTTATTCGTCTCAGTTTTTGCCGCTGTCACTTTATAGCATTTCTGAATAATTCATCTGATGATGTATAAAATGATCTTTTAAAAATAAACTGGAGAACATAATAAAACATTGTTTTAGCAAAATTATTTTAAAATTTATTTTTTGCAACATTTATTCAGCTATTGCTGCAATGATCACATTATAGTAACCAAAAGGTTTGAACAGGATGGCCAAGTTGTTATTTCTAACTTTAAAATGACAGCTGGCATTTACATGCCACTCTATATGGTCATTGCATTTTCATAGGTTCATTGGAGTTCTGCGAAAGACGAGCAAATACCATGAGTCCGTCAGAGAGGATGTTGGTTATGCCTTGCAAACTGATGGCTGACCCATTCCAGGACTCAGACTTGTGAGTTGTCTATTCTTTAATTGCTTGCTGCTGTTCACATTTCAATGTTTGCTTTTACATTCATTACAAATTAATGCTAGGCTTTGTTCAAATTAAGAACAATAACAATGAAGTGACATCTTGAACAAACTAGTTTTTTCAAACCTGCAAATGATTTTTAATAAACTTGGTTATTTATTTTTGAGGCAGATGCATTAGCCTGAGTACCAACAATTAATTCACCTTGCGCCAAGGATTGGTCAGCATTCACCCTCTAGCATAATTTTTGTTTAATAAAAACAAACACATCCACCCAGCGATGCTACTTCGTAGGATATCAAGTGGAGGGCTTTTTAAATGGCCGCAGAAGATTTCTGTGTATCCTATTCCGGAGGTAATATTAACCCAATCCCCTGAATGCAAGCGACAACTCACCACCGACACCAGAAAACTAAACATATTTGCTGACACGAATCACAGCTCTCCCTTCCGCTCCTTCGTCACCATGCTTATCGAGAAAGGAATGGTATGTGCTCAATTTCTAATAAGAGATGGAAATGAATATGCATATGTCAAAGCAAGACGGAACTATGATAGGTTTATATGCTGGCTACACATTGTCATGTTTTCTGCCATTGTTCAGCGTTTTGTAATGGCGCAGTGCAGGAGTTGGGAAAATCAAATGATGGAACATTCTCTTTTCTATCAAAAAATTGTTCTCTCTGATCAGCGCTATCTCTAGCTGAGTTGTACAGCCGAATCCTAACATTATCTGTACTGCTGGCCATAAAGGATAATCCTTTAAGCAATGTAGAATTTCAAAAAAACCTCTTGTGGTGACGCAAAACTAAGGGTGCTTTCGGATTAGCTAAACATGCCCCTTTGAGCATTCATGGAAAAACTTTTTTTTGACTAGAAATAAATGATGAGCAATCATTGGGGGCCGAAATATACCCATAAACTTAGAGAATTGTGCATTCTATTGATACATGGTATATGCAGTATATGTATATGCTTCAGAAATCATGGCTTTAGTTTTGGAAACAAACTTGATCGAATGTATTAGCTATGTTATTAGCTGTAGTTACAACTCCACTGTTTTATGCTTGATATATCTGGCTAAATTTGTCTTTGCGTTGGTAACCAACAGTTTCCTGGCTGCTAAGACTGACTTAATTTAAGTGAAGTCAGTCTTACCTAAAAAAATGACCGTGCGATGCCTAAAAATTGCTATTTAGGCATCGCACTGTCACAAACCACAAATAAACTAAGGATGTTATCACATTTACAGTGGGGGAAAATGGACATTTAACAAATAAGTTTATGCTTTTCCATTCAACATCTAGCATAGCACTACGAGGTTAGTAATTGCTTTGACAAATGTTGACAAGTACTGTGGCAAATACCATCGAACGATTGCTCAGTAGTAAATCATTTACCGTATATGCTCATGTATATGTTAGATCTCATAAACAAGTCGATAGGTATTTTAAGACAAAAATAACATTATTATAGGTATTACTCCTGTATAAGCTGACCCCATTATGTCAGAATATTCTGGAATAATTATACCAAATCTGAATTGATTTTTGCTACCAGGAATAAAAACAAAGCTTCGAAAATTGAAGGTTTTTACTCTATACGATAAATAGAGTTCTTCAACCAATTTTAAATGCGGTTTTGGGTGACTTACTTTTGGGTGACTTCCGACTTACAACAATGGCGGCTGCCATGTTATGATTGAAAGTGCTGGTAATGTATACTCTATTTTTAATGATATTTGTTACTGATAATTATGTTACGTAACTTTAATATTTCTATGATGAAGCACCATTATTGTTAGCCTTTGTTGAGGCTTCACACCGTAATGTATATATTGCATGCATAATAATGGAGTTTTCTTTTCAAATTCACGTTCTATTCGGCCCAGCAGCAACATGTCCATTACTGTTATTCATGTATAAGCCAAACCAAAAATTGTTACTTTCAAATCGTCTCCCAGAAACTCAACTCATACATTGGTATATACAGTAAGTTATGTGTTGACATTTGCTTTGAGTTTGTGGAGTGATTCAGCAAAGCGGGAAACAAAAAATGGACAAGTTAAGCACTACAAGCAAGCAAGATGTTTTTGGGCTCATTATAGACAACTAATGCTAAATGCTAAAAGTTCCTTTTAGCTAGCCTATGCTCTGTTATTACACCTAACCATCTCACACCATCTCATTGTTTAATCATTATCCCTGTACGTATGTCCCCTTCTAATCTTTGCATGGCGGCGTCTTAATTTGACTAGTGAGCCTACTCACCTTGCTGTATAGAAATACTTCTGCATTCAGTAAAATCTTTCTTGACGTACAAAAAGGCCAATCTTGACAATAAGTACTCAAACGATCAATACCCTATGTTCATAGGAAATATATTAAAAGACAATTCATATAATTTCTTTTTTTTGTCATATCCTAAGCACTGTTGAGACACACACAAGATTTAAGATCATATAATTGTCACTATTTTAACGCAATATTTTTTATTTTTTAGTAAAGTTTCCTTTAGTATGTCTGTTATATTTTAAGTTGGACAAAATTTTCAATCGCAAATCTCGATAGATTAATAAAACTTTGCTAGGGAACCATTTACCTTCCATTTTGGTAAATAGGATTCATTTACATGTCTTTTTAATTTATTAGTTTGTGGTATTCACAACAGCTATCCATTTTTCACTTAAGATTCACCAATATGTCAAGACAGATACTGGAGTTGCCGCAACAGTGGAACAAAAGTTAGACCCAGTTTAGCTAGTTATTTTCTAAACAGTGCATCTACATGTATAGTTGTCACAGAGCATTGTATGAGGGACTATAATCTGATAAAGGCTGCATTGTTTGTCAAACGTAATGGTTATCTTGGCACTCTTTTAGGCCGGTGTGATCAACATGAACGCTCAGAATGAATACCAAATCATGGTACTATTCGCCCCCAAACAGCAGGCGGCGACAAGCAACTGTGCCATGAGAGCCTTTCTCCCGCGGCAACAGGCCCTCTTCTATGATGAGTTCAAGAAGAGTGTGCAGCTTTACAAGGAAAAGGTAGTTGTGGGAAGGGCGGTCTCATTCAAATGCCAGCTGTTAGTGATGGTCTGTTAGTGATGCTTCTGATGGTCTCTCATGAAGTCTTGCGGGCGGTTCAGCATGTTGCTCTTTTGTAATAGTGTTCAAGTGAAGCTCTGTTAGACAGCATCAGAATATAGTTCACAAACATGGGAGGCGCAGAAACGTGTTTTTTCAACGTTGTCATTTGCTATCAGCATGTTAGCTATTAGCTTGTCTCCAAAGAAATTTGAATATACCGTTTCTTGGAACGTAATGTTTCGCCTTATTGAAGAATCCACATTTACTAACCTTCTTGTATTTGGTGTGCAGGTTTCATTTTCCGACCCTACTGCACAGTATGTTAAGCATCAGCTGCGCCTTCGTTTTATAAATATGCAGCCTTGGTATTGATTATTGACTTGTTTGACCGTTTCTTTCCAAAGCTGTTTTGGAATAATGCTATACAAATAGGATTAATATTATATTTAAATGGCTCATAATAAAACTCCAGCTGCCATTTCTATAGCTTCTTATTCCTATCACCAAGAAAATCCCTAATGTACCCAATAACAACATTCCATAAAAGCTCTGCAAGGAGACGAGGATCTTTGGGTGATTACGCATTCCATTTTATGCATCTTCCTGCTAACCCTTCAGCTATTGATGTTGTCAGTTCTGTGTAGCTAGACGTTTTGCATCAGGCAGGCAGCTTCGTATACATACCATTTTTCTTACAAAACCTGGTCTTGTTTGACAGACAAAAATAAAGACAGTGCAGGCACAAAATCTCAGGGGGCAGGCTCCTAGTGGTCAAATGGGTGGTACAATGCCAAATCACATGTCTCCTCTGAATCAGCCACAGCAGATGACTTCTAGGCTGCCTAATCAAGCGGGACAGCGCCAAGTGAACCCAAACCTTGTGAGTCTTCTATTACTCTCTTAGTGTAGTGCATGGGCAATCCGTAATGGCCTCAGTCGACTCTACACTTTTAAAAGTTGAACAATTTATACCGGCTTACCATGAGTATGTCAGGTATTTAGCCCTCTCGAGGAGAGCATATTTGGTCAGGTCTGAGTGTGCTGTGCTTTATGTGTGAAGGCAATCTGAAGTGCTACATTGTTATTTACATAAAGTAACCTCAAACCTTGTGACAAGCCTTTTTATTAGAATAAGAAAATACAGCATTTTCAACACTTCATATCCTTACCAATTCATGGCCATGCACTACATTATAGAAATCCAAGAGAACACAACTCATAAATCATTATTAGGTACCTATTTATTTGGCACTAGCCATTGTATTTAAGTGCATAAA
Source organism: Watersipora subatra (assembly GCF_963576615.1). Classification (NCBI taxonomy): domain Eukaryota; kingdom Metazoa; phylum Bryozoa; class Gymnolaemata; order Cheilostomatida; family Watersiporidae; genus Watersipora; species Watersipora subatra. Next base: position 11,191,907 of record NC_088711.1, on the reverse strand, counting down.
GATAGTTTTATATCAAGGCTACTGTGGTATTTTATAGCTCCACTTACTAAAAGCAATACATGAAGCAGTATTAATCATACATTGATTTCTGGTCTTTATCCTTCATATATGCCTAGACTTGTCAGTGCACTTTAGTACAGTTTATAATTGGAAAAAATAGCCAGGATCGCAGTATAGTAGGTAAGGTAATTATTTATTCATTAATCATCATGTAGGATACAGAGTGCAATGATTATCTAAACTAGTGGTTGGCTAGTAGGAAGAGTGTGTCAAATTATCAGGCATGTGAAAGCTTCTCGTCTGATCGCTTTTCTTTATTAGATTTTAATAGACAGTGCTGTAGCAGCTAAAAGATTTTCAGTGATATATTTTTCAACACAAATCGTAAAGCGCAATTGTGATGATTTGGCATGAATCTACATTGGAAGGCTAGTGGGTTACTTGTTTGTCATAAACGTTGCCAAAAATTATCCCTTCCAGATAAGGTTAGAAAATGATTGTGCAAAATTTTCAAGAATTGGCAAGAATTCGTCACAGAAAGCGTTTCGTCGACGAATTCGGTGTGCATGAACAGCTCAGATAATTCTGTGATATTCGGCCGTTACTGTTGCTGTTACTTAGAAATAGCATTTGTAAACAGAGCCATATGAGTTTTGGTATTCTCACTGTCAGAGTTTTTGGAAGTCATTTTTGGTCTTTGAAAGTAATTAATTTTTCCAAGCCACTCGAAGTTGCAATGGTAAGGATAAAAAAGGCGCATGCTGCTCCGGAGCCGCATGTTGCTGACCCTTAAACTATAGTACTTGAGGCTCTCTCAAGCGTTCATATTCATATGTTGCGAGGTGATTTGGTCAATCTTTTGTTTGGAGGGATCATATTAAGAGCCACTAACAGAATTATTTAGTGTCATAGTCATCCTGTCTGTTTTAATACCTTAGGATTTCATATGTAAAATTGTGTAACCATTTATTGATATATTGCTTCCTTCTTTTTTAGCAACAGGTTATCATTGGATCCAACACAAATCAGCAAGGTGAGCTGCTCAGCTGTGATGACTATTTTATAGTGTGATGTCAGTTGTTGTTAAAAGAAATCTTTACTGACAATTTAGTTATTTGTACCACATTCTGTAGTGTGGCATTGGTATTATTCTGTGATGCAACAACTTATCCAGCTGGAGAATCATGGTTTGACGACTCCAAATTGCTAGCAGGGTGTTGTATAGTGTAAGAACCTAAGTACTTTTGTGATCTATTTCTTGCCATGAAATCTGTAGGCATTTTAAAAGATAGAGGTTTGCATGCAGGTTTCCCTAGCACGGGTCAGATGAACCAAGGTGGTATGCAGCAGTCAGCAGGTATGCACGCTCAGAGCCAACAAATGGCAAGCATGGGAGGCCAATCAATGATGAATCAACAGATTGGTAGTCAGAGAACGCATCAGAACACTCACATGTTGGTGCGAGTGAGTTTGAAATGGTTTTCTTTTACCAGATGCAGGCCCGAGTTTAATATTAGAATTGGTCCTCAAATTGTACTGATTGAAAAGCTTTTGAAACTTGTTTAAAATAGAGACTGATTGTCTTAATTCATTGTGATGCAGATATATATATATAACAGTAGTTGCTATGTTATGCAGTCAACATTTTATTGGATTCAATGAGCTATAAAATGGATCCCTAAAAGAGCTTCCTTTATAATGGTTGTAGCTTTTACTCACTTGATAAGTATGTAGCTTGTCTCTATAGTCATCAAAACTGAGCTTGACCATAGTACTCGCGGCATTCCATGTTAATATTCGTATTATTTTGTTAGCAGCCCCAAATGGTTCAGCAAATTGTTCAGCCAAGGCAACCAGGACAGCAAACTGCAGGGCAGCAACTGGCAGGGCAACAATTGGCAGGGCAGCAACTGACAGGGCAACAACTAGCAGGGCAACAACTGGCAGGGCAACAACTGGCAGGGCAACAACTGGCAGGGCAACAACTGGCAGGGCAGCAAATGCAAAAACAACAGTTGCAAAACCAGCAATTGCAAAATCAGCAACTGCAAAGCCAGCAACTACAAAGCCAACAATTGCAGAACCAGCAATTGCAGAACCAACAACTGCAGAACCAACAACTACAGAACCAACAATTGCAAAACCAGCAAATGCAGAACCAGCAAATGCAAAACCAGCAGATGCAGAATCAGCAGATGCAGAACCAGCAAATGCAGAGCCAGCAGATGCAGAACCAACAACTACAAAACCAGCAAATGCAGAGCCAGCAACTACAAAACCAGCAAATGCAGAGCCAGCAACTACAAAATCAGCAAATGCAGAATCAACAACTACAAAATCAGCAATTGCTAATGCAGCCTAACAAGCAGTCGCAATTGTTGATGGGAGGACAGGGTCAGCAGCTAGATGATTTGCAAGGAATATTGTGAGTATATATACATGTAAGGTACATGTACATAGCTACATTAGATATACAGATACGTGGCATCTCTCACGTACATGGTTAGATACACAAGTACTTGACATATCTCAAGTATATGGTTAGATATATGTAGAGGTACTTGACATATCTCAGGTATATGGTTAGATACACAAGTACAGTCAAACATGGATAACTCGTCCACGGATAGCTCGAAAAAATGGTTAATTCGAACATTTCCTTTGGTCCGTTCCCACGTAATGATAAATTGCTATAGATAACTCGAATTCAACACTGTTAATTCGAACTGTTTTTTTGCCCAACAGCTACCGAAACGGTTGTTTTCGCTTTAGAAAATCACTTTATTCAAAGCCATAGAGGTAAACTTCATCTTTTCGTAATTCATAAGCGTCGTTATTACCACCATCGGCAAAATATTTTTGTCAACGACTTTTCTAAAAGTTTGGTGAAATTTGATTTATACAGCGATACGATGAATAGCACGGGCTAGCCGGGTCACGCGCGCAAGAATTTTCGCCACGCACATACAAAACAAAAATCGCATGTTGTTTTGTATGTGCGTGGCGAAAATCTTTGAGTGCGTGACTCGGCTAGCCCGTGATGAATAGTTTTCCGACGTTGATTCCGTGTTGAATCAACGTCGGAATGTTGAATGTTTAAAACGTCTTAAAAAATGTTGTAATTAAACGTATACGTTGTTTGAGCTACAAAAAACTATTCATCGTTTGACCTAAACACAGAATACGTGTGTACATTCAATAAGTATCTATTAAAAAAGCGTGAGTGATATAGAATGTACCGTAAAACCTCGTAAAACTTCTAATTGAACTGCCTCGGAGTGTTGCTCTTAACGAATCCCAGGTAAAGTAAAGTAATCTGCATAAACTTCAAGAAAAAACGGCAAAATTGATGGTGGGTAAAACCCCAAAAGAAAAAAATGTCTTTTCTTTTGAGAATTTCAACAACGATCAAGTTTTGCCAATGTCAATCTGAAAAACGTCCTGGCAATAACATCACCTCAAACAACAAACCAATCTCAAGTGATAGAAAAATCTCTATACTTTTTCATGAAAACGTTTTAAACTTTACATTAGAAGCATTTAATTTGAAACAAGCCATTTGTGCTTTTGATTTATATTATAGTTTGTATATGTACATGTATCTACTAATAAATAAGTAAATATATGGACTTGTGACAGTGCTCTGATAACTTGAATGCTCTGATAATTCGAACACTTTTGCTCGGTCCCTTGAAGTTCGAGTTATCCATGTTTGACTGTACTTGACATATCTCAGGTATATGGTTAGATACACAGGTACTTGACATATCTCAGGTATATGGTTAGATATAGAGGTACTTAGCATATCTCGGATACATGGCAAAACACACAATTGTCTCGCATATCCGAAGTACATGGTTAGACACAGATTCACACATGTTGTTAGATGCACTGTTATCCGAAGTAAATGGCATATCTAAGGTGCATGGTTAAATATGTAGGTATTTCACATATCTAAGGTACGTGTTCGGATTCACAGGTACCTTGTATGTGTAAAAGCTTAAACCACCATAAACATTTATCTTTTTCTTTCCTAAATATATATATTTCGTTAAGGCAGGGAATTATGATCTTATTGTTTTCTGTTAATGCAGGGAATTATGACATAATTGCACTCAATGATCAACTCAACTGCGTTACCTGTCCTTTCATCTTTAGCTGTCTATCTGTATTTTATCTCTGTATATTCGCGTTTGGCATATCTCTGACTGGGTAAAAGATTTTACCTTTGCAAGCGAAGATTTTGTAAGCTTTTTTCTCGCGTTGCTATTACAGTTGAATTTTTGTAACTGATGGAATTTCCTGGTATACGTTGCATTATTTTTTATTCTGTATTCATCCTTTGTTATTTTCATTGGATTGTAGCAATGGCTAACCTCTCATTCTTTCTGAAGGACAGGATTTACCCATAAATCCAAAAGTGCAGTAAATAAAACTTCATATTTTCTCCGCCCTATGTACAGATGGAGAGGACAACTTCTCATGGATTATTCACTTTCTGTAAAGGCTTCTGCCATAATCATAATTTTATGTCAAAGCTGTCTGCAGCATGGCGGATATTCAGTTATATATCAATTTTATAGCCATTCATTTTGTAACAAATGTAAAAAGTATATTTTGTATCATCAATTTGATGTAGAGTTCTGATTCCTATATTATTACAGAAATGCATATTATTATCACAACTATTATCCTTGATGCCATCTTAGAACTTCTCTCAAAACATATTTGCTAACAAATTTAGCGCAGAAAATGTATTTATTATTTGTTTCAGTATATAAAATCTCAGAGACTACCAGGTCTCCCAGTAGAACATAGAAGCTAACTCCTGATTTACCGGTGGTTTTTAATAAAGCTTAAATTGTACATCTACCAAACAAGGTGCAATTCGCTGCATGTCTTTAAAATATATGGTATCATACCTAGAAAATCATTATGCTTTGTACTTCCCAAATATTTTATTTGTTGAGGGTTGAACAGCTTGAGAGTCGTATCATCAGTTTATATATCTGGTTAAACACATTGCTACATACATTCTTATCTGTACTAATTGTATATAAACATACGAAGCTACTTAGTTAACTTGCTGAATTATCAATTTCACATTCTGTGTGCACGCTATAAATTTTCTTTCTCTCACCATTCTTTATGCAGTGCATAAGTTTGCAAAGCTTTCTGCATACACTCTTATTGAACTATGTTTGGTGAACTAGAACATTTTAATAAAAGTATTTGCAAAAATTATCTGTTTAGAAGATGCCAAACTATTGGAGGTGATAGTGAGTTTCATCTCAATTATTTATGTTATTCAGATTAACCTATGGTTATTACAGCGCTTAATTGCACACGTCTGGCAAAACCTTAACATATCATCGTTTCAAGGTTTGAAAGCCGACTCACAATATATATTATAATGCATTATCTTTACTAGTACCCTGGCAGTCTCGTGTGCCCTGAGAAATTGTCAGGTGTAATTGCTTGTTTTTGTTAATAATTAGCATTCAAAGTTGATAAATAATAAATTTAGTTGATTACCTTTATCTCATCCTCTGCTCTTGTAACGCTTTTGTCTCATTTCAAGGATCGAATACACTATTGCAAAAATCTTAACATTTACCGCGTGCCTTAATTCATACGCACTGATTAAGCTCACCCGATAAACGTTAAAATATGCTGATGCTTTGTTCTGAGCGTTCTTTCTCTGATTCTCTGTCTTCAAGCTTTCTGATTGCATTCATCTGTGTGTTGCCTCTTTTATACGGAGCCCACTCAGAAAGCTATTCAATTCATTATTAAAATTGATTGCTATACCATTCTCTCATGGTAATCTTCCAGCTAGGATTCTTTGCTCACACGCAACTGATTTGAGCAGATTTGGTCACTAATTCGCAAGCCTATTGATCGCTATGGTCGCTGCCTTACCATAATTATTAGTCGGCATGAGACGGAGAGATCTACTTGAACCGCATGATCTCTAATACCTGTAAGCTGTCTCAGACTGCAGCTAGGAAGTTGTGATCTTGCTAATTGCTTCTCGCTCAATAACTTGGAACTCCACTCTATTTTATCCATAAACTTTTTTTTAATTATCTTGCACATGTCATGCTCATATTTGCAAGAGCTGTTTTTAAATTGAAAAATGTTCTTAAAAATTTCGATAAGCTTCATCATTAAATTTGTATAGCATTTACTGTTCATTTTTATGACCTGCCTGCTAATTTTTGGCTATCTTGTTCAGCTATTGCTCAGTTCACGAAATGTGTTGTCAACCATTTAGTTGGAAAATTTCGAGCCTCAAAATGCATTTGAGTCCGTTTATTCATCAGCTGTGAAAAACAATAGGCTGAATAGAAACATGGGAACCGTAAAAAAGAGTAATTTTCAACAAAAATTGCTGTATGTATAAAAGACTTGCTATAAATGCCTACCACAGCAATCTGCTAATAGTCACTCCACTCAGTTATGGAGGATACTAACTCGACCAAATAGGTCTATAGCACGATGAAACCTGACTTGATTTACATCTTTAGCTTTTGACCTAAATTACAGGATGCAAAGATCTTGTGATTATGCATTGTTGGCTGGACTAGCAGCGGCAGCCTAGCTTTAAATTGATTATGTAAGTTTCATATTTCTTCCAGCCATTGATTATTGCAATCTTTCCAAATTTATTCTCTCTGCAGTGGTGGTTATGCTACACCTTTTCACGTGCATATTTAAAGATTCTGTTAGTCTGCAGTAAGCTTTCCTTCATGTTGCTGTTGTAGTTGGTACCCACAATGTCCACATGTGATGCTACTCTACCACAAATTTTTTTCCATCATGTAAGTAATCTGTCAGTTTTATGAAGTATGTAACAGATCTGCAGTCTGTTGATAACCGCTCCGGTATGTTAAATACAGCACAGAGAATTAGTTGGAGCATTCTAAACATGAAAAGCTATTTGTAAGATAAGATTTTTATGCTGCAGCCTAAATGCATTGAGACACCCATTGCAATTCTTTGAATTGTGTATTATTGGAAGCAAAATTCTCATATTGAAATTTTATAATTTACAGGGTTTTATAACCTTTTTTAATCATGCCTAAATGTATCTAGAATCGCCCTTACAGTAAAATCTGGAGTCTAACAGGCCAGTCTCACCAATGGATAAAACAGGCAAAAATATTACAAATGTATAAAAAAATAAGTTTTTGTAGAACAAGTTATAATGAAAAGATAATGTACACTATTCTACACAATCACTACACGTCAAGATCAAAAGGTCACGCATTCCATGGAAAAATAAGAGAACTTGCGTAAGAAAAGTTATGGCACTCATGCAGTTACCTTTAATACAAAGTATAATAGAAAATTTGTTAAAACCGTCTACATGTACTTAAAAACACAATCATCTTCCTAACAGCATTTATACTGGCAGCTCTAACTATTTAGCTCTATTATTTAAGTCAGCAGAAGTTCTGTCCCAACACCTGAGGTAGTGCGCTTTTCTAACCCTTCTTTTTCTGCAGAGTGGTAATCTAGAAATGTAAAATATGCTGTCGGAGATCAAAGGACAACATAACTGAAGAGCAGGAGATATGGATGGTCAGTACAGTATGAACAGTCATACCGTGACATATGAGTGCCCCAACATATGACAAATTTGACATACGAGTAAAATTTTGAACATTATTTTGCCTTGAAATATGAAAAAAATATAAGAGAAAATCATATAAGAAGGGTCTCGATGCGGCTGCTAGATGGTCCAAGTATGCGAGAGACCATTTTTGAGAACAGCATTACTCGGTCTTTGTTGGCGGATCAGTTTGAAAAAGTTCTAAAGAAGTCGGCTAAAAGCCATAGTGACAGTGAGGCAAACAGCGCCAAGCCGGAAGAAGATAATAAAAAATGCAAATAAAGACAAAATTAGAATTAAGGTGGGTGCAAGATTAAAATTTATTTTGAAGTATGTGTTTGGTAAACAAAATTCATGTAAATTAAATTTGAAGTTCATGTTGGGTGGCATCCCGAATGTGTCATCGTGAACTCTCTCTAGCACCGCTGTTAGCCGCTACATCTGTCTTGAAAGAAAGAACTCCTCTTATTTATTGCAGATCATAACCCTTGGACAAGTATTCGTTACTTTGTAAGCGTAGGCAGTGAATTTTAGAGGATGGGAACAGATTAACTTGTATTTAGTTATTTTATAAAAGAAATAATGCCAAGACATGCAAGAAAACTGACATATGAGCTCAGTCCTGGAAAGCGTTAAGCTTGTATGTTGAGGTATGACTGTATATAAAATAAATCTACAACAGCGCTGAAAATTGTAAGTAGGCTACTAGCTTATTGGGCCTGACCTGGAAACAAGAGTCACGAGTTCAAACATCTGCAAGACCTCCCCAGCCGATGCAGCAAGGCTGCAGCCACTTTGAAAGACATTTGATACTACAGTGGACGCTCTTACAACGTAAATAACCTGTTACGGGAATGTCTACATTATAGGGATTTTATGTTATATGAAAAGTAAAATACATGTAAATTGCCTAATTTGTTACAAGATCTTTTTAAACTCACCCTTGGGCCAAACGGAAAAGTAGAGAAAAGAAAAATTAGACATAACTTTTTAATTTATTGGCTGTACTGTAACTGTAGTATTATTGGTTTGTTTCGACAACTTTTTTTTGTTTTTTATCATTTTTATTCGTTTTATGGTACATGATTATGGCAATTTTACAATCAGTTAAGCACATTTTCGACGTACATTTACAATGATTTGTTAATTTTTTTAGTCATCAAGGTTTATTTGCCAAAGAAAAACTAATAGCAAATATATTTTCACATCTACAATGAAGTAAAACAAAAATATATTTTCACTTTAATAAGAGCGGTATGTACCTTTATCTACGAGATCAAGGTTAGGTTAAAAATATCTTTCGACGATACTGTAACTTGTGACATTCGGATCAATAAACGGATGCTGTAACACCTGCACCAATCAATCGCCTTCAAGTATTTCTGAACAATTGCGCAGCTATATATTCTCTATTTTGTCGACACATCTGACAATCTATCACGACGAACTTGAATTTCATAGAACTTGTATATATCACAGAGATAACATTATACTCACTTCGTTTTGTCTCCCAAGTGCAGTGAAAGGAAGAAAGAGATGCTTTAAGGCTAACTAGATGATTACCATTATTCAATTCAAATTTGAGAACTTGCATCGGTTTGACACTTTACGTTAGATGGAGTTTTTTACAGTCAGAAGCAAAATCTATACATAACTTTTTGACGTTACGTGGAATTTACATTATAGGAGGTATACGTTATACGAGCTTCTACTGTATATCAGTACCCAGACTTAGTGGTAGCTGTAATAAATTTGAAAATCTTTTGTAATCAAAGCTATTGAGTTTGCACACATAATCTATGAAGCATGGTTACTCAGCATAGCAAGAGGAAACAACTCTAGATTTTTCATGGCAAACATGTTCAAATGGCATACATGTGGCTCTGACTGAAGATTTGAATCAGCTAGCTTATGACCAGAGAGAAACACTTGTTCTTTGTTTCTTGAGTAAATTGCATAATTTGCTTGGAAGTCCTTTTTCACAACCCTTTTGATAATTTTATACACACGATGAAAGAATTTGAGTTTTCAACCTTTTCTTGAAGGGACTTCACCATCTCTGCCAGCTGCTCTATTGTATCCTCGAGGCCTTCTATCTGCTGTTCTCTTAGCTTTGTGCCACCCAAAGCTTCCTGGCTAGTCACGGATGGTTTTTCATCTGCATAGCTGTATTCTAGACCGGCAGAGCGTCTTCTTCTTCTTACGATGTTGTCTGTTATTGATTGAAAATCTCCTGCGTTCTCACAGTCTGCAATCACGAGTACATCTATGTTAAGTACAAAAAGCAAAATATGGCAGAACACTCAAAAAAATTAAGGAAATTAAGGTTCCATATGTTTTGCAACAAAACTATGCAGAAAGTACAGTATCTATAGTGCAGACATCTGACTAAAAGGTGTTGACTGTTGACACAGCAGTTGCACTTGCGTAAGACATTCCTGGGTCTTCGTGTTTTCCTAATTATTGCCCATGCTAAGCATGCCATTGTATTTGTGTGAAACTGCACAGCACTGTATTCCTCCTACTGAGCTTAGATTTTATGGAAGGATATTCTCACCTGCATATTTTTCAGGAATGTAATTAAAATCATCCTGTAATATGAGCTTGATGGTATAAGAATTACAGGAAGTCGCAACTATTAGGTGTGAAGAAATACAAGACGCTTTAGAATAAAGCAATAAAATTTTAAAACGGTGAAGCTTATTCTGTGGACATCAAGTCTGGCTACATACAAGTGTTAGCTAACACGATGCTAATAATATGAATTTAATCTTGTTTTTTCATTTGCTCACTTGCTAAAGTGTTTTTGGTGACTAAGGATTGAACAGTTCTGAATACTTGGTGGATAAACATAACATTATCACAGGACATGATGGTTAACCAACTACAAGTATTTGAAGTATTTTAAATTCTCTAAATGCGGCATTTCTTTGCAGACATAACCTTTTCAAATATATACAGACATGGGAGGAAACACCAAAGCAGACCCGATTTTTTTGTCAAATGATACTAACCTATAAGATGAATTCAATTGTTGATTAGTGATGAGACAAGCTTATTATACAACTCTTTTGGCTAATAAAATAAGTTTGTTATAACTTTTTTACTTTCTGTTTGCATTCTATCAGCCCACAAAACCCATTTAAAGCCATTTTAGAAAGATCTAATCATTTAGAACACTTGTAGGAAACTTTGTAAGTAGATTATGTAGCATAGTTGAAAACTGATGGATTAACAGATACTGGACCGTTGACCTTACCGTGACAGCAATGAGCCCACACTTTTAAGTTAAGATCAGGGACTTTCCCTGAATCGCATTGAAGGTACTGGCGGGGATACTGAAATAAGCGGAAGGCATCTTTGGGCACTGAAGTGATATTGTCAGCACTCATGCAGAGGAGGTGTCCTAATGTCACCTGTTTTATTTCAGCAAGCTGCTCCGAACTGAATACACCTGGATTTTCATAGTAAAACCTGAAAATAGTAATTTTTCCATCAAACAAAGCATTTTAATACAAATTTTAAGAATCATTTTTATAGAATTAAAGTTTCTGTCAAGACTTCAAAATGTTGAAACTTCATAAATAACCATTCAAAACTTAAATAGATAAATTTTACTGGATTTACTACCTGTGAAACAATGAAGAACAACTGATCAAATCTGATTTCTAAGTTTAAGGGCACACGCGCCTTCACATAAACGGAATTAGTACTACAATGGACATACAGCATTTGTAAGTTTAAAACATTTAAGGGTTATTTTAAAGTTTTTTAAAGATATATTTCGTGAGTGTAGACTTGTTCTAAAACACACATACAGTAAATATCCGCTGGAAGTGACCACAAAAAAGACAAAAACAAGTCTAAGACGCTGTTTCTACTAACCTGTCTCCATCTCTCAGCCTTTTGAACTGCTCTGCAAGGATACAGGTAAATGTTGGTCCAATTCTTGCTCCAGGTAGCAACTTTTCTACCATGGCTCCAACAAAGAGGTCAATGTTACCTGCAAGCATATGCCTCTGTAATATATACTTATCTTGTTCGATTTGCGTTAACCCTCGAATGGAACAATATTTCAATGCTAGAATAAAATACATCCCTTTGCTACATCTTACAATATAAAAAGAATCATAACCAGAATTCGTATACAACTAGTAGTATATATAACTGTACTATGTATGTATAATTATATACAACTAGTCAACCTGAACGCTACTTTATGCCCACGTAAGTAGAGTTTTACTATGTTGCATTTCATTTGACCAACCTGGGTGGCCATATATCTGCTCCAACTTCATTCTTAGTTTCACATCTGGAATCTCATTGGCTAATTCATCAAACTCTGATGCATCGCTTAGCCCACATTTCTTTCTCCATTCGGTGTAGGAAGGTAGGGCGTGGTCCCTCCCCCTCTGTATATTCAAGGCAGCCAGATCTGCAGAGACGACAGTAAGAATATCTGAGCTCAAGTAGATTATAAGTGGACCGAATATAATGCCCCTGGAAGATATTTTCAACAATATGGAAGACATATGAGTATAGATATTACCCAGTGCAACTGCGTGTGCCAGCTTAAATAATTTTTCTGTCAATTCCTCATTGAAAATCTGTGTCGAAGTTGGCATCTTAGCTGGTGTTCCAAATAAACCTCTGAGGATGGGGTCAATGCCACCCTCTTCTATAACTCTAAAGGGTGCGAAGAAAGCTTTGTGCAGAGGCAAGTGGCCAGCTGAATGCTCTTGCATGGTGCTGTTATATCTGCAAACAGTAAAAATAGTAACAGTAGTAAACGTTGGGTTTGTTTATTGAGACACTTGCACTTAACACTCAGACATTCAAACGTGTTCGGGGGGATTTTAACCAACCACAGCGACATTGACCGAGTTTCTACCCTCAGCTAACTTAACTAAAAATCATCTTCAAGGAATTTTGAAGGTCATACAAAGATTACTGCAATCAGTTCTTGTATTGCTATAGGTGATCAAATTTCACCTTCCCTAATCACTTTCCTCTTTGCCATTTCCTGTCAAGTTCTGCCCTGATTTCTCTTCATTTTTTACTAGTGCCCTTTAAACCTCTCCCACTATTCTATATTACTGTCTCTTAGCTCTCATTGTTTCCCTAGTAACAGCTAAAGCTCACCTGTACAGGATAGGGTTGATCAAAGAATGACCAAAACGGAAGGCAGCCGAGGCAAATACATTCATGATGGAGGGGTTGGTAGTAGGATTGTAACCCTTGTATTCTCCCAAAATGCTCATTCCTACCTGAAGATGCACACATGACTCTTAGAGATGCTCATATTGATAAGCAAGTGATAATGCGATGAATAGGAAAATAACGCGATGTAAATTTTTAGTCTGTTTTTCCGGAAATGGGCTCCTATAGCCATGTCTTCTTTAAAGCCACACGTTGCAAGCTACTTAAATAAGCAGATGCTAATTGCAGATAGTTATTGTACTGAAACTTAAATCATTGTTTTCTGAAATCAAGGGTGATAACTATCTCTATATGTACTGTAAATCTCAAACTTCGTCGTTCGGGGTGTCTAGCTATAGCTATTAAAATCTAAAAATGAACGATTCATTTCGTTCTGGATTTGATCTCAGAACCTTCCGCTCACCAGGCAATAATCTTATCAATTAAGCTACGCGAGATGCAATGAGTTCATTAGGCGGTATGAGTTGTTGTTGGTTAAAATACGCATAGCATTCTGCATTCCACAACGTCACTAAAGGTTGCTCTCATGGCTCTTATTAGTAGGTTTAGCAATACGTATAGTAGCTAACTCAAATTAGTCATTGGCAATGTGCCAGGCTAATGGCAAGTGGCAGACAACTACATTACCTGCCACTGTTTGTTAGCAGTTTTTAATACCCGTGCAACGCCAGGCATTCGGCTAGTTGAACATAAGCGTGGATACAATTTGCAGACATTGCACTCTATAAAATACATGCCCAAAGTATTTCCACAATATAAAAAAGTTTTCCACTGCCCTGACAAAAAAATAGACTTACTGGTCCAAGAACTTTAGGAAGCCAGTGCTGGTATGTTATGTGTTGCATAATAGCGCCTACAATCTTTCTCGACTCATGGTACACCATATCTCCATCCCAGTGTTCATTGAGAGAAGCCAGTTCTAAGGCTATCCTGTTATGTTCTCTCATGAAGAGAGTGTGAATAGCTATGAGGCCTAACTGCTCATTGGCTCTTAGATCTCCAGCAAGAAAGCAAGGAATGTGTGCTTTAGTAGGGTCAATCTATATAACAAGAGAAGGCATGAAGCAGAACTGATACTCACCCCATGCCTAGGCCAATCTCATGCCAACTGGTTAGCTTTCATATCATGAAATATTTTTTTCATAAATTTCAGCATCGCAACAACAATTTTTAGAGATTGGTCATCTATCTACCTTTTGCATCTATTAAAGTGAGCAAGTAGATAAAAGGCAGAGATTAAAACGTATTTTTGGAAAAAACAATTTGTTTTTAGGGGAAATAAAATATATTTGTATGAGTTCATCATTGTTATGCAAGCCCATTACTTCATTACTTATTACTTTATTATATAATATAATATTATTATATTATATTACTTTATTTAGCTACAAACAGCTGTCATAACAATATTGAAATGAATACATGTAAATATCCCATAGCAGCCTTAGCATTAAGGTTGCTATACATGTAGAATATTAATTCAGAGCAGCCTTAGCATAATGGTAAAGGAGTTATCTTTTCACTGAACATACAACTAGGGAAAAAATTATGGTTTACCTGACAATCCATTGGAGCATCAATATTGAATGGCAAGAGGTATTTGCCATCCGTTGTTTGTAAGAGACCAGTTCTAAGAAGGCCCCTGTCTCTTGACAAATCTCTGAGACTTCTCGAGTAACTTTCATCTGATCCGTACACATTCGATGCATCTACAAGCGTATAAGAAAATATTCAGCTTGAAACCCCGTGTCATAAATAAAGGTGCGATGCACTAAAAATTATCGTACTGAGCAATCAAAAGTTTAAATAACAAAGTGTATGAAGAATTTTAGCTAAGCAGCAGCTGCTAATTTAAATGCTGACAATCAAATAAACACAATAATATAGCTAAAAACTATTCCCAAAGTACAATCATACAAATTATACCTATGCATACACACCAATAAATGATGTCAACTCATTTAGTTGCTCCCGATGAGCAATCTTTTTGAAGAAAACAGAAGTCATGCCACTACCACAAGCAGCACTCGATCTGGTGACTCCAATACAGGGTCGATGAGTAAGTCGAGGGTCACCTGGAGGCGTTTGTATCGGGAAGCATGGCGACTGGTTTTCACATGTTGAGTTACAGTGTCGGCCATCACTGAATCTGAAAAAATTATGTTCGCTGTTTAGGTTTCGCTTTGACGTCTTCTAAAATTTCCTTTCATCTAACATCAGCTTTACGCCAGTAACATAGACAGGTGGCACAGTTTATAATACCATATGATGATAACGGAATTACATTAAAAAATATTTATAGAAGATGCGCATAAAAATGAAGCAGAAGGCAATACCTAATGACAATTATAATGATGTAACAACAATGAAAAAACCATTTTTACCAATTTAGCTGCACTTAGATTATGAGCTGAACACTAAATTTTTTATTCTAGTAATTTTTAAACAATTAAAGAAAATGAGATATAAATAAAATAGAACAAAGCAAACATATTTTTTAATCTACATGTATTAACATTTTTTGATTGAATTAGACAAAGTCAAAAATTACAAATACTTTGCCCTTCACGCATGAAATATTCAAGATCGACCTTCTTTTTGGATTGTACTTATATTTTTCGTCTTTTACCAGCAGGACCTATTATTACAAACTCGTATTTAGTGTCATTTTCATTCAGCAAAATGTCTTTTTCTGCCCTAATGCCCCTTGTGGGTAGTGATTCAAATTCTTTTGG
Source organism: Watersipora subatra (assembly GCF_963576615.1). Taxonomy (NCBI): domain Eukaryota; kingdom Metazoa; phylum Bryozoa; class Gymnolaemata; order Cheilostomatida; family Watersiporidae; genus Watersipora; species Watersipora subatra. Next base: position 11,176,334 of record NC_088711.1, on the reverse strand, counting down.
GCTTAAACCTGGATGCTATAAAACAACTAGCAAGAGATGAGTAGAGATGGACCATCATTAACTGAACCCGTGAAGTACGAAATATCTGTTGAAGCAAACAGAAAATGGCTTACCTTGCATGGCTGACAGACATTGGAGTAAGGGTGATATCATGGTCAAGGAATTGTCCCCACTGCATCAAGAAGCTCGTGTATACATTGTCTGCCTCTATCTCATGGCTGCTCATTACTCTTGTAGAAACGAGCCTCGCGCTTGGTTTACTGAACCCATGGTAGAGCTTACTAGCATTCCAACCTAACGAACAGGAAACGGGGTGCCTCAGGTTTCTCAGCAAGCAATAAAGAAGCTTTAAGAAAACAATGCTCAAAGGCCGCAGCAGAAAGAACAGAAGCTATTCAGAACAAGAGTTGTGTGCTTTTGGATTTAGCTAGTAACGCTATTTTCTCTACAGCCACCTTCAATGCAAGGTATGCCAAACTAACTAAGCTGCCTAAGCAGTCTTCTGATTGCTATCGACAATCTCAACCTGTAACCAACAGTTATAATGGAACAAGCAAACATACCTGGCATTGCCCGGGTAAAAAGTACAACTTGAATTTCTAATTTTATTGTTTAAATAACAAATTTTTAAACAAATGCAATATATAAATGTACAAAAAAAGATATAAATATCAGAAATAAATCAAAAAAGTTTTTAATCTACCAACATTATCCAATAGAATTAAACAAAAACCAAGAGTTATAAATACTTTGTTACGGATTCATCAAATATTCAGGATAGAACTTCCCTGTACCATTATATCTTCCGTCTTTTATCAGCAGCCTGTACTATTACAAACTCTTATTTAGTGAAATTTTTATTCACAAAAATGACTTTTTCAGCCCTAAAGTCTCTTAGGCGTGGTAGCTGGAATTCTTTATTTTTTTTGGCTCAAGGGAATATTACTCCAGTACCATATGGTATGCCGTATGGTACTGGGGTATTATACCATATGGCATATGGTATGCCATACCATATGGCATATCATATGCCGTAATACCATATAACATAACATATGATATTATGGTATGCCATAATACCATATTAAAAATTTCAAACCAGCCTTTTATCAGAAAGTTGGTTTCTATAGTACATGCACGCACTACGCACGCGCTACGCACGCGCTACGCACGCGCTACGCACGCACAAACACACACGGACTTTCACTTTTATAATTATATAAAGTATAAATATGTTTTTGATAACTTAAATAAAGCTTTCTCAAAATATACACAAAAATTAGAGTAGTAAATGTTTGATGTCAGAGAAGGCTTTTTACTTTTACCAAATAAGGCAAGGCTGTTTTCATAATCCAATAAACTTAAGCGTTTTATGAAACTATTTCACCATTTGTCTGCTTGTCATGAAATATCAAATATAACTCATATGTTAGATTCAAACATAGCACATCTGGTTAATGTTTTAAACTGCACCAGCCATATGTTCAAGATGCCCTACAGGGTCAGCACATTGCTGGAAATATTCAACTGGTAGTCTCTTACCAACAGGGAGGTTGAAGTTATTCTCATAGACAGCGGGCAACCAACGGTTGAACTTTGTAAGAGAGGAGCCCAACATTGGCCGCCGAAGATTGTTGCAGGTTCCGTCGAAGCTCCTGTACTTTTTGTGAAAACACATGTTGGTGCAATCTATAGGGGTTCGACTTTCCGCGCAGCCTGACAGTTCGGCTATTATCTGAATGTGATTTGGCGAGAGGATCTCTCTCACATTGTTGTAAATGTCTGCAAATAAAAGAATTGTTCATCAAACATGCGCATGCCATAATAGTTATGATGTTAGATTAATTATAACAATTTACACCAACAAGCAGATGGTTACTAACAAAGGATATAAATAAAAAGCAATACAAATCACACAACTAAAGTTTGAGACACTATTGTAAGTTAAAGTGAAGTCTCCAAGAAAATAAAACTCAAGCTCCACGGTTTCCAACACATCACGAGACGGTTCAATATTGCACATTTGCAGTATTGAATTCAATCGCGATCAGTCGTGACTTGTCCATTTATAGACCGAATTGCGATATGTTTTTATATTATTGCAGTATGTAAAAAAACTTGTAAATTTTTATTTATATTTGTTTGTGTATTTCAAATTAAAATTAACTGCTTTGTGTTTGTGATAATTAGAAACATTTACTTCATGAATGCCTGTGCGTGTGGAAGGCCATGGAATGAGTGTATTATGAAACTATTACTAAAGACCCATGCTCTTGAGTTTCAATATCACTCACTCTGAAAATCGTCAGGTGTGAAATAAATCGTCATTATACGATTATATCATTTATACAATTAGCGATATAACATTAAATGCTAGCGATTTTCAAATCGTCTACCTTCAAAATCGCCATCAAACAATTAAATCGTCATATCGCAAAGCTCTTAATGCGACACACAGGCACCATTAATGGCCTAATGAGTTAAACATAATGCCTGGCTCCAGAAACACTAAATTTATAAATAAAACTGTTTGAAACTGAATTTAATATTTAAAGTAAGCGCAATATATCAAGTGAGTTTAGATTATATATCTTTTAATAATAATTTATACTCTATCATCAGCGTTTCCGTTGTGCTATTTAACAATGAAAAATCTCTCACAGGCCATTTGTAATTACTAAATAGGAGTTATGGACATCTGCTAGTGGGTGTGTAGAAGGATGACATATACCAATGTTGACAAGTTTACAAAGTTTTCAGTAGGTGATTTGCCAGCACTGCAGAGAAAGACAACTCCAAGCTCAGCATAAACTGGGCAGCTTTATATGCTTTCATTGTAGGTAAAATTTGTATGTTACCTTTGTTGTCAAGTTCTATCTGGTCAGCATCGTGAACCTTCTGCACAATGAGCTCTAGAGTTCTTTCAAATATCTCTGCGGACCTGCCAATGTTTTGGGCAGCCTGTGAAGGGAACTTGAAAAGAGCAAGCAGGTCACTAGAACTCAATGGCTTGCTTTTATCTCGCAGTTCCCGCAGAGTTTGATCTGCAGCGTTGTCAACTTCTAACCTCGCGGTAGAAACCGCCTCTTCCACAAATCTGTCTCCTGGATAGATTCTTTCTACTGCACCTGCAGGCAAAATTACATAATAAGACTTATTACGTGAAACATAGAGGTTTGGCATAGTACATAGCATACATATTACCTTGATGAAATGGACGATGATGATTTTGATTAAGACAGTATGATATGTATAGAATTTGATTTGCAAATACATTTACATATAAAATAAAAAGCCATATAGAAAGATTATGCTATACGTATGTCAAGGTTTTGCACTCTATTGCTAGCTAGATTCACAGAGTAATCTATTTGCGTATGTGTTCTTCCGCGAATAGAATAGTTCGCAAAAATGCATGACACTCGCATGTAACTCCGTGAATAATATTACCCTGTAGGGTAACATTTTACACAATAAGACCTATCCATCGTTTTTATGACTTAATCACCCTGTTTGCACATGCGCTCGTCCACGAAAAAGCCGCTCTCTGTAGAAAACGATTGTCATTCTCTTGATTAATAGTATTTTTCGGTGTTGTTTTCATACTAAAATAAAAAATTTGCAAACAAAAGCATTGTTTGCAATAATTAATTGCAGAAGCTTCGTGTTTTTAATGATAAAAGTTGTCCATAAAGATGGCAGACAACGATAGAATGACGTCACGAAAAAACGAAGGATTATGTAAAATTTTACTAAGTGTATCAAATAGACAGGAATAACACTCGGCTTGAGCATATACATGTATTTTCAAAAACAATATAATCAATATAATATAATTTACTTTAGTTTATACTCCAAATCAAAATTGAAAAAGATGCTCGCGTAGTCACTTTAGAGCGAATGATGAGAAAATTATGTGTAAATCATGTAAAAAAAATTTAACCGGTAGAAAGCTGCAACCGAAAAACTCCAGAGAGCGAATGAGCAACCGCATTAAAATGTTTATGGATTTAGCCTAATCTTCTATTTCTCAACGCATTTCGTACAAACTAAATCTTGCAGCAATAAATCAAGCATCCACTATCAGTTGTGCAGTTTTTATTTCATTATTACAAATATTGAGAATGCTGTCGATGGAACTTGCTCTGTTCCTGTACGGATCAGATTGACTACAATGCCAGAGCAAATTATATTAAGCAGTTTTATCAAATTGATTTGGGAGGAATCCGGTTGCTGATGCATAGACATTGTGATATTCAGTGTGCAGTTGAATAAATTAACCTTAGTGATCGATTGATTTATATAATTAAGGCTGCCAATTTACCAGAACCACAATCAGATTACAATAATCAATGCAAGCTTGCTGGGTTTCACTCAAAGGTGGCTGAAACTCAGTCAATGTTTTATAGAATGTTGAGGAACTCTGGTCTGTGTACGTCACTCAGTTTATATGGTTTATGTAGATAACATGAAGCCATGGTAATCAGAAATTTTTCTAATCTCAATTATTTATAAAAATTTCCTATACTTGATAAAAAATTAATTACAATTATATTATTAGTAAAATATTAAATTGTTTGTTTTTCTAATTTAGCTTAAATTTCCTCAACTTATCCTACACTCTAAAAATAGACTACACTCTAAAAACAGCCTATACTCTCTAAAAATAGACTACACTCTCTAAAAATAGACTACACTCTAAAAACAGCCTACACTCTCTAAAAATAGCCTACACTCTCTAAAAATAGCCTACACTCTCTAAAAATAGCTTACACTCTCTAAAAATAGCCTACACTACACTCTAAAAATAGCCTACACTCTCTGATAGCAGCCTAAATTTTCTAAAAGTAGCCTGCATCTCTCAAGTTTTATTTATTTCCAAACCTAAACTTAAATTTTGCTTCAGTGAGTTAAAATTAGAAAAAATAGTACTTCTATTAATTCAGATTAAGTACCCACACAGGATTGTGTGGTAATTCTAGCCTATGATAAGTCTACTAATATTGGAAACTGGCAAAAACATGTGTTGGAAGCAAAGGAGCTCTTTGCGCCTTCATACTGAGATGAGGAACCTTAAGACCACAATTCGTTCTATGATCATGTAACTTCCATTGAAAGTCCTTTATTTTACAAAAACCAGGTTTAAAGGACGGCCGCATAAGCACCCAACTAGCTAACTAGCTTGCTTAGCTAACCAGCTAAGCAAAAATTCGAGGCTGCTGGAGACAAACTTATTAAATGCTGACTCTTACCAACAACTTGTAAGTGAATGTTTAGCCTGGCTGTTCCAACAGAGTTGATGGCATGGCACTCATAGGATCCCGCATCTTCCAATGATATGTTACTTATTGATAGGTAGCCTTCTCCATTTACTGTAATAATACCTACATTCATAGTTACCTCTTTACCTACCGACTAGATTACAGAACTAACAGACAACACATTAGCTTCCCTGCTATCTAAGCATATGGCACTTTATCTAACAGTGTCTGCTTATTTCAAGTCATATATGTTTATATGATTCAGAGGTGTAACGAGACATGAGACATCTCGAGTATCGACCTGTCTCGTCTCGGATCAATCTCGTCTCGACATAACTATTGCCAAACTCAAGACAGGAAATAAAACTAAAGCGCCTGCGCACGGCTGTTAAAACATGGCTGCAGAAGAAGGAAAATAATGTTGCAAGAAATAAAGTAAGACCTATTCAATAGATGGTAAAAATAGACATGTACAAAGCAATATGTTTATAATAATTATTATCAATCAAGCTCAAAGTTCTTAGAAATATGTAACTTCGCTATTTTGGAGCAGTTTGTGTCACTTTTGTTTACAAAAAATTCATGCATAATGCTATTAAAATGTTGTATTTAAATCGTTTACATGAGGAGAAAATTCAATTTAAAAAGAAGTTTATCGATTTCATATATCAAGTGCGCTAGTCCTTGTGTAGGGAAATCATCACCAAATGCTCATTATTTCACTGTCTCGTGTCTCGAATTTTTACAAGACAGTGTCTCGAGTCTCAAACTTAAAAAACCTGTCTCGTTCCACCTATAATATGATTTGAAATGAAAATTTTCAGAGTTTAGCCTACACAATCATTCAAATACATAATTTTACAGCTTTTTAGTTTACATATTTGAAATCAGGACAAAATTTAGATTAATTTAATATATAATTTATGGCTATTGACTAAATTCACAATGATTAACTATGGTGTGAATGAGAGTTTTAGTTTACCAACAAACGGGCCCATATTATTACGCACACCACCATAGAAAAGTTTTGGTATCAGCTTAAATGAAAAACTTAACCTTAAAAAGGCAAACTTAAATCTCTTCATAAGTTGTGTCCTCAATAATATAAACTCCAACAAAAGGTCCAGTTTATTACACACACCACTCTAACTATTAAAGCTGTTCAAATATTTAACCATGCATTGTTACAATAATACTCATGCTGGTTTAATGTATCCAGTGTAACATACTGTTGTATATCTGCCATAATTACAGGTGATAGCACCTTCCCCAGTTGTCAGAATACAGCTATACCTTAGCCTACCTTCATATTTATCTTCTGTTTCTTCATTTAAAGGTATGGCCTGATCGGCATGGTGCCAACTAATAGTTGGGTGTGGGTCTCCAGAAGCGCTGCACGTAAGTGTGATGTCACTTCCCATCTCTGCAGACACTGAACTTGGTTGTTCCGTGAAGGAAGGCGGTACTGAAAATATACAAGTTTTGCTAAAAAAGAGAATCTTTGAGGCAGGGATTGTACCAAATTAATAACTAGGGCAACCTAAATTTGGAGCTAGAAACTTGTTGATTTTGACCTAAAATAAATTGACTGTTTAACCTAAAAATAGGTAATTTTGACAATATTTTTTGACTTGAAAACCACTAACAAGTAGATATGCAAGAGATGCTGATATCCATCAAAATTCGTAGCACAAAAGTATTATATCTCAAAAAATATACTCTTCAACATTCTGATCTGCAAAATTCCTGTTTTAGAGATCCTTGTAAAATTACCAGGTGAAAAAACGAATGAATCAGAAAGGACAACAATAAGCCGAGTAATTAGAAATTACTTTTTCATCAGCTAAAAATAAAAAATAAAAACTAGAGATGGCTTAAATGTTGTTAATCCGGAAATTACTATAATGGTTAAAAAAACAAAAATTTGACCTAAAAGCGTAATTTTGACCTTATTGACTTACAAAAGTAATTTTTTACTCTAAAGCATTTTGAAAATGATCAAATGTGGGTTTAAGCAGTAATTAGTGCCTAAAAAGGTTGCCATTTTTCAGCATAAAGTTGCACTAATTATATAAAATTTGGCTTATAGTGACATTAAAGTGTACAGGGGACTTTCAACCTAACATTGTCTATTTTAAAATGGCTAGTCCACCACTTCATGGAACTACTGGCAGCGCTGTCGTGGCAATAAACCAACGATACCACACACGGTAATACGCCTCTTAATCAGCTTCAAACCAAACGGAACTTCCAACCTGTGAAATTATTACTCTGGCAGATGCCATATTTTACCTATTATTAAGTTAGCCGAGCACTTAATTCAGAAAGGTTGCTCTAGATTATAAATAATATGAAAGGTCAATAAACTATCAGGCTATCCGGTGAGTGACCTTAAGGCAAATAAATGATATGATGATTATTGAAGTGCCAGCCATTGTGAGAACGGGCGGAGGGGGGGGGGGGGGAGCAGAGAGAGGGGGGGTTCAGTGGGCCCACTAACTTATCTATGTTGTATTTTTATACACAATTCTTATTTGAATTTTTTCATCTTAACTCTTTGGGCATTCTGCTCACGCCTACGGTGTCAGCATGTAAGACAGCACCCACTCCCCGTATCAATATTCCCATCAATAGTGAAACCTGTAGGCAAGAGACACGCCTTTTGTAATTAAATAAATATGCATGACCACGCTATGCTCAGCTTTATCTTTAGCTCTCTGACCTCCGGAGATGCACTTAATGACTAGTACATAGAGACATACATGTAAAATACATAGAGGTATAAAATAGTATATACCTTTCTTCTTTTTTGTCAATAATACTAGACAATAAGATACTATCAGACAATGATAAATGTAAGGTGATCATGGGAAAATTCATAAATTGCAAATACTTTAAAAAAATATGAACTCATAGAATGCTATGTTGTATAATATCATATTAACATTGAGCATTTGCATTCAATGCATGCTCAGTTATGATTTGATTGAATCTTGAGTTTCCCTTTGGTCTGTTGTTGTTGTCAGAACTAGTAGTTATTTGAATTGCTTGTATGAATAACAAGAGCTGGACCTAGCTATAAAGCTATTGAAACTGACAATAAGGTGCTTACTAAAGAAGCTAATCTAACCTTCAAGCTGCACGCCTCTATATATAATCTCAGAGTCACCAGACGTCCATGTTATCCCTAATTCTCATCAGGCTATCATTATCATAACACATAAAGCTATGGACTGAGTCTGGCAACCTCTTGACCCCAACTTTAAGGCTATACTCATGCTAACCACTAGCAATGATGAACGGAGATTACAAATTTTACCTCGCTCCCGGACTGTTAGCTGACCATAGGAGCTGACAGTTGCTATGGTATTGGAAGCCTCACATTCATACCTCCCAGCATCTGAAAGCCGCACGTCTGAAATTCTTAGGTTGGTGTTGTTATGCGTGATGGTATACCTTAAAGAATTTCGCAGCTCTTCTCCTAAAATAATAAAAACACTGTCTCAACACATTTTTCCGAATGTCCCCGAGATGTGATTATATCAGTGTACGACAAAGTAGGTTTAACTGGGCAGATGAGATGTAACAGCTACAGGCACAGATTTGTAACCTACTTTTGAAGGTTGGTATAATGAATTGGTTATGTGTAATAAAAACTGTATGTTGAAAGTACATACTAAATTAACACTGTATATTGAATGTACATATTGAATAAACACTATATGTTGAATGTACATATTAAATTAACACTGTATACCGTATTGAATGTGCACATTACATAAACATTGTGTTGAAAGTACAATTTCAACCAAGACTGTATATTGAATGCACATATTCAATAAAAATGTACGTTGAATGTACACATTAAATAAACACTGTATGTTGAATGTACACATTAAATAAACACTGTATGTTGAATGTACACATTAAATGAACACTGTATGTTGAATGTACATATTAAATAAACACTGTATGTTGAATGTACACATTAAATAAACACTGTATGTTGAATGTACACATTAAATGAACACTGTATGTTGAATGTACATATTAAATAAACACTGTATGTTGAATGTACACATTAAATGAACACTGTATGTTGAATGTACATATTAAATAAACACTGTATGTTGAATGTACACATTAAATGAACACTGTATGTTGAATGTACATATTAAATAAACACTGTATGTTGAATGTACACATTAAATAAACACTGTATGTTGAATGTACACATTAAATGAACACTGTATGTTGAATGTACATATTATATAAACACTGCATGTTGAATGAACATAATAAATAATCACTGTGCGTTGAATGTTTTTTCAAGTGTGATGGATTTTCCGAAATAATCTAACATGACATTTAATATGAGGAACTATTTGATAGCGTTTACCATTTTTAATCCAGTTGATGTGTGGCTCAGGAAAACCCCCAACTTCGCAATTAAAATATGCTGTTCCTCCTTCAACCACAGAGCTAGATGTAACCTCTTCCACAAAATATGGCCTCTCTACCAAAAGTGTAAAACAGATGCATTACTTGTAAGACATATCTGGAGCATACAACAACAACTCCAGCTGGCTGATAGAAGTGAATGAAAGAGTCCTTAATATAATCCTACAGTAGGTGAAGAGTGAAGTTTTATAATAAGTCACACAGCTGACTTCTACAGCTGTTTCCATTAGTCTTATTGTTATTCACTCCTATGATTATTCTCAATCAAAATGTTTACAGCCACTAATATTGCAAGAATAAGTGTTATAATATATTGCTTTTGCATGTACTAGTAGCATTGCACAACCAACTTTGTATCAGGTGCTACTTGTACAGAGAATTTGATATGCTAACTGTACTATTCCATTAGCTTGAAATCTCGTATTATAAATTTCCAAATAGTTTACCAAATGTCAGCCATGTCATGGTAACAAACCAGTCAGAGTGTGTAGATACAATACAGATACAGATACAATACAATACAATACAGTCTACTACAGACTTGAGTGAAAAGTAAAACTACTAGAGCATAGCATGAAATTTTTTGGGTACTCATGTCACATGAAATATTTAAAACACATAGTTATAGTATTGTGCGTGTATAACTTTTTTATCAAAATTAGTAGTCATTATTAAAAAAATGTTTTTTGTTATATGCCAAAACAACAATGAAAAGACAAAGTGAAATGGTGAAATTTGATAAAGTGCCTTTACTTAGCAGTATTTTAATATAATTACTTACAATTACAATATACATCAAAAAATAATAAATATATATTGATACAGTTCTTGTTAGTGGATGATTAGCTTACAGAAATTTGTTGTAAAACTGACCTTGAACAGAGACGCTGGCAGTGGCATGCAGAGCCTCTTCACCAACTCTTGCAGTGCACCTGTAGAGTCCAGCATCACTTGGTACCACATCAGTTATGAGCATTGTACCAGAACTGAGCATGGTTGCTCGACTCGGTTCAATAGAGTAGGCCTCACCGTCTTTGTACCTAAACATAGAGCATAAACTGTCTGAGGTGAACATTGGCATCATTGTAACGGCAGAGCATTGTGACCAGGGCCAGCAGAATTGTTTGCGTGACTGACGCCGTAGCCGAGCTGAGTCTCAATATCGCGACAGGAGACTCTGCTGCAGATGAGCCGGCTTGGCGTGTCAAGTAATACAAAAAAGATCGCGGGGAATGATAAGAAGGCGGAGCCTATCGCACAGGCTGGAAATATAAGGAACCCACTACCAAGGAGCCAGCAGAGCTTGCGCAGACTCCCTGCATGATTGTCCTCTGTGTAATGCATTGACTTCATGTATACTTATACGTGTATATATATTGGGCCAATATATATTATTGTATTTGATACACTCGGTGTATTTATTCTTGCATTCTTATGGAGGGTAAAGGGAACTGACAGTTTTTTTTTTCATTATTCCACACCATGAGAGGTTGTATTGGAGTATAAGCTGCCAGAGTTCTACAGAGTTTATGATGTTACAGCAATAGAAGACATGGTTTCAGATGTAACTATGAGACCTGTAGGCACTGACCATGAGAGTTCTGCAGAGCCAGATGCCGTACATGTGAGAGAAATACTTCCTCCAATAGAAACCGTCTGATCTCTAGGCTGAGTGATGAACCTTGTTCGAACTACAAATGATAGCTTTACCTAGACCATAGGACCAAAGATCAATGACTGCAACAATGCAGGAAACACGATTCTATCTTGTCTGAATAATAATATGAGGACAGTGGTATAATATACAGACTATACTGTAGGCACAACCACCCACTTCATAGCCACATACCACTAACAAAAACCATTGCGCACACCAAACAAACATTTTGTCCGTCCTACACCTAGAATACCCTTATATCATAAGAATGTATTTTCTAAATACTTTTGAATTTCCATGTGATTATTACTAGTATACTGTCAGTCTAGTGTGCCTAAAGAGAGATCGCAATGTGTCATAACTATGTACAATTACTATAGAAGGCTAGTTGGTGGTTGATTGGGGAAGTGGGTCGAGTGATGGTTACCATGGTGACCATCATGGGTTTGAATCAGGAAGCTATCTATCTTCAACCTACATGTACAACCGTGGCTTCGGACAAACGGATGGACGAGCGGACAAACAGATGGACAGACACGGCTCTTACAGAAAATATTTTTTTATATATGGCCTGATTCAGTTTATTTAGCATTGACCAATTAAATAAAATTAAACTCAAATACTGACCATGGTGAAGGTCAATCCATCACAAGATAATATAAAATGCAATAATATTACATTAAATGAGGAATGCTCGTGAGTAAAGTATAGCAAATTTACTGTTGCTTAAAAACAGAAAATTCTAGAAAGAGGTAATTTAATAGTTATAAGTTAACCAAAGCTAAGGCATGCAAGCGCTGACTTTATGGGGTATATGATGTCGAATGATGTCATAAAGTGACAAGTGAGGTCAAGCGAGGGCGCTGTTAAACATCATCAGACTGTGGTCTTGTAAAAACAGCATTCAGTTTTGAGCTGGTCAACAGCTGTTATATTTCATAACATTTCTAAGAAAGACTCATATGACATATCTGTAAGACGTTAACATTTAGATAAAACATTCCTAACTGGTTATACAATACGTAGGCCTAAATTTATGGAAACAATAACTATTGTGCGGTATGCACGCGTGGTTACCATAGACACCTTGCAAAATAAAAAAACAATGGTTTTATTTTACAAAGAAATATTGCAACAATTATTTCACCCTAAACCATAACTGTCACGTACAACTTTAATCGTAATTTCTAGGTAAATCAGACACGCTGATTCCGATTTTGTACTCAACATAAATATTGGTCCACTAACTTTCAGAGTAATGAAGGCTTGTTTACAGCGCTTTAATATCGGTCTCAAAAACAACACGATCATCACAACAAGCTCCGCCCATAAATATGTGACGTACGCTAGCTTTTTAGGAACGGAAATTGGGGATGCTTAGTCCGAGTTAGAATGATAGATATAGGTGTCTTAAAACCCATTATTATCTACATTCAGCCTTCAAAATAATCTCAGTCTTTTATAAAAGGTAGTTAAGCTATTTAACATTGGATATTTAAAAATGAGCTCCAAAAAACGCTATAATAACGCTAGCTTGTGATAAAATCGCGTTATTTTGAGCTCATTTTTCTTGACGTTCAGCCTATTAAACATCCTGCAACAAGCTACGAGCAATGTTAGATAGCTTATCTACCTTTCATAAAAGACTGAGGTTATTTTGAAGGCTGAATTTAGACATCTCTATCATTCTAAATCGGACTAAACATCCCTAACTTCTGTTCCTAAAAAGCTAGGCTACGTCACATATTTATGGGCAGAGCTTGTTGTGCCGATTGGGTTGTTTTTGAGACGGATATTGAAACGCTTTAAAAAAGCCTTAATGACTTTGAAAGTTAGTGGACCAATATTTATTTTGAGTACAAGATCGGAATCAGTGTGTCTGGTTTGCCTAGAAAAAACGATAAAAGTTGTACGTGGCAGTTATGGTTTAAATTTCCAAACAACCAGCAACTTTAGATCATTCAAATGTCTCAAAAGACAACTATGGCAGCTGCCAAATTACGTCTTAGCTGCTAATTTCAGATTTTACTGAGTAAACATGCAAAGGTTTCAGGTATAAACACTATACACAGTTATATGTCTAATAGCGCATAAAGTAATGATTACTTGATGTGAAACACTTTTACTATTGTACAGGACACACTCTATATGTAACTACAAGCCATACCATTATGACAGCTAGTTGACACTCACCGGCAGGTTCATCCTGCTGCAGTAAAAGCATTGCAGGACCACTAATAGCTTCACCAGCTTCATTTGTAGCCATACATCCATACCTGCCTTGGTCAAGTGAGGTGGCCCTGTCTATCATGAGTCTGCCATCTGACAGCAGGTGGTACCTGCTCGATGGCTCAATGTCGTTTGTTATAACCTCATTTCTATAAGATACACATAGCTGAAAGTACATGATAGGGCACTTGAAACATGTAATAGCATGGATGTTGGCATCAGCAATCAACATAGAAAGTCTGTTGATTTGAACTTGTGAGTCAGTTATTTTCATATTAACTCTTGCGTCTGGTAGTACTTAGTCACCTACTACTGACAGTACTAGTCACTTACTACTGACAGTACTAATCACATACTACTGACAGTGCAAGTCACCTACTACTGACAGTACTAGTCACATACTATTGACAGTACTAATCACATACTATTGACTGTACTAGCCACTTGCTTCTAACAAAATTTATCAGTCACTCTTAGTTAGAAGCTAATTTTAAGAATTAAGTACTTGCCAAATGTAGTCTCTCTCACATAAATATTGGGCTATCTTACAATATTAAGAAACAATAAGTTTTGTTTAGTTTTATTGTCCAGGGTATATAATCGGTAGTTTTTGCACTGCGTCTTAGTTACAGATGAAGCTACATGCTTTTCATAGTTACCACCTGAACAACACCTGCACCAGGTTTTAAACTGGAGTAAAACCTGAAACACCAAAGGGCTGGTACACTAAGATGTTGCTAATTCTAGCTACTGTAGCTTAAAGAGTTGAGGTAAAACTGGATTTAGTTTCGCTGGCTCTTTAAGATAAACAAACATCGGCAGCAATTATAGACTTCTACTACTCACAGTTTGTACGCTGGTCTAAAATACGGTAATAATTTTCTGCATATTTAGTTATTTACTCATTGTGAAACCAAGCAATCTTTGGAGTTGGCTCCCCATCAGCTGCACAGTCCATGTAGACTCTGTCCCCTTCTCTGACCTCCACGTCAACTGGCTGGGCGGTCAGCTCAGGCCTCTTCATCCCTACGACTCTTGACACAGTTGGCACAAAATTTGAGATTTGGCTTACCGGGCGACCATCAGAGGCAACCGAGTGAGGAGTTGTAGTTGTTGTGAGAGGAATTGTGGGCAACTCTCGAGAAGCAAATGGGGGTGTGTCAGCTAAAGAAGTAGAGGTTACATGCAAGTGGTTTCTATAGAGAGATGACATACTTGTTGTACTTGGTTAACTATCAGTTTCATTCTCAAAAATCAAAAGAGAAAGTAATATAATGCTGCTAATAGAACTTTTGTCACAATCCATTTGTAATCCAATTTGTAATCCACTTCTTTGTGCTTTCAATGTTCCCTCTTTGCAATTCCCGCTATTTAAAAAAAGCTATCAGTGTGTAACCTTTCGATGAACAAACTTTTTAAAGTTCAACTGCCGATTCAAGGTTCTAACAGACAGCCACAATATCAGCAATAAAATCACAAATTTAATATAATAATACTAAATTTTTAAAATTTCAATTATTGCACTATCATAAGATAAATAAACAATTCGGAGAAACTAAAACAAAAATTGGTAAACTTACGGCAGTTAAATTGTTCATAAGCGACCTCGGTGACGGCGACACCATTCAGTTCATCAGGTTTAAAACAGGTTGCTGCAACTTCCATCAGATTAGTGTTGTTGGCTGCGTACGCCTTGAGCCACTTTAGTTTACAATCACACACGAGAGGGTTCGAGTCAAGTCGGCTAAAACAGTCAGTGTTGATATGAATGTTAGATATTGATATCAGAAGAAACATGGGAAGAGACTGTCAACATTTTTTGAAAAAGTTCCTGTTTGAATCACAATGTCAGCTGCCAACCAAAAACATTTCATGTAGAACACTGTTTTTTAACTAAAATTAATAACAAGTTTTACATTCCTACTGGTCAAATGTTTCTCACAACGTTTCACTAGCACAGACAGACCCTAAACATAATCAGGTGCTGGCTGTCATAGTCAGAAATAATTCAACTGAAGTCTTGCTGACTCTCTATTCAAACCGCACCTGCTTCTGTCAGCATTAAGTCTTGCTGACTCTCTATTCAAACCGCACCTGCTTCTGTCAGCATTAAGTCTTGCTGACTCTCTATTCAAACCGCACCTGCTTCTGTCAGCATTAAGTCTTGCTGACTCTCTATTCAAACCGCACCTGCTTCTGTCAGCATTAAGTCTTGCTGACTCTCTATTCAAACCGCACCTGCTTCTGTCAGCATTAAGTCTTGCTGACTCTCTATTCAAACCGCACCTGCTTCTGTCAGCATTAATTAAGTTTTTGTTTGATTTAAAGATTAACGTGCACAAAATCTTCGTAAGTTTTATTAAAAAGTATCGGGTATTTTTTCTGTCTTTTGCGATTATTTTTGATGCTTAAGGTAAACTGACTGCCAGCATGTTTCAAGATTAAAATTGACAAAACTTGATGGCGGTTAAAACGCTCGGATCAAGTGAAAGTGTGATTATGATGTCTATAGTTGCAAAGAGACTGACAGCATAGAGACGCGTCATGCTGCAACTTGAACGCAATAGCCAATATCAACTAAGCCACGATAGCAACTAGTGATGTCATTTCGCACATATTTTTTCTTTGAGCATTTTAACTGCGATCAAGTATTGCCGATTATAATTTTGAAACATCCTGGCAGTGAGATCACCTCAAACATCAAAAACAATCGCAAATGATAGAAAAATACCGATACTTCCTGATAGAATCTACAAGAATTTTGTGCAAGTTAATTTTAGTGCCAAACGATTTCAGCCACAAATATAATCATTTACTACCTCATGTTACTAACTCATGTTCTACAAAGTAGAAGCGCATAAGCAGAAGATTCTATCACGCTGCATATAATTATAAGCTTTCGGTCAAGGACAAACATAATTTTAACTTTCGAACTAAATTGAGCAGAGCCCAAGATAACACCAAGAATTTATTGCTATGCTGTCGGTACCAAAGACTCGCATCATCTAGATGCATCAGCTGATGTTATAAAGAACAAAGCTTCATAGCTTCATTATACACTTTTATGCAATCAAGATCTACTTATTATCTAGCCAGGAGATTGCAACGCGAAATTAAGCAATTAATTTCCCCGGCATTGAAAAGTGTGGGAGAACGGGAACGAAGTTAGCGTACATACAATTTCATCAAACATACGCGGCGGACGCTGAAAGACTAATTCAATTTGCATTGAACTTAGCAAAAAGTTATACGTGCCAGCAATACAAACAATGATCAGCAAACATAAACAAAAAGAGAGAATGCCTCAAGCGTTTGTGAGAATAAGATTACGGGATAACAATAGCCTGTTACCGCAAAGATCCAGTAAATGTTAGAGAGTAATTGTTCTTTTCGCTGGCTATAGACTAAAGATTGTGCAATAACCGCTCCTGTTTCAGACCTAAATTGAAGACAAAGTGAAGCAAAGCTATACATTTTCGCCTAACAATAGCCTTGAGTCTCTATGTTGCGCGTAGGCCTGGAAATGCTTGCATTGTGGACAATGAGTCTAACATTTCGCATCACTGGTAAGCATTAGTTATTTTAGGCACCTGACATTGCCTGTCACAATGTTTGACATCACGTTTCACTGACATCATTGTCACATTAGTTTTACCGCGTTTAATATTTATATATTAGAATTCTCACTTTATGAGGTTCCTTGCACTGGGCCATCGACGCAACTGGTTCATCCACAAGGTTAAATACAGTGTCATGGCAAAGTTTGAATGATCGAAAGAAAAGAACAACATTGATGTGAACAAAGAACTAAAATACATTTGTATATACAATACTTTATCTACTTACAATCTAGAAAGCTCAATGAGAGGAGTGATGGCAGCCGCGGGTAATGTTTTCAGCATGTTGTTATGGAGAAATCTGTAATAATAGTAATTATGCAAGAATACATTTTATTGGTATGAGAATAGATAATAATAACATTTTAAATTCAATAATAAAAGTCATTCTTGAATACGTAGGCTAAGAGGAATGTGGAGAATCTCAACATAACATGATAGGTAGAATGGAGGGGGCGATGGACTGGCCACCCAAACAAGCCATGCAGACAACAGGCACAGTAGGACAAACAGGCAGGGAAAACTGCTCCAAGTCAAATACATAGTGTCACTTAATAGCACTGTTAACAGCGCCAGAGGCGAGGGGTAAAATCCACTACAATAACCGCATATTTGGAAAGGATCAGATGAAAGTTGTCTAAGCTAAGTGCCCGAGGGCAATAAATTGCAAGCACTTACAGACGTTGGAGCGATACGAGCCCCTGAAATGTTTGTACATGTAAATGATCGATGTCATTTGAATGTACGTACCTGCAGAAAATATCATCAGACAACCTTATGAACACAGGGTTAATTATATTAACAAACACCTAGACTACTGACCACCGCATTACAACAATTAGCACTCCCATCCAAAATGATTCACTGCGAGCCAATTTCACCAAAAAACCAGTAACAGTCGCAGAAACATTCTCATCGCGATGGATGCGCACTATAGAGTATGCAGGTAGTTAGTACAATTAGGAGGTAATGAGGGCTAAACGTGTTGCATAAGGCCAGCGATTTTGGGGCTGCGTGAGAAAGAGGAGGAATGCAGTAAGTCAGCGAGGACCGAGTAACCTTTATATGTCCCTAGCCAAGATTTAAGAGTTAATCGGAGCCATTTGCTCAAATACTTTAGCAAATACAATAAGAAGTCTTTGATCATCAGCCCTCTTAAACGTAACAATACCTACTGCTTAACTTTATACTATCTGTCGTATCTACTACCCAGACGGCTGCAGCTATACGAGATAGACAAAAAAATAAGAAAGAAATAAAGGAATTAACTTTAAACATTAAAATGAAGTAAAAGCTTTTTGATGCATTTTTAGTTCTCAGCTTTAAGAACAGAAAAGCCCATGTTTAAACATGTTTCAAATATATTCATAGAATGTAAATGCCATGTTAGACAGGGCCCAGTTGATTGTACGCACCAATTTCTCATGTTTGAAGTGTTCAAATCCATTAAGCAATTGTAATATAAAAAAATTATGTAAAAATTATCTAGGCCATGCCTGAAATGGCACTTATATTTTATAATTCTATTTTTAGCGTGTGGCATTTCAATGTTTTTTGTTGTAGGAGCAAAGACAGCTGATTGGTTGAGATGTCAATCTGCTATGTAAGAGTTTTTTTTACAAAAGATGAAACAAGACAGTAGGAGAGAGAGCAGCCATACACAATGACACTCATACCCATGCACAACTCCATTAAGCATCGTTATACATCACATCACTCAAATTAGGGTCAGCCTAACAGATCAAAAAGGAAATCCATCTAGTCACAATATACAATTTAAATGGAGACACAATTTATTGTGAAGAGAGCCCATGATCACATAGACATAGGTTTGCAAAACAGAGAAGTGATTACATGCGCATAGAAGTGCCATAGGTTAAGTACTTACAGCTGTTCTACTTTACCCAGTCCAACAAAAGCTCTCGCTCCAAGAGATTTTAGCTTATTTTTGTATAAATACCTATAAAACAATTCACAAACTCGGTAAGGTAAAACTAGTCTAGACAATGTCTAGTGCAGATATCTAAAATGTTTACATTGGCTTCAACATTTACATGAATTTACTAACGTATAAAAAAGCAATGAGCCAGTCATACTCTATGTATCCATGACGCGCATCATGTCGATTTGAAGTTGTGCTACTGTGTGAATTAAGGGTTTCTATGGACAATCGTATGATGCGGATTGACTCTGGCGTCTTGTTGAAAAAAGGTAAGGAATTGTACGCTATAAGTTAATAATTAGCGACGCAAACACGTGAAAATCGATCGAAAAAGAACAACGAAAGTAATGAAAATGTTTAAAATTGAATAGCTGGCGCAGTGTTTTAATGCGCATCATTTGCAAGTACTGTTTCCATTATTCGCAAGCATGATGGATTTGGTAATGTTTTGCAAGTCGCAAAACTCGCTTAGCTTGCAGATTTATACCGTTTCCATGATCTGATTGACTTGCGGGTTGGCTCAAATTTGCGAATTATGCGCATCATGGAAACATAGCCATAGCGAGTAAGAAGGCAGCAATATACTCTCATTCAGCTAGTTTGTGTATAACAAACAGGAGTTTAGCTTCCATACAGATATTTTAGATTGTCCAGGCCTTTAAATGCCTCATCTGGAATTTCTTCAAGTTCATTGCTGTTCAACAGTCTACAAAGGAAAGCAAATTACACAAAGACAGTTTAAATATACATGCTTATAATTTAACTTATATATCAACCATTGAGTCGGTTGTCAAAAACCTATCAACTATGCAGTTGTATTTCATAAAGACCTATAGTGTATGAGAGATTAGGACCATTTCACAGATGTCCCTATACATTAGGTCACAGGGTTAGAAGAATTTCCTGTGCTATTTTAAGCAGCTGCCCATCCATCAAATTTTAAGCATCGACAGTAACTATGCATTGTACGATCTACAGAGGTATTGTTGACCATACCGACACTAGCGACTATAAGGTGTGTAGTACCAACACTTTTTCAATCATTAACCATGCTGACACTAGCAACTATAAGGTGTATAGTACCACCACTCTGTCAATCATTGACCATGCTGACACTGGTGACTATAATGTGTATAGTACCACCATTCTGTCAATCATTAACCATGCTGACACTAGTGACTATAAGGTGTGTAGTACCACCACTCTGTCAATCATTAACCATGCTGACACTAGTGACTATAAGGTGTATAGTACCACCACTCTGCCAATCATTAACCATGCTGACACTAGTAACTATCAGGTGTGTAGTACCACCACTTTGTCAATTATTAACCATGCTGACACTAGCAACTATAAGGTGTGTAGTACCACCACTCTGCCAATCATTAACCATGCTGACACTAGCGACTATAAGGTGTATAGTACCACCACTCTGTCAATCATTAACCATGCTGACACTAGCGACTATAAGGTGTGTAGTACCACCACTCTGTCAATTATTAACCATGCTGACACTAGTGACTATAAGGCGTGTAGTACCACCACTATGTCAATTATTAACCATGCTGACACTAGCGACTATCAGGTGTGTAGTACCACCATTTTGTCAATCATTAACCATGCTGACACTAGCGACTATAAGGTGTATAGTACCACCACTCTGTCAACCATTGACCATGCTGACACTAGCGACTATAAGGTGTATAGTACCACCACTCTGTCAACCATTGACCATGCTGACACTAGCGACTATAAGGTGTATAATACCACCATTTTGTCAATCATTAACCATGCTGACACTAGCGACTATAAGGTGTATAGTACCACCACTCTGTCAACCATTAACCATGCTGACACTAGCGACTATAAGGTGTATAGTACCACCATTCTGCCAATCATTGACCATACCGACACTAGCGACTATGAGGTGTATAGTACCACCATTCTATCAATCATTAACCATGCTGACACTAGCGAATAGTAACTATCGGCAAAAATTTTGAGTTTTTGAGCAGCCGAAGCAAATGAACAATTACTAAAGTTATGCATAAAGAAAAGTACCAGCTTATACGATTGATTAAAGATAAACTTGCACAATGTCTTATCAGAAATTATCCATATTTGTCTATTATTGGTGATTGTTTTTTATGTTTGAGGTCTGACTGCCAGGATGTTCCAAGATTAAAATCGAACAAACTTGATCGCGTTTAAAATGCTCCTATCATGCGAAAGTGCGCTCGTGGCATCTATATGTGCAAAGAGGCCTACGGAATAGAGACGCGTAACGCTGCCACTTGAGCCCAATAGATGATATCAACTATCGCAATGATAACAACAAATGACATCATAAAGCATGTATTTTTTTCTGGGCGTTTTAACCGGTATCAAGTTTTGTCAATTGTAATCTTAAAAAATCCTGGAAGTAAGGCCACCTCAAACACAAAAAACAATTACAAATGATAAAACATGCCGATAATTTCTGATAAAATCTAATGAAATTTTGTCTAAGTTCATTTTTAAATCTGAAATTGTCATAGCTTAGTAGTACAGTTTAATACACTCACAATGTGTATAGAGAAGTAAGACCTTCAAATATTCCTGGGGAGATAGTTGATATTCTGTTGAACCTGAGGTCTCTGTAAACAACACCGACAGCATGTCACTAGTAACTAAACGGCAACATGATAACATGATAACAATTGATAAATGGTGTAAATGTTCATTGCAGGACCCATCTCTAACCACAACACACTTTAAATTAAATATGAGGTAAATAGGAACTCGATTACACGTGGATATTATTTGTAGCTGCCTGGCTAAAGTTAAGGCAAAGTGCGCAATTGATTAAAGACTGTACGCACTTTTCTATGTCGTAAGAAGCAAGTGAGATATAAAATGAATGGCTGCCAAACAGCAAGCCGCCTCGGTAAACTTTTAACCACAGATATTGACGTATTAAGACTTTTCAGACAGCGTGCAGTTCTACCGCTGCCAAGTTTTATTCTCGTGACTCATTCTAATTAGTGTGAGAAATGCTGAGCAGAGGAAAGAAGAGCGCTTCCAGCAATTCCATTCAGCAGATGAGTGTAATATAATTGTTCATCCTTCCTTTGCCAAACGAGCGATAAGACAGTTGTACTCTAGTAAATAGTAGGTTACCTGTCATAGGTAGCAACGATCACTTCTGCCATACATTCGAATGCATACAAAACTTCAAAAAGTTGCCAACGTAAATATTTGCTGTTTAAAATACTCAAATCTGTCTGACCATCCATTATATTCCTACTTTCCCAAAAACACTACATCTTATACCAGACACTAACATCTTGCCAATTTGCATTATAGAACATCGATACGCAAAAATTTTTTTTTTCAGTAGGGTTAGGCCTACACATAATTTACTTTACTATTTCTTTGTCTCATGGTCTAACTTGCTTTAAACAGCGCTGACTTGCGTAAATAAAGTTTATAACTATCCAAAAATATTGTGACAGAGTCTCGCCCCAGATAATACAAATCTCATGTTTATAATTGGATCTTCAGTAAACACACTCGCTTTGCGATGGAGAGAATAACTCTGACAGTTTACTAAAACCATACGACTAACATTTAATCTGTTTAATATTCAAAAAATTAATTTATATTTGCAAGCCTACCTCGCTTGATAGTGATATATTAAGTATTAACCAGCTAGAACAGTCGTTCTTAACTTTGATGGACGGGATGAGCCGAAATCAGTTTCATACGAGCTTTCACCCAATTCTTCATTATTAAAAAATAAAATATGATTTTTTTCACACTCAGGACACAGGACTCAGGACCACAGTTTATGTTTGCACAAAATAAGCTGTGCATTAACATTACTGTGTTCAAAAAACAAAACCAATACACGGCAAGAACTCACAACGAATTACATATCTTTTCATGAAGACATGACCTCACAAATCAGTGTGATTTTTGCCTTTACCTTTGAGAGACCTCCACCGGAGACTGGCTCACTAATGTTCTCCTAATGTTC
Source organism: Watersipora subatra (assembly GCF_963576615.1). Lineage (NCBI taxonomy): Eukaryota > Metazoa > Bryozoa > Gymnolaemata > Cheilostomatida > Watersiporidae > Watersipora > Watersipora subatra. The sequence continues at coordinate 11,153,149 of NC_088711.1, read as the reverse complement.
GATGAACCCCAGATTAAGAACCACTGAGATAGAATTTATACGTTCAATTGTACATCAACTAAATCGTGTCTTTGTTTATACACAATTCATCAGCTGAGTCTATTTCACTCACTCTACATTCAATTGCTATTGTCTAGTTCATCACAGAGCTGCCAATAAAAAGCTTCTTTCAGTCTGAGCTAGCGGCACAGGCATTCTTTGAGTCTATAAAAGTGCTTGTGTACATATATGCAGTCGACAAACTGCAGGTCAAATTCTAGTTAACAATTACCAGCATTAAAACAGCGACAGAAAACATATCTATACATCTGTACAGATATGTTTGCCTTGAGGTTTGTTCAGTATATAGATGACTATCAATAGATCTCGTACCCAGCTAGTTTTGACAGAAAACAAAAACTAACTAAAGTGGTTAACAATTCTGAGCACTGCAATGCCATAATATCTCCCCCACCTGCACTACCTGTCACGGCTATACCATAGTGCTTCCATCACCTGCACTACCTGCCACTGCAATGCCATAACGCCTCCACCACCTGCACTACCTGCCACTGCAATGCCATAACACCTCCACCACCTGCACTACCTATCAGTTAACATTCAAAATCATCTGAGAGCATAAAGATGCCAATAGTAAAACTACACATTTACATGTAGATCAATCCGGCCTAAGCACCCGGTGGGCAGATAGCAAATTATTCTGTGAGGTGGAGGTCGAGGCAGGTCATGAAGTCAAACAATTGTTATGAAATGTGATACTTCAATATGCAAACATTTAACTGAGTGTACCACGATGTGAATTTAACAGTACTCTCAATATCTCAACTCATTTCTGACAATGATATTCCTCTATCATTAATCTTCACACAAGTATAGTTACTATAAGAACAAAACCAATGAACAAATGTGTATATACATGTATATTTACTATAATATAAAGAACACAGTTAGTCCATTTGTTTCAAATTTGTAGCGAATGACTAATAGCTTAGTAGTCTTTATATTTCATATTATAGCATAATTCACTCTACACATAGTGCATTGAGTGCTTTTTCTTTATTATTCTTTATGAAACTAGTATTTTTAATGATATTATATTTACACCATATACAATATATTATACAATATTGTGTATAAAATCATACAGTATATTATATGATTTTATATATGTATTTATTTATATACAGGTGTTAGAGAATAATATAAACTTTCAGTTGAATCATGTACTGGTGTGTACATCACTAAAATATATCAGTTCAAAGAGTGACTCTTTATGAGTGGGCAGACCTGATTGTCATATATACACTCCGCAACAAACAAAACACACTACCTAATTGAAGTGGTTTTGATCCCTACCAAAATATTTGCTGCCATCTTACATGAAACTGGTATCTAATAGACCGTGAACCAATTTCCTTCAGAAGTTGGCTTAACTATATATACAGATGCATTTACGATTTATATGAAAATCATCCCCAAGGTTGTGTGCTGTATTAGAGGATACTAATATCCTTGTAGATTTGATTGAGTCCATTTTCTATCAAGTAATAAGGCTGATTTATACTTTCTAATAATTTTGTAACATACAGCATTGTTTAGACAGTTATAAACAATCACCTTACTGCATCCAAACAATACTTTTATTAGATAAAAGAATATATTGTAAATAACTTTATTCCAGGGCATCTCTTTATAGTAAAGATTAGGTAGCAACTGTCTTGAAGAGTCGTATAACTTATTTGCATATCACAAGTAAAAGGATATTGACTTATGTGAGAATATATTGAGAATACTCACAGTATAGCAGTTTCAATAGGCACACGAGGAACCTCAGTTAGCCCGACAAACATACACCGTACCACCATGCCATTATCTCTTTGAAAGCAGAGACAGGAGTCGGGGCAGCCAGACGGCTGAGCCTTTGCAACAGATATCCACACAAGCAGCAAAGGCAGAACTATCGAGAGTGTTCTTTGCGGCGTGTCGGATGTCATATCTCGAGCCATGCGCTGTCGTAGTTGTACAACCTCCAACCTCACCACTATCTTTTTCGTATGTTGCTTCGAAGAGGAGAAGTTGTTTTAAGAGTCGTGTTGAACCCACAGCTAATTGTTTATAAAGTTGGAGCAAGTGTGATTAGTTACAGGATTGCCTGCACTCTTTTACTAGTTCAACAGCTGCTCTCAGGTGACCGCACATTGCGTTCCCTAAATACATACCTGCCAATTACTAAGCAGTGAGCAATGAGTGCTCTAGCCTCAGCACCAGCAAGCATGTAACCTTAACAAAGCATGAAAGTTTTTAGACAAAGTGATGCAAGCAAACTAATATCAATGTATTTGAGGCTATATTTGAGTGAGGTTATCACATAGTGATAGCATACTACGCTGGCAGTCATTACCACTACATATTTATAAAACCATTGGCTAATCGCTGAGGAGGGTTTGTTTTGACAACCTCAAATTAAGAAATAGGGTGTACAGAAAAAGGAGGCTATTAAGTTTTAGCAAGAACTTTTTCAAATCTTTTTGACAAACTTTGAGAAAGTTGTTTAAAGTCACAGATCAGCACCTCCATATAGTTCTGACCAAAGCCTATATTATCATTCAGCTGACATTCAAAGTTTTCATGACAAATACCGCAGCAGCGCTGGTAAAATCATTATAAGTATGGAAAAAATGTTATGACAAGCACAGATGAATATAATAATAACTAAACAAGCTTTATTGTTGAATGTCAGAAACACCAAGTTATTTATTAGCAGCCTGTAATTCTTGTTGATAGAATCACGTCTTGGAAAGGTTTACTACTTAACACTAGTTGCAACTTATTCCAGTTAACAATAGGCTTTCCTTGTTTGAATAGGTTTGGACAAAAAATATATATGTTTATATAAATCATGTTAATATCAAACCCTGTGTCAGTATACTCATCTCCATCAACCATTTCATCCACCATGTTGACAACAAAAGAGTAGGAAATGGTCCTTTGGAATATATTCAAAACACAACAAAGTTATGAGAACAGAAGTTAAAAAGGGTAATTCTATTTCTATTCTATATAAATCTATGCCAACTGCGTTGCTAGGTGATAAACCAGGGTTATACATATCAATAAACCAGTTTGTGTATATGCTAAGGGTTTACAAAGTAGTGAAGTTTAGCAGGTTCTTTGCTTGCTGATGCGTTTCCGTAAATGTTATTGTCATGATTTTAAAATTTTGCTCGCGATAATTAATAATAAGAAATGATAAGCAAAGATGTTGCAGAAAAGTTGATACGAAACAGGCCAGTATTGTTGCCTTGTATCCGCATACATGTACAGTTTTACTGAAATGTGTACACTCTCTGGGCCAGTATTTTTGCCTTGTATCTGCATACATGTACAGTTTTACTGAAATATGTACACTCTCTGACACCAGATATCTAATGCTTCTCGCTATTACTCAAGTTATTAGTCGGAATGGAGTTGTGTTATTTAGATAAGACAACTCTAAGATAAACCATATAGAAGTCATGACAGAGTGCAGATGAGTATTAAACAAGATAGAAAAATTCTACAGGTTCTGATATTGATGACTAATAGTTGAATTACAGCAGAAAGCACGTGATGATAAAGGAAACGTTTGGCAGCACTGATTTTATTGATTCCGAAGATGTAATAAAATCAGTCAGCAACTGTCATCTTAAATTAGCGACAACAGCTGAACTATGAGCTATAGGAAATGATGAGTGCGTGTATTCCTTTGTCTACCAACTCACTCTGGCAGCTATAAGTCTGCCTCCTAAGTTTTCTCTAGCACTTCAGGCCATGTCCGTTTTACTTTCCAAAAGAAACCAATAATAGCCGAAGGCGATGTCTTACCTAATTGATTTATAATAATCGATAGAGTGCTACGAGCCGTTCGTTTTGGTGCTGTAGATATAATTGGTTAATCCAATACCAACAGTTAAAGAGAACAGTTTGTTCAGAAGAGAAGACAGAAAAGGCGACATGAATTTCTCATCTATAAACCATCAGAGTTGGATGATCTTCATGAACAACTGTGAGCTTATATTCAGGGTAAGTAGCAGAAGTGAATCTTTATGGCGGCCCATTCAGAAGTGTAGTTAGTAGCCAACTACTAATAATAAGCTACCACTAGTCTATATGACTTTTACCTTTGTGATCTATTGAGCACCCTGTGGTAATTTTTATCTATTATTTTATAAGCCACCATAAAAAATCGAAAAAGATGACCATTGCTTCAAATAGGCAGGAGTTGCAGTCTCCTGAGCTTTAATTAGTGGAAACTGTCAACCTTATCCACACATTCAATTATTATGCTTTGCCATCAGAGAAGTTAAAAAGACCCAAATGCTAGTGAGAACCAACAATCATTGGTGTTTCCACTAACAGTGTAGCTAAAACTTGTACTTTCATCTAAACTTTCATATTATACAGAAAGTTATGGCTAAAACAGACTGGTGTATTACAAACACGGGGCTATGTCATGCCCTTTTTTGAAATTTCAAGACCATTTTGGCTTATAAATTTACATAAAAAAAGTTGTGCACAGTAAATCATGGCTATTACAAACCATTGTACAGCATACTGAAGTTTAGTTCAGATATGCGCTGCTGCATGTTATACTGTATGAGTTTTTATATCTTATGCCTCAGTTATACATCTTGTACTTATGCATCTTGTAGATGTATCAGCTAAGAAAGCGGTCACAGATGTCTGAAGTTGAAATAGTTGAAATGGAAGATAGTAGCTCAAGTGGGGATAGTGGAGTACTAGGTATAGAGCCTCAGGCAACAAACCATGAAATGGAAGATGACAGCTCAAGTGAGAGTAGTGGAGTGCTAGGTATAGAACCTCAGGCTACAAACCTTGAAATGGAAGACGACTGTTCAAGTGAGAGTAGTGGAGTGCTAGTTATGGGCCCTCAGGCTACAAGCTATGTCAATAAAAGCTTTGAAGGCGATTACACTGCTGCTCGTTTCATTGTAAAGAAATATCAGGGCAGCGAACAAGAGACACAACTGGTCGACTCATCCATGCAGACATCTGGAGAATGGTGCAATATACTACATACTTTTCAGCCTCTGTCATGGCACAAACATGAACAACCAAGCTCCCTGCAGGTGATCACAGCAGAGACTGTCTGCCCACCTGAAGAAATTGAAATGAGGGTCTTTAACTCCACGAGGCTAAAGAGTCACAGTTATTTTAATAATGGCTATGAGATGGATGAGCTGTCTGTAGACAGTCCTCTGGTCTCCGGGGAACCAAATGCGACATTGGATTTGGCACCCTCTGAAGATGATTTGGCTTGTAATTATGGTAGCTCACCAAATGACTCTCGACAAGGCGGTAAAACGGTTAAATTTAGTTGTTGCCAAATAATCAACAGCGTTGATAGACTTCCAGAAGTTTCTACTCCGGTAAGTGTCATGAATATATTTAATGCGAGTTTTCAAACAACACAAAGGAGACTGCAGGCCTATCAACTTCGCTCTCCTCAAGCGAAATGGCACAGATTACGATGTATTCATCATGAGCAAGAGGTAAACAACTGGCAAACACACTCGAAAGGCAGTTTTTTATAAAGATATTAGAATGAATCGTGTTTAATTGCTAACAAGTTTGCACTTTATATTCATGAATAAAAATCCACTTACTCAAAGTTTTTAGTCAGTTCAAGTAACCAAAATATAACCATACAACCAAAATCAAATTATTTTACTTAATGGAAGGCTGTTTTAACAAATGAAAACTAAATATTAAGAGCAAAAAGATTTTTCTTCAATCAAATAATAAATTGTAAAGTCGCTTCGGTTTGAAAAGGATGCAATTTTTTGGGAAATATTATCAGTTGAAATGTTGATTAGGAGTTATCATAAATGGAACAACAAGAAAAGGTAACTCCAAGTGAACACCACGCGTTAATGTTCCAACAAAAGAGTAAGATGAGCTAGCATTGCATGGTCTCACAATGCCAGTTTTTACAAAGTTCCAAGTTTTCAGTTATTGCATACACTCACTATTGAAAATACTTCTACAGACATGATTGCTCTTGCCTGGTGCTTCTATAAATACTGCAAAACACCATCTCAAAAATGGATCTAATTTTGCGAATGCGAAAGTGTAGCTATAAATTTTAATGCAAAGCTTTGGTAGTCAAACAAAAACTTTGCATATATTATATGTTTAACAGTTGCGTGAGCATGATATAGACAAACATCTATGCCATACTATCTCTACTTCTTACAATCCACTACTATCACTCTATAATGTACTATCATTACTCTCTATAATGTACTATCATCACTCTCTATAATGCACTATCATCACTCTCTATAATAAACTATCACCACTCTCAGCTGTGCAAATGGTAACGAATTTATGTATTCAGTGTTTTTGTAAGCAGACATAGTAACACCCTGAGAAATATTATATTACAGGGATCTATACTCAGCTACGGTAGAACAACAAAAGAAGTAAGAGATGTAGCTTTTGCTCAGGCAAGGTACTCACTTAATTCTGTTAACTTTTACTTTAAAGTTACAGTACTGGACAACGGACGTGACAATTATATTGCTATTGGATTGGCATCCAAGGTACGTTTTCAGTTTGTGTCTAACTTACGTTTTATGTGATATTATTAATACTATGTACGCCCCTAATCTAATCTTATAGTGACATCTTCTAAAAAATTCTGGGTGTGTTAATGAATGAGTGCATCATATAAAACCTTTCTCAGAATTATTTTACAAAAAAATACTTTGTATTGCTAACTATTATTTTTTGCATCACTCAGAATCTTTCACACCAGCAAAGATTGTTATGGTTCTGTTATATCAGTTGATCAATATAGTGTGAGAGTCTCCTTAACCAGACCTTCTAAGTTAAAGGTTGGTGTCTATTTCTATTTTATTAAATGTAATTAATAATAATAATATTAATAATAATAACAAATAATAAATTAATAACAATAACTAATAATATTAATGTGTAACTAATATGAGTATTTTTCAAAAATAACACCAATAAGTGAAAATTACATGAGAATATGTAAGTTTCATGTGTTTGTGTAACTTACATGTACATGCATATGTGTAATTTGCAGGCAAATGTAAATATAATTTTATGGAAAGATTGGGCTTCTCTAAAATTGGCATAATCAAAGTTCCTACCTTTTTACTTTCTAATAAAGCTGGTTATTTCCGTCAGTCAACCATTTCAAAACAAAGACCATAACACACTGAATGTTTTTGCTTCTATGTTAACGAAATTCACTGACACCCACCTGTTGTCAGTGACTTTTGATGGCAACGAGTCAGTTTCACAGCTTTACACAGACAACTATGAATACATTGCCTGCAAATTGTTCACTGTTTGCTCAGGTAGGAGTTACAAGATATTATAGAGTATAAATGTTATATTAGATGAAAGACCGAGAACCAAAGAATTGGATTGTAAGTTACTAGGTTGAAATATTAGCCAAGAGTTACAATAAGAGCTCTGTCAATGTTTTTCCAGCACTACCCAAGCTATGAGATGCCAGGATGGAAGAAGAAGTCTGTTGCCTACCACGCTGGTAAGACTTTGAATAGCTGTTAACACAGTCAATAAAAGTGATCATTGCGCAATAGGTTGTCATAACAACTAGACATCCGTTTTCAAAAATGACTTCCAACACTTCCAAATATATTACAGCGTTGTAGGTAAAAGTAAACTATGTGGATTAAGCTAAAAACACAATCAAACAATTGTAAAGGTACCTGTTTACGCTAACTTGAGCTATATTTAGTGTACAATAGAGTAAGCTTAACTTGCAAAGTTCTACCACTCACTCGACCATCAAACCTCATTTCAGACCAGTCTTAGATCGACTATGTAGAACTGTCTTAGATCAACTATATAGAACTGTCTTAGATTGCCTTTTTAGACCAGTTTTAGATCAACTCTACAGAACAGTCCTAGATCAACTATATAGAACTGTCTTGAATCAACTTTTTAGACCAGTCTTAGATCAACTATATAGAGCTGTCTTAGGTCAACTTTTTAGACCAGTCTAAGATCAACTATCTAGACCAACTATAGTTCAACTATATAGAACTGTCTTGGATCACCTAAAAACCTGAAAATACATGCATACACGTATATGTTGGTATAGTGTTTTTACTACTCAAAGAGAGATGAGTTGAAAGTAATGGAGGTGATGTTGCAGATGATGGAAAGCTATATGCTGGTGATGAGATGGGAATAAAATTTGGACCAAAGATACAAAAAGGTACATTATGTTCTATTGCATGAGAGTTCAAATCATTCAACTATTATGAGCAAAACAGGTAGAACTTGTGAAATAGTTACAGACACACATATAATTGAGTAGTTAACGTTATTTGCAAATGCGATGTAGGAGATGAGGTGTGCTGTGGTCTGCTATTTGGAGAAGAATGGACTACAATGAGCCCAAGGCCAACTCTAAAACGAATGGTCGGTAAAAATTCCATCGTTTCAGCTTTCGATCACCATGATTCTAAAGGTGAAGGACTCGCTTTTGCTAAAGTAAGTGCGACCTAATAGAATAACAGCACAACTAGCTATAGTATAAAGTGTTGAGATCAAAGATATTGAATAGGTTTCAGTGAATTAGTAATACACTGTTGTAGCTTAGGACCTGATACAAGCTTGTCTCTGTTTGAATAATAGGAAAATAATTTAACACGTATATTTATACAACCCTTCGAGTCAGAATGATGGCATTAAAAACACAAAACCTCTTTAGCGCAGACCGATTTGTATAAAAAGGAAATATGAAGTTGTAAGGATATGAATATAAAACAATCTTGGAATATAGTTTCAGCAGATCTTTTGAAATGAGATATGACTGTACCAATATGACATGTGTGCAAAAATATTGAAAAGATGCTGATATTTTACAGGACATCCTTACTACTATGTCTGTATAACCACTGTACTACTATGTCTGTATAACCACTGTACTACTATGTCTGTATAACCACTGTACTACTATGTCTGTATAACCACTGTACTACTATGTCTGTATAACCACTGTACTACTATGTCTGTATAACCACTGTACTACTATGTATGTATAACCACTGTACTACTATGTCTGTATAACCACTGTACTACTATGTCTGTATAACTACTGTACTACTATGTCTGTATAACCACTGTACTACTATGTCTGTATAACCACTGTACTACTATGTCTGTATAACCACTATACTACTATGTCTGTATAACCACTGTACTACTATGTCTGTATAACCACTGTACTACTATGTCTGTATAACCCCTGTACTACTATGTCTGTATAACCACTGTACTACTATGGCTGTATAACCACTGTACTACTATGTCTGTATAACCACTGTACCACTGTATAACCACTGTGTTACTGTATAACCACGCTTATGCGCTCTTTCAGGTGTTTGTGATGCTAAATGGAAAACTAATAGGAGTGAGAGTTGTTGGGCTGATATTTGGTGAGTACTACCCAACTATTGGGCTGCTAAGCGAAGGTGCAAGAGTCAAGGTTGACCTTCTACCACCTATTGCTACCCAAATGAAAGAGAGGGCATAACTCCATCAATGAAATGCATAAATATATATTATATTCTTTGTGGAGAGAACAAAGCCCATAGGATATTATCTAGAACAACAAGGAATTGTACTAATAGAGTGAACACACTCAAGCTCATAAATATATATACACAAAATAGAAATTTCAAATAGTTTCATATATATCTAAGGTTTAAAATATCACAGAATGTTCTAGAGGAATTGGAATGAAAAATCAAAAGGTAGGGGGGGGGGAGAGGGGCCCATGCAGTGGTAGTAATAAACATGCATACGTATATAGAACATAAAAGTGTGTGTTAATGAATAAAACCACTCTTGAGTAGGCTGTCAGAATCTTCCAATTACCTTCACAGGAAGATAAGCATGAGAAGAGCAACTGGCAGCATCACCTGTAAACACGACCAACATCAGTTTTCCTAAAGTAATGGAATTACTAGAGAAATAAAAGCAGTTAAGACTGGCAGTGTCAGAAGTACTGAATCTGATATCTGAGCGACATACTAGTGAGTTCATCTAGTTATATAGAACATTCTTATTTTGTCTTTGAGTTTAACCCTAATGTGAGTGCAGCAGTTGCCTCGAGGTCTAGAACAACCGACCTATAAACAACAAATTGGGGTTCGATTCTCAAAAAGCCCAACAGCGGTGACAGGAATGACATCCAATCTTAAATTGTTTTCTGCAACCGGGCATGTCTCCGGTTTCCGGAGATAAGTGCCCAGCTAAAATCCCAGAGGCCATGTTTGTGCAACAATGCTCTTGATGAAAACATGTACTGCCTCTGTTCGCAGTGAGCTAAGCAGACATCAACTCGATCTTTCAGGCATTGCTCAGACGCAAGGTGAGACCAAAGGCTGGTTCACACTATATCATCATATGTTGGAGTCGTTCTCTCGATGATTATTCATTGACTATGTGCACTGTAACGGATGGCATCGTCAAGGCAACGCGGATACGTAAAAAAAATTGCAGCTGTCAAACTTCCTGATAGTTCACCACTTCGGTGGGCACCACTTCGGCGATGAGTATTGGCCGTCACAGATTGCTCTACTTATCTTCTCTTTCTAACAGTTGCTGCGAGACTAGTACGTCATCATTTCCGCAACAGCATTGTATAATGAGAATGCCGTGTCACGAACTAATCGCTGATGTAAAAGCGGATGGATTTATGATAGTAGAAATATTGTTATTGCAGATAATCACCGAAGCTATGTGTGGTTAATGCTAACGTACCATGATATAGTGTGAACCAGCATTATGTTAATGAGAAAGAAAGCAAGGTAAAGCATGATATCTGGTCAAACAGCCAAAATAAATGTGATAATTCAGGAAAAAACCTAAAACGACTGATAGTATTGAGGCAGTTATCTGTTAGTTTATTCTGAATGAGTGAAACCATGAAATGAATTACTATAATTGGTGAACAGCCTTGACATGCCAGCCATTGCCTCAGCCAATAGCATGTATTATCAAGCTTGATGCCATGCATTTATATCCTCACCACAACTGTTTGTCGAAAAGTTTCTTGTGCCCCTAGATCAATGCACACACTGATTAGAGACTACGAAGTGACCTATGTACCAGCGATACACGTTAAACACAAGAAACGTATATCACAGTTGTACATACCCCAATTTTAGCAGAAAGTTGATTTGCTGATGACTCTGTTGTTGACACTCCCCATGGTGTCTGGTCTGCGGATGCTACTGGACCCCCTTCTTCTAGGTCAGCACTGATTGCTGTCATTAGAGGAAAGGCTCCGGAGTCACACTTGTTTCCGAAGTCATCCATGTCTATCGTGTACAGCAACGCTCCTGCTAGATTGTTTGTTTTGATGTAGTCCACCTAAAGGCAAAACATCAATGATCGACAATACAAGGTTTTATAATTGATGAAAACCAACTGGCAGTTGTCGACCACATTCTGCCTACCTTAACTTGGACTGATGATGGACTATCATATCCAACCCAAATATTAGTCATGTAAGTATAAGGCACCTTCATCTCCTCGTCAACCACTGCATGGGTCATAAAAGTTGCCTCAGAGCAGATCTAAACATGAATAAAGAATGCTAGATGAACAGAATTTTAACCTTAAAATTAGCAAACAGCAAGCCTTTTTTACTATCATCTACCACCTAATTGTTTAGTAATGACTGGTGTATCTAAGGAGAATTTGCTATGACTAACTTTCAAATGTGAGAACTACCGTATGTGACAATAGTTTGACAGGGCATTTTGTTTAACCATTGAAAGTTACCTACCTCGTGGTAGGCTAAGAGACCCGTTTCATTCGTTAGCTGTGTTGGGGGTGTCTCTCCAAGTATGCCAACCCCGAGGCCTGTAGTGCTAGAGGAGGCAAGTGTGTAGGAGCGGCCATAGGCAGGGATGGCTAAGACAATATTGTCTCTTAAGAACCCTCCATCAATAAGTGTCTTAACTCCTGTATCCTGATAAAACGTTATTAGAATAATACTATGGACCCTCTATGGACACCTCTCTATGGTCACCTCTCTATGGACACCTCTCTATGGAACTACCTACTAACAGCAGAGATAGAGGCACAAAACAAACACTTGACCTATTTACAGGGTCATTAGTTTAACTTGGCGCAGAGGGAATCACGGGGCGCAGAGGGAATCACGGGGCGAATTCCTAGTCATTCAAGCAGGAGTAATTTCACACGCAATGCTAATACAATACAGTCTCATGTAGTATTGTAGCCAATGTGGTCTGCAGTGCTAATGTAGCATGTGGTACTAATTTAGTCTGTGGTCCCAATGTGCTATATAGCAATGTTGACACTGATGTCTCAGTGGCATATTTTTATAAGGAACTATCTATATTAATAACGCCCTCTTTTTCATTGTATGTCTTTCTGTTAGTCTGCGTAAATGTTATGCACTTCCACACATTCTGCCTGAGTTTATACAAACTTCCCATGCATATCATCTGCGCCTTCTTTCAAGTCTCTAAAAATAAATGATTTCAAAACTCCATCTAGCTTCTGAAATTCTGCCTAAACACCCACCTACGAACTATCTTATCGAATATGAAAGAAATCCATGCATCTCCGAGGTCACTACTAGTGCATAACGAAAAAGGAAAAGTTCTTTAATGTATAAGTTTTTATGTTCAGTAGAAATACAGTCCTATACTTTATATTATTATATATTATACTATTATATTACTGGAGTAATACTATTAATATTTATGGAGTAATATTTATTATTATTACAAATACCTACTAACTTGTTAGTAGAAAAAGTAACACCTACATTTAAAATGTTATACTTAAACATATTTAACGGATTTGAAATGCTCAAAATGAAGTTTAATACCTTTACATATTCAAAGTCAATTTTGGAATGGCTCTAATGCTATGTGACATTGTTTCAGAGACCACACGAGACAAGCTTAAAAGGAACATAAAATTAAACACTCAAATACTGAATCGGTTAGGAAAAGTTTGAACAATTGATAGATATAGCCAACATGGACCAACATTCGGAGTGATCTTGGCTGCATGCAGGATAAATAAGGTTACTAGATGCTAGAGGTACAATTTGATGAGACAAACGTAAGTAACAACTTACATTTAAAGTGTTTAATGTATACGTTATGAGAATTCCATACACCTTAGAGAAGTCAACTACTGGTCTGGTATAGAGGAGAAGGGACATTGTATGTAATCAGAGAGAAAATACATGTATAGCTTATGTAACCAGGTGTTACTGTTTATGACATTCTATTCAACATAGGGAAGACAACCACTGGTCTGGTGCATGAGAGAAAGGAAATTTAATGTAACCAGAGATCAGATATAGTTTATGTAACCAGGGGTTGCCATTGATGACATCTTATGAATAGTAGCATAGGATATCATGAATGGTGGTTGTCTTCTCTTAACAACAAAGAGAAGACAACCACTAGTTTAGTAATGGAAAAAAGTGTAGTTTATGCAGTTTGGTTCAACTAATCATGACATTATATACAACATAGAGAAGATGACTACTGGTTTGGCAACAGAGAAAAGGTATCGTTTATGTAATTAGAAGCTACTGTTCATGGCATTGCTGAGGGTTGCTAAGATAGCTGAATTGCAGTTTTATGCCAACATAAAAAGACAAAGCTGTAAAGCAAGAGGTCAATGGTTGACATACCACACAGTCACCAGTCTCGCAGTAGAGAGGAGCATGATGAGCAGTTATTTCATCATCTATCGAACTCAAGTCCAGGGACATCAAGTTGACGAAGTCTACAAGCCTGCAATGCATGGAGTAACTAATTGTCTCTAAACTGGAAAAGTTATTACCATCATTATCATTATTACCAAACAGTCAGCAGTCTAAAGCCGTGAGCAGTGATGGTGGGAGACATACATTACTGATGGCAATCATGACCGAGTAGCAAATTCTCTTATAAATAATGCATTTTCTCTAATTGTATTGCAAGACCATTAATAATAAAATCTTATGAGTAGGTAGGAGCAGATGAATCCCATAATTTCCCATCTTTCAGTGGTGATACTGATAGAATCCTTTGACGCTCTAATCCTAAACTACAGCTTAGCAAGTGAGCCATGAACTCCAAATCAATAGAGCTATAGATGTCTGGGTGTGCATACCCTGAGATAGTTGATAGGTCATACAATAGAACTATAAATGTCTGGGTGTGCATACTCTGAGATAGTTGATAGGTAATACAATAGAACTATAGATGTCTGGGTGTGCATACCCTGAGATAGTTGATAGGTCATACGAATGAGCGATCACAGTACTGACGCCAGACAGAGAAGCGGAGAGTATGAGCTTCTCCGACTCCTGGTTCGCAGTCTCTGCATTAAATGCTAAGTAGAAGGCCTCGAGCAAGCTAGAAAGCCGATTCTTTTCAACTGGTGCGTCTCCTGAAGCATTACAAAAAAGCGAAAGTTTGTAGCTGTCATTAATCGTCTTTCTATTCATAAGTAATATTGTTCATTATTATCATTATTATCATTATTATCATTATTATCATTATTATCATTATTATTATTATTATCATTATTATCATTATTATCATTATTATTATTATTATCATTATTATCATTATTATCATTATTATTATTATTATTATTATTATCATTATTATCATTATTATCATTATTATCATTATTATCATTATTATCATTATTATCATTATTATCATTATTATCATTATTATCATTATTATTATCATTATTATCATTATTATCATTATTATCATTATTATTATTATTATCATTATTATCATTATTATCATTATTATCATTATTATCATTATTATCATTATTATCATTATTATCATTATTATCATTATTATCATTATTATCATTATTATCATTATTATCATTATTATTATTATTATCATTATTATTATTATTATCATTATTATCATTATTATTATTATTATCATTATTATCATTATTATCATTATTATCATTATTATCATTATTATTATTATTATCATTATTATTATTATTATCATTATTATCATTATTATCATTATTATCATTATTATCATTATTATCATTATTATCATTATTATTATTATTATCATTATTATCATTATTATTATTATTATCATTATTATTATTATTATTATTATCATTATTATTATTATTATCATTATTATCATTATTATCATTATTATCATTATTATCATTATTATCATTATTATCATTATTATCATTATTATCATTATTATTATTATTATCATTATTATCATTATTATCATTATTATCATTATTATCATTATTATCATTATTATCATTATTATCATTATTATCATTATTATCATTATTATCATTATTATCATTATTATCATTATTATCATTATTATCATTATTATCATTATTATCATTATTATCATTATTATCATTATTATTATCATTATAATTATTATTGGACAGAGGAAATGTGAACTGCCCTTTGTAAGACACCATCTAATAGTTCACTCAGCTTTCATTCCAGTTATTTCTACCATTTACTTTGTTTCCGTGTTTTAAATAAACGCTGAATAGAATTAAAATTGGCAAAGTTGATTTTTATGGATATGGACACAAAACCAGGTAAACTTATCCCATAAAGTCCGACTTCGGTTGCTGATCATCATTCGTTTGAGAAAACGGTTTGAAAAGCGATTTGTGTGAAATCCACAACAGTTTTTCCATTATAAAAAATGTAAATAATTTTGATTTGTTCCAATACTAGAAAAAGATTTTTTTGAAAAAAAGAAGAAAGCAATACGTAACGTAGACAGAGTTATCATAATACTCCACTACTAGAGTACGCTAGGGTAAAAAATGTATCAGTAGCAACCTCATTTTCCCAGATTGTTGTGTAAGATAAAAAAAATTTAGGAATAACTTGTTTGGGAGAGGAACAGAGTGTTTGCGTTGTGAATTTTTGTTTAGCTCTGAAGCAAAAACATTTGGCACATTTTGAATTTTTGTTGCTGCTGTTTATATAAAACTGATATTGGAACTGTGCAGCGAGCTTTAAGAACTTTCCACAAATGAAATATATTTAGAAGAATAGGCGTGACAATCAAAAAGTCTTACCGTCCTATCTTGAAATACATAAGGGCAAAGTGTGATGCCCACAGAAAGAACTAAGGCTGTACCTACCCTCAGGGTTTGGGTAGTACCAGGCAATGTCCAAACCATCTAGTCTCAAATGTTTCAGAAACTCGGTCGTTGTGTACACAAAGGTGGCGAGTGACTCATCATTAGATGTCGCATTATTCCAGCCTAAGGCATCCATGTTGGGTCCGCCCACACCAATCATAACCTTTACATTTGGGTTTCGATTTTTAAGTCCCAGCAGTTCATAGATCAACACTGAAATAAAACAAACCAAAATCAGTTGTCGTGTCAAAACACTCGATTTCATTGCAGTTTATAATACAAAGCGAATGACTCCATGCAACTTCAGCAAATTTTCATGGAACATGATAATCTGCTGCAGAAAGTCTGCCCAGCACAGCTGCATGCTTTGTTTATCTATCCTGAAAACATCATATTTTGGGTAAACGATTTGGCAGAGAACCCATTACTGTAGCAAAATAGATATCATGCGCATTTGTATTTTTTCTACTGTGCTCTAAGCAAGCACATGCGAGCAGAAGCTGCCAGGTGCAGAAGTGAAGATAAAATATAGCTTGCATTCATTCACAAACTTACAGTTGGAGGTTCTATGCCTTGAGTCAGCTGTGTAACCACCTCAACATTCAGACTAGACTGATGTATATTTTCACCTCAATTTTGACTTGTTAGTTTTGTTTATTGCACCCTTGTTAGATCAACACTAGCCAGCTCTATCTCCCTCGTTTAGATTTGCTAACTGAACTCATGAACAATTAAGATGTGATACTCGCCCTGACACCATTTATGCCTCATGCATTTTATGAGACTCAAACCATAGCCTGTGTTCTGCAGAAAAAGTGTTCTTACTCTGATATTTGTAGATAATTAGTATGCAAAGGTACAAAGGCTTTAGCAGAGTTAAAATAAAAAAATGGTATGCAAGTAGTATTTCAATGATTAGTTTGTACTTTGCATAAGTATATATATTTTAATATTTTTAAAATAATAATTATTCAAAATTGTGTTTTAAAAAGAGAAAATATGAATAATTTTATTATAATTTTACTTACAAACTAAATTTAATGATTTTATTTTGGTAATTTAAGGTTTCAGGTTGATACTAAATATTTTTATTGCAAAGCTTCATGATAAACTGCCTTTCTCGTTCTCTCGTTGTAAGTCGTGATGTGCAGACTATCTTTGTGTCCAGTCCTTAAAACAGAAATGTAGAACTTGCCAAAGTGTAAAGCCTTCAATAGAGAGATCCATCAATGGAGAGATCAATAGAAAAACCACTACCAATTGCCCTCTATCTTTCTCACTGCATTTTGCTGATGGTAAATAAAAACAGGATTTGACCCAGAGCTTGGGTGGCCTAAATTTAAAAAGAATTTCACTATCAGATGAGACTAAAGACTTTCCTAGAAAGAAAATAATTTTATGTTTGAAAAGTCCTGTTATAATCATGACTTGAATAATATTCTCATATTGTCTTTTAACAATTCAGAAAATCTCATTCATTGCTTTTGAGGCTTCCAAATAACTCAAAACCAGATTATTAGGGAGAGAACAGAAGCAGAACCATAGCAGTTCAAAGAATTTCAGAACCTTTACCAGGTCTCTACCACTTCTGCATCAAACAGGTATTCATAGAAAAAAGACTGATCCAAACACAGTGCAGAGCCTTAGACCACTCGACCATTACAAGAACTGTTTGTGGAATGCTAAAAAATCCAGGAGAGGACAAATGCAGATCTCTAGACATACGTGAAGAAAGACATTGCATTATATATAAATACTAAAGCTATAGACATCATATTATAGCCTGATCAACTCCTAATTCTGTTAATTGGTAGAAACCTATTAATATTGACCAAGTACAATATTTTACGTCAAATCTTAACAAAAGTCATAAACAAGGAGTTGTCTTCTAAAGAAAGCGTAACAGAGCAATACAACCGATTCAGTTGCGTTATGACATTTCACTACAAGGAAAACACACTAGCTGTCACTGAATAATTATTCCGAGTTTCCTAGCTATCTGGCAAACCTCACAGCACACAAAGAACGATTCCCGGAGATAATTTAATTTTGAGTCAAAAAGCCAACAGCTTGACCGGCCAAGAATTCAACCGATAACCTTGTACAACTACCTCCATGCTGCTCAAGGTGATTCAATAGACAAAGAGAGAAAATGGACCAGATAACAAATTATTTGATATTTGGCAGTCACTAGTAAAAGAACAAGGATCTAAAGTATTACTCAACCTACCGTCATCGGAATATCCTGTCTGCCGCAAGATATTGCTCTGTATGGCAGCATAACCGAGGACGACATGGGTGCACAGCATAGGATCTACATAGGCGGGTGTAAATCTGGCACCGGTCGGTCGATCAGCCGCCATATTGGTTATGTAGCACACTCTCTTCCATGGAGCTACCATAAGACAACTCGTGTCAAATCACTGCCATTACCAGCTTTTATAGGATATTTGTCAAGGTCATCAACAATGCTAGCAAAAAATGTGGATTAACATAAAAAACAAGTCTTACACTCCAAGGTCTGGTCCACACTGAATATTACTCAAAACATCATAGTAATTGTATTAAGTGAACTGTATCAAGTCTCCCTTGAATCGTTAACTATTTTAATCTTTTGTCAAAAAAGATAAGATGTATGTACACATAAGCTTAGTAGTTCTTACTCGTTTCAAGTCTCCGCTGTATACAGTAATAGTATGACATGGTCATATATTTTTCTATATATACATGTATATATAGAAATATATTATATGTATGTTTATGTGTGTCTATATATGTATATAGACCAACCTGATTCAAATTGCATTTTCCTCCTAATCACACATAAGTTTACTTATTGCTGTCTAATCTAACTGCTCTAGCCAGAATAACAGGGTCAGGGAAAACATTGTGGAGGTGAAGATGAATGCAATGACTTGTTTTTAGAACTAATTTTTGTTCACAATGAGAACTTACATTCACTATGCATAGATGAAGGGGCAGCATGAGTGGCGGAACAGACAGCTTTAAGGAAACCCTTATTTAATTATTCAAAACGACAGACTTTATGTATGTTTGGGACATCTACATGGAAAGTATTTTTCCTTGAAATGTTTTACATAAGCAGTTGAGTGTTGGTAGGCTATGAAATATTTAATTTGTAATTGCAATTAATAAATAATTTTAAAAAATTTATCAAGAAATTATCAAATTCTTAGAATGTTCAGCATTCATTTTAATATAGCAAATACAAGTATCTCAACCCATAGAGACAGAGACAGCACCTGACTCCGTCAGGGTTTACATGTTCCAAGTGAATGAGAAAGTTTCACAAAGTCTAACATCCCTTATGGTCTGATATGACATGCCCAGAGTGTCTATTACACGAATATTTGCACTCATCTCCTCAGTTACCAGTCTATACAGTGCTTGAATAGTGTGCAGTGGGAACCAGATATCAGTAAGATGTATTCAAAAGCAAAGAAGTTGATATAACGTCAATAGCAAAGAAGTAGATATAACGTCAATAGCAAAGAAGTTGATATAACGTCAATAGCAAAGATAACGGTCTATGTCAAGGCCGGAGTATCAACAACTAAGTGCAGAAATTACCATATTAGGTACCTTAGTCTTACTATAACCTACTGTCCTTTAAATGCCAGGTTTATTTTTACTCACACAGGTTTACAAGGTCTTAGGACCTGTGAACAAAACAAACCTTTAACCAAATCGGGCAGTTTTGGAGTAGTGACCTCTGGCTGTGTAATGGTCTCTGGTTCTGAAGGAACGACATACACAACGGTGCCAGGAGCATTCTGATCATTGGAAGATGTTACACTAGGTGCACTGGTATCAGCAGGTGAAGCGGTTGTAACGGGGGTAGTTGTAGGAACTGTTGGATAAGTTGGCTACAAGAGACCATACAAGGTAATCGTAAGCATCTCACTTCTGTCCAAATTATATCATTTACATGTATACCATTTTTTCCAAATAGTAGAACAAAGATATATTTTTTTACCAGAAAACATCTGATATTTTGTAAAAGCTATCATTTATACCAGACCATCTATTTGTGATGCGAATTCGTGGACAAATAAAAGACACCTAGAAAATTGTCTCATAAAAAAAGTCCAACAGACATTAGTATTTCCTTATGATGTTTATAAAAGAACAGACACTATTAGACTATAGTCTATGAGAGTAACAGAGCTCCAATCATTGACTCGCCCTGATGACACTCCCATATGATTGTATCGTGACGTGATCGCACCCTGAGTGTGCCCCTGCCTGGTCACGCTCTTACCCGGTCACACTGCTATCCAGTAACACTGCTACCTGGTTACACCTCTACCTAGTCTAATTGCTATCTAGTCTCACTGCTACCTGGTCACACTCTAACCTGTTCATAATCCCTTGAGGTTTCCTGGTATCCATTCACTCCTACTCATGACAACACATTTCCACACGAATACTTTTGACTAAGACTCATTATTACCTGGTCACACTCGTCTGCAGCTACATTACGTGGCCAGTTACATATGGAGCCATCGTATATGGTTCCGGACGCACAAGGGACTATCACAGCAGTAGCTCCATTATGATTGCACTTGTAGAACTGGTAACAGTTGCAGAGATCTTCAAAGTCTCCAGCAGCTGTGCATTCCCGCACATAGTCTGCAGCAGAATACCAGCTTCATGATACACCATTTACTATCGTTGCTACTAGTTAATGTACTTGTCATCCTTAGTTTTTGTTATTAATTTATGACCTTGTCGCAAAATTGAACACAAAATTTTTGTAGATTTAATCAGGAAGTATCCATATTTTTCTATCATTTGTGATTGTTTTTGATGTTTCAGGGGATCTGATTGCCAGGATGTTTCAAGATTAAAATCGTCCAAACTTGATCGCGATTAAAATTCTCAGATTCAAGCGAAATATTGCATCTATAGTTGTCCTTTGTTGAAGAAACTGACGGAATAGAGACGCGTGACGCAATAGCCGATATAAATAGCGAAAGAGAGGCAAGACAGGCAGCTGCACAACTTGTAATGACATTTCGGCACGTATTTTTCTTCTGAGTGTTTAAGCCACAATCAAGTTTTGTTGATTTTAGTCTTGAAACATCCTGGCTGTCCCATCATCCCAAACATCAAAAACAGTTTCAAATAATAGAAAAATTTCGATAGATTTTGATAGAATCTACTAAAATTGTGTGTAAGTTAATATTTAATTGGCTTATGCATCTCTTCATAAATACCGTGAGACTGAGCCTACAGGCGACCCAGATAACAACGGAGCCGATGTTGGAGAATGTTTAGACAATATCTATAGTTAATGAGTCATCAATGAGTCATCTATGAGTCATATCTATTCATGGTGTAAGTGAGTGCAACAACGCTTCTGATATGAACATTCAGCAACTCTTGATTTTCACACATCGTACAATATTTCTACATATTCTAAGCGTGACAGCTCACCGGTGCAGTGAGCATGACTTTTGATCAGGCTGACAGATCAAGATGTTTTAGGGCGTTTCTTTTTAAATAAGCCATATTCCAAAACACTGGTTTTCCGCCCATTTAAAAATCATAGAAAGAGATAACGTTAAAACGGTAGTTTGTGTACTCTTTGTAGCCATGGCGATGAGTATACAGCAGAGAATACAGGCTGCGTAATGCCAATAATCGGCAAAAGTTAAAATAGACATTCAAAAAAATACAAAATAGGATTTCAGTAAAAGGTAACAAATTATGCAGCTGCTGTGAAGTGCCAGCCGTAGAGATGTAGAGACGTAGAGATACACATGCACCATTGTACTTGCTATCATTCAGTTATTCTGTATGTTAGTTTATCCAACTGTACTTGTGACAGATGAGATCTATAAACCATATGTCTTAATAGACAATGAAGCCAACTTATTTTTACCCTAAAGTTTGTGATTAGTTGGTCACATGCTCAATGAGTAAAAAATACTTTCCAACTATAAATTTTTAAAAAATAGTCAGGCAGCATTATCATGATTATATTTTAATTTTATCGACTCTAAATTTGGAAACCTTTTTGATACTAGTATGTGAAGATGGCATATGTAAGTCGACTAGCAATCGATGGTGAGAACAAGTGACAGATATCCCATTTTATTTGCGACATATTCTTGCAGCAACCTTCACAAATACTATCATCAGCAATGATTTTGCCTGGTAAGAGCAATATGCTTCTCTCAGTCCTTCTGTCACCAAGAATTGATGTTTTATCTGTTAAATATTGAACCTTTTCTGTGCTGAAGTTTTTCCAACAACATGTCTGTATACCGACAATATTATCATAACTTAAACAATACACATGAATTTTAATAAAAGTATTACGTAGTTAGAATAAAACCCGAGTGCAAGGGCGTTACAATCTTGTCTAGAGTTTAACGCTATGCTCAACAAAAACTGTACACGTACGCATAAAAAGCTCTCTATAAGCTAAAAATAGCCAAATTGGATTAATTAATTAGTAGTAGTCTAAAATATGAAGAAAATAAACAAGAGTAAAAACCAAGGAGAACCATGGCTAAAAGAAAAACTTGACGAATCAGCCTTCCGCTCTCCTTATAGCTAGTTTATTAACACTCACTGTCACAGAAGTTGCCTTGCGGAACGGTCTGCGTATCGATGGAAGTACTCTGGGTGGATGCGGCTGTCGCCTGAAACAATGTCATTACTATTTATAATGGTAGTTCAATCAATAGCGCAGCACTTCTGTGTTACTAACACATTTAAAGCGTATTATGAATATACTTACAACAGATGCTGGTTCACCAACAGTCCCACAAGGCCATGCAACCTGGTAGTCATAGTTACAGAGGTTGCGCTGAGTGTCCCAAACCAGGGTTGCTGGGCAGGTTCCTGGGTAAGCCGTGCCATAAGCGCATTGATAGTACTTAGTGCAGTCGCAGGGGTCAGGGATGAATGCGAATGAGCCTGGGCTACAGATAATTTCATCTACAAAAAAGAATGCTTAGCAACCTATGTACACAGCTAGCAAAGTTTATACTGCTATGAAATTGCATGTACATATGTTGATAGCTATGTGCTCGTTAGCAATTCAGAGGGGAAAAAATTTCATCTTTTTAAAATGACGAAGGAGTTGCGTGATTCAACTGACAAAATGCTAAAAAGCCATTGTAAAAGAATATATTACAGCCCAGTTGGAGCATCTTAAATAGTAGCGAGTCTATTTGTATTCATTTGTTACAATTGCTCTAACAGATTATATATTTCTTCAACACCCGGAGTAGGTTTTCTGAAGGTGCGGTTGCAGACTCAATGGTTGTCAGTGGCTGAATTTGACAGGACAACAATAAGCGATTTATAAAGTTTATCATAAAATCAAAGGAGTCAAACTTGCATCAAAAGGTTTGTCACCAAAACGTACTCTGCAGACGACGAACTACGATTTAGTACATCTCTGAAAACTGCACACTCACTAAAGTTCTAGTTGACCTAGTTACGACATAAACCAATGAGTACTGACAAGACAAAACATAAACCAATGAGTACTGACAAGACAAAAAATTGCAGCTGAGTGATAGTCAATGTAACTCTCTGATGCTATCCCTTTATGATGTAAGGCATTGATGAGAGCAGAACCAGGAACTAGATAAAGCATTACATTTAATTGCGCTGAGCTTATTGCAAGAAAAGCCTGAACCATGTCTGGCAAGAACACGAAGCATATAGTGAGACCTTCTTACCTCCACAGTTGCCTGTTCCGGGAGTGACAACATTCACCGCTGGTGTAGTAGTTGTAGAGGTGGGACTTGCTGATGAGACGGAGGACTCAGATGGCCCGGGAAGGGACACGGGTGGTCTTTCATCTTCCCCTGAACACAGCGAGAAGTAACAGGTAGACTAGCTTATGGTTGATGCTGTTTAACAGAGGGCATTATGAGCGTGTGCCATGTAAATGATAGTTTTTGCTAAAAGTTTGACTGATGAACTAATAACTTACAGGAAAGCTGCTGAGACAAAAATAAGTGTCGGGTAGAACCATACAAAATCATTTCCTTCTATCTGTTCAAAGTCATAGATAACGACAAAGTTTTGAAAATTAAATTAATCAATTAAATAATTGAATAAGTAGTTAAAAAGCCTGATCAATATATACTGCATTGATACTTGACTGGTTCATTGCTCGCAGCATATCATAATAACTAGTACAGTTGTTATATGAGACAGACATCTGTTTAGAACACAAATTGAAAAGATTCTACATTGTGGAAGCCACTTATTAACGTTGAAGTGCTCAGTGTAAATGACATGGTACTCATTTTACTAAAAACGTTTAAACATCGCACATCGATATAAGTTAGTTTGTTTTTAGCGATGTAAAATAATATCATTATTTTACATTTTCAACATTCTCTTATAGTGACAAAAATTCACAAATTCGCACTTCATTGCATTTCAGACATTTGCAAATCTAGTTGTGGGCTTCAGAGCATGCTATGTAACAAGCATATGCTTCACATGAAGTCAATTCAACTTGGGCAAATTGTAAATATGTTCAAACTTGAACATATTAACTTAGCAAAAGAGCAGAGAGGAAAATTTTTGAAGGGAAAAAACAGGATTTTGGGAGACAAATGCAAACAGAGAAAGAACTTGGTATATAATTGTCACATGATATTGAAATTAATAGTTAAAAAACGAATGACCTACCAAGGAGACACTCTTTCATAAGTCTGATGTTAGGGTAGGTGGTCGAGCCGCATACAGTCGCATTGTAAACACCGGCTGTCAAATCCCAGAACATTCCGCCAGCAAGATTGTGCTGTTTGATGTACTCGCACTACATGCCATAGAAGAGTCAAGAAGTTCCATAACAATGAGCTAATACTGGAATAACTCATTTTAGTACCAGCATCTAATTAAAAGTTAACAAACATAAAAACACATAGACACTGAAAAAATGAAATCAAGATAAAACAAAAACAAGTAAAAATCAAAATAAATATAACAGCATTTAAGTTGAAGTAAAAGAGCTAAAAAGATAATAACAGGGAATATACAGTAGAGTAATGAGTATAACAACAGGGAATATACAGTAGAGTCATTAGTATAACAGCAGGGAATATACAGTAGAGTCATAAGTATGACAGCAGGGAATATACAGTAGAGTCATAAGTATAACAGCAGGAAATATACAGTAGAGTCATAAGTATAACAACAAGGAATATACAGTAGAGTAATAAGTATAATAATAAGGAATATACAGTAGAGTAATAAGTGTAATAATAGGGAATATACAGTAGAGTCATAAGTATAACAACAGGGAACGTACAGTAGAATAATAAGTATAACAACTGGGAATATACAGTAGAGTAATAAGTATAACAACAGGGCATATACAGTAGCGCCATAAGTATAACAACAGGGAATACACAGTAGATTAATAATTATGACAACAGGGTTCAGAGCCATGAGAATTATAGAGAACCTTGGCAAGAAAGCTGGATTCACTACCATATGAAACCCAAACATCTCCGCTCCAGGAGTATGCTGCCCACTGGTCATAGTCCCACCGCGCGTTCTCACTGAAATTGCTGTCCATGCAGAGCTACAATGTGCAATAGCCAGATTTGATTGGTTGCAGTAACAGAGGGAGTATCTGCCTTGGAGTTAGATCTTGACGATATGGCAATTTAATTGTTTTGTGGCAACTTGTAAACTATACAAGTTTCAAAGTCGTCACCATTTAAAGATACTGGAACTAAAATGCACAGGACTTTTAGTCATATAATAAGCTCATTCCATGGCCTTTCATAAACGATTCTAAATATCACAAACACAAAACATTTTCTTTTCAAATTAAAATATACAAATAAATATTAACAAAAATTTACAAGCTTTTTCACATAATAATAATATGGCAATATATTGCAAATAGATTATTTACTACATCGAACCGTTGGGTGATTTTTGGAAACCGCGAAGCTTTGCTTGAAGTACAGATGTTATTGAAGTTAGTAAGAAAGAAAGCCTTGAAATTTACCATATCATCTGAAAATGTCTTAGAAAGAATTCTTGGATCTACAAAAGATACCTCCATAGATGTGCGATAGCCTGTTCTCTTAGATACAGTGTCAGTGCCTGGAGCAGCTCCATTACTGGCATCTCCCGGAGAGTTATTGTCCGGATCAGCCATATTCCACGCGATAGACCAAAGATGCATCCCTAGAGTAATTTTTCTTGCAGGAAAACCTCCACTTATCCAGTACTGAAGGGCATAGTCCTATAGCAAACAAGTATCTTACTAAAATGAGCTTATATACATAAGGCACACAATTAATTGATTGCTAAAAACTGTAAACATTGATTTGTTAAAACTGATGACCCTCAGTGAGGTGAGTGCAGTAGCTAGTAATAGTCAAAGAATGACTTTCAGTCAGGTGATTGCAGTAGCTAGTATTAGTCTAAGAGTGACCCTCAGTCAGGTGAGTGCAGAGGCTAGTATTAGTCAAAGAGTGACTTTCAGTCAGGTGAGTGCAGTAGCTAGTATTAGTCAAAGAGTGACTTTCAGTCAGGTGATTGAAGTAGCTAGTATTAGTCTAGGAGTGGACCAGAGTTTTGCACAGAACATGCCACACCATTGCTTATAACATTGCAGATTGAATTCATTACCAAAACCTTCAAAGAAGTTCCTAAGTGACTCGTGTTCTATAGATGACTAAATAAATAGATTTGTACGAGTATTTCACCATTTCTGTTTAGCAGTTTAAACAAATATAAACAGAAATATCACAATACACAACATAAAAACAATCCTACAAACACACTGGTTCTATTCTATAGACTTTGGAAAGTCTGCTGGTATCTGGCACAATAAGGGGTGAGTATCTGGCACAGTAAGGGGCAAGTATTTGGCACAATAAGGGGCGAGTATCTGGCACAGTAAGGGTCAAGTATCTGGCACAGTATCTGGCACAGTAAAGGGCGAGTATCTGGCACAGTAAGGGGCGAGTATCTGGCACAGTAAGGGGCAAGTATCTGGCACAGTAAGGGAAGGGTATTTAGCATAGCATCTGGCACAGCAAGGAGCAAATATTTGGCACAATATCTGGCACAGTAAAGGGCGAGTATCTGGCACAGTAAGGGGCGAGTATTTGGCACAGTAAGGGGTAAGTATCTGGCACAGTAAGGGGCGGGTATGTAGCACAGTAAGGGGTGAGTAAAAGGAACTACAGAAGATTTGTGAATATAGCCAGTGTTCTTACCACATTCTTAGTGCGCGACTCGTCTGCTTGCCTTTCACTGAAGTACATTGGAGAGCTGTGCTCCAAGGTTGGTGACATGTAGTTGTAGAAATAAAAGGCCATCACGTGGAGCAAGTCGAGGTACCTGAAGGGTTTAGTTAAGTGATAACTCGAACACATATAATATTCCTGTGAGCAACGCTAACAATATATGTATTATGTTATTCAGTGAGAGGAATCTCAATCGATGAAGAACACTATAACTAATATCCACGGTGTTTTAATTAGCAGTTACTAGCAGTTAGCCAGCAGTTGAGAGTTTGAGAGGCTGGTTTTCAGAAACTACACAGAGTTTTGAAACCAAATATTTATGGTGACTTGGCAGATGATACAAATTATATGCGTGTTAAGTTTGGACGAGATTGGAAAAACATGAAGAAACACATAGTATTAACATGGACTATGTCCATGCGTGTGTAGGTCTACTATCCCCACCTACACACGCATGCGTGTTAGTCCTAATAATGTGAGACTTATCTTTATCAGTGACTAGCACTGATCTGGCACAGTAAGGGATGAGACTATATCTTTATCTTTATCAGTGACTAACACTGATCTGGCACAGTAAGGGGTGAGACTATATCTTTATCTTTATCAGTGAATAACACTGATCTGGCACAGTAAGGGGTGAGACTATATCTTTATCTTTATCAGTGACTAACACTGATCTGGCACAGTAAGGGGTGAGACTATATCTTTATCTTTATCAGTGAATAACACTGATCTGGCACAGTAAGGGGTGAGACTATATCTTTATCTTTATCAGTGACTAACACTGATCTGGCACAGTAAGGGGTGAGACTATATCTTTATCTTTATCAGTGAATAACACTGATCTGGCACAGTAAGGGGTGAGACTATATCTTTATCTTTATCAGTGACTAACACTGATCTGGCACAGTAAGGGGTGAGACTATATCTTTATCTTTATCAGTGAATAACACTGATCTGGCACAGTAAGGGGTGAGACTATATCTTTATCTTTATCAGTGACTAACACTGATCTGGCACAGTAAGGGGTGAGACTATATCTTTATCTTTATCAGTGAATAACACTGATCTGGCACAGTAAGGGGTGAGACTATATCTTTATCTTTATCAGTGACTAACACTGATCTGGCACAGTAAGGGGTGAGACTATATCTTTATCTTTATCAGTGAATAACACTGATCTGGCACAGTAAGGGGTGAGACTATATCTTTATCTTTATCAGTGAATAACACTGATCTGGCACAGTAAGGGATGAGACTATATCTTTATCTTTATCAGTGACTAACACTGATCTGGCACAGTAAGGGGTGAGACTATATCTTTATCTTTATCAGTGAATAACACTGATCTGGCACAGTAAGGGGTGAGACTATATCTTTATCTTTATCAGTGACTAACACTGATCTGGCACAGTAAGGGGTGAGACTATATCTTTATCTTTATCAGTGAATAACACTGATCTGGCACAGTAAGGGGTGAGACTATATCTTTATCTTTATCAGTGACTAACACTGATCTGGCACAGTAAGGGGTGAGACTATATCTTTATCTTTATCAGTGAATAACACTGATCTGGCACAGTAAGGGGTGAGACTATATCTTTATCTTTATCAGTGACTAACACTGATCTGGCACAGTAAGGGGTGAGACTATATCTTTATCTTTATCAGTGACTAATACTGATAAAGATGGCGCAGTAAGGGGTGCGGCTATATCTTTATCTTTATCAGTGACTAACACTGATCTGGCGCAGTAAGGGGTGAGGCTATATCTTTATCTTTATCAGTGACTAACACTGATCTGGCACAGTAAGGGGTGAGACTATATCTTTATCTTTATCAGTGACTAACACTGATAAAGATCACTTTATCTGGGTTAATCCGTGATAAAGTGAGATTTATTAATATGGATGAGAAACAGTGACCATAAATTGTAAAAACTGGTATCGGAGTCATTGCGCTTTACACTTACATTGGGACGATAACTTCGATCGATAATAGCGCCCAATTTCGAAGTTACTATGTCATAATATATGCCTTGAGATGATTAAAGAGAAACCTGATATTTATGGCTGTTAGCAATTGCTGGCACAAAAGAGGATTAAAGCAGCTTGTAAGCGTTGAAGATTTGTAAATGGCTGCCACTCATCAGCTGTAATTTAATCTGTTTGCTCCACGGATTATTCATACCCCACTCTGAAAGCTAAAGGCGTGACATAAGGAGTTGCGATTCCAAGCTAGAAAACCCAATTTTCTGCCACGAGTTTCTGACACGAGATATTAGTAAGAATTGTGAGCGATGTTTAGAGTAGAGGTAAACAGGGTTTTCACAGATCTAAACAGAAAGTCACACAGCAACTGACAAAAATTATGACAAATATCTAAAAATTCAATCAACGAATACTTACGGTCCAAGTTTGTCTTTTTCGTACCCGCTGTCTATGGCATCCTTTTCTGGTGAAACGGATGCAGTGAGGAGCAAGCGTGTGTTGCCACTGTTGCTGGCTTCCTCTTCAAAAGCTTCCATCAGCTCTTTACAGAATAGAGTGAATCGTTCCTTGTCCTCGGCAGCGCCTCCCCGATCAGTGGGAAACATCCAGTACAGGTCAAGGCCATCCACAGAGCTAGCCCTGCACAAACGGGAAAGTCCTGTGTAACAATGGTATCATATGGCTTATTAATTATGGTTTATTTGTCTACTTTGAAACACCTGGTCAGGTGTTTCACAGCAGCTAAAGTCACCCTCAAACAGGTGTTTCACAGTAGCTAATGTCACCCTCAAACAGGTGGTTTACAGTACCCTCAGGTCACCCTCAAACAAGTGCTTTATAGTAGCAAATTCCACCCTCAGACAGGTGCTTTACAGTAGCTAATGTCACTCCAGCCTATTGCTTTATAAAATTTTATGTCACTCTTAATCAGGTTCTTGCCGTAGTAAGTGTTAGTCTACGAGTGAACAAGTGTTTTACCCATAACATACCATGACTTTCAAAAACACTCAGGCAATTCACTTGACATGATCTCACGGGACTACATTGCTGCTTCATCTCATGTAAAATACAAACACGGCGAGTATCTTGGGCCGATTGCTGACCTAGAGTAATCTGAGATAGCTGCCTTAATCATCATCAATTTTTAACCAATCACATCACAGTAATTCCTTGTAGCAGTGTTTCTACAAATTTATCGCAGCAATATATATAATTATATTTTAAAATATTATGCTCACCGTAAAAACTGAACTGCGTGGGTGATAAATGTTGCTCTAGTTGAAGTGTTGGTGACCACTTTAGTAAATTTTGTGCTAGCCTGAAGCCAGCCTCCGACAGACAAAAGCACCTTGAGGTCAGGGTTGCTGCTTTTCAACGCCACCAACTCTTGAACAAGTGCTAGCAAAACAAAGTTGAACTATTAGGCACTGTAAATGACACAAGAAGAAACAAACAGGTGAATATTAAAGTAATATAGTGTTATACTGTAGAAAGATATCCTGCGCAACCTAAACACTAAGTTGTTCCTTCAACGTTGTTATCTGCACTCGGCTGTTGTAGTCAGGTGAACTGCGTCATACAATATTTTTGTAGTAAAATCTTTGGTAGTCCCCATATTGCAGTAAGTACAGATGTAAGTAACAGCTTTGATTAGTGAGTAAGTATTGTGATCGAGCGGGTCATTGGAATCAGCATTATTTAAACAACCATACCTTGTGTCACAGATCAATATGCTGCACCGCTGAGGCTCTTCAGATAAAGCTACTCTTACTTTATCGCAAATAAAGTAAACATTTTTACTATATTTTACTTGAAAAAAACATTTACTTCATCATTTTTACTTCATAGAGTCAAATTCTCACTTTTGAACACCAGCCCTTCATGTAGTCATGTTTAGACATGTAATTAGTGTATAAACATATCAATTTGCAAAAAATTTCCAATCTAATGCAACTGATTTGCATGCAAAGGTGCACAGAGCATGCACTAATAATAAGAATGATGATATGAACAGAACAATAATAATAACAGTTCCTGTATAAACTACGACAGACTCTAAGAAGCGAACAAGTGTTTGAGAGCCTTACTGTCATCATTTGGCTCCAACCAGGCTAAGACACCATCTGTGATCTGAATGTAAGAGTGGATGATATGCGTGCACAGGTGCTCATCAATGGCAGCAGTAGTGAACTGATAAGGAGGGTCTCTGTATTGACCCCAGTTGGTTGTATAGCATACCATAGCATAACCTGCAAGAAAGGTCAAAAGAATCAGAACAAAGGCAGGTCATAGAGGTGAGTAGGAGATCAGGTGAGCTGAAACTAACAAGCACATGTCTTATTCTGAACCCGACATGAATTCATAGAATAAAGATAAAAAAGGATGAAGAAGGATGAATCATCATGTATCACTATATGATACTCGATGACTCATGCTTTGTTCAAGTGTGACTCAATCTCCTGAGATCAGCATTCGGCATCAAATATTGAAAGTTAAAACATATAATGCAGCAGTTTGAAAACATGCGATGCGATAACTAAAAAACATATGATGCAATAATTAGATATAAAAAATAGTTCCACAATTTACAAGCAAAGCTAAGACAGCAAAATTTTGCCATGAACCAAGTACTTGAAGCTCTGGAAGACTTAAACACATATCACTTTGACACAACCTCCGTGTATGAATGCACTAGAGCCTACAGAGCTAGCTCTGGAAATGAAGGAAATGAAACAGCAGGTAAGAAGTCTACAGGTGTTGTGTAGCATCTAACTATGTGTCATAGTTGAGAGCCAGTACACAAACCAGCGGGCACTGTTTAAAAATAGAAGGTCCTACATCGTTGTTAGTAACATTTGATGATACGCTGCAGATCAGCACACAATATGCTGCAGATCAGCACACAATATTCTGCAGATCAGTACACAATATGCTGCAGATCAGCACACAATATGCTGCAGATCAGCACACAATATGCTGCAGATCAGCACACAATATGCTGCAGATCAGCACACATCTTACTTTTACATGTGTGCTTAGCAAGATAAATTCATTTAGGTTAGTTTTAAAGTTTTTGTTATGTAGAGTCACAAAAGTGTGGCATCCCAAAAGTGTTCCCCTCGAGTCTCTCTCACACCGCTGTTAGCCACTAGATCAATCTTGAAGGTAAGAACTCTATACAGTACTGCCTATACAGTAAGCCTCTCTCACTGACGTTAGTCACTGCGTTTGTGTCGAAGGTAAGAACTCCACGCAGTACTGTACATAATGTTACAATTCGCCACACATCATAACCACTAGATAAATATTTGTTACTTTGTGATTGTAGGTGATGAATTAAAACAATTAAAAAAACATTTTCTTATCCTAATATCCTGTTTTTAGGTGTTTTCTTCAGTGGGTGGAAAATGTATTAATTTGTATTTATAGTTGTTTTATATAGGAAAAAGTAATCTGAGATACAAAATAATTGATGTACAAGCTCGACCCCGGAATGCATTAACCTCATATGTCGAGATAGGACTTTACAACAAAAAAACATGCAGCTAGATACTCTATATGTAGAGATAATAACTTCAAAAGTTTTGAAGTGTATGCATAGATAGATGCCACAGTACTGAAATTTGGTTATCTACCAACATAGCCTCGTTGTTGTCATGCTCCGATCCACATGAAAAACACCTTATTATTTTTAAATACATCTTCAAAAATTCCATGAGAGACATCCGTGTGTCATTTTGAGGCCTATGATAAGTTGCATGTTTTTGTCTGCCGTAGAGTAAATAAGCAGTCAGATGCTATAGTGAGGTGACACTAGTTTACGCAGTACCTACACCAGTTTACGCAGTACCTACACCAGTTTACGCAGTACCTACACCAGTTTACGCAGTACCTACACCAGTTTACACAGTACCTACACCAGTTTACACAGTACCTACACCAGTTTAGACAGTACCTACACCAGTTTACACAGTACCTACACCAGTTTACACAGTACCTACACCAGTTTACACACTACCTACACCAGTTTACACAGTA
Source organism: Watersipora subatra (assembly GCF_963576615.1). Taxonomy (NCBI): domain Eukaryota; kingdom Metazoa; phylum Bryozoa; class Gymnolaemata; order Cheilostomatida; family Watersiporidae; genus Watersipora; species Watersipora subatra. The sequence goes on along the minus strand of NC_088711.1, from coordinate 11,119,596 downwards.
CCTACATGGCTAAAGTGATGCTGTTCTGTATACTGTGACTCACCATTAAACCACTCAGGAGGTCTGGTTGCTGGCGGAGTAGTGGAAACCTCAACAGTTGTGACTGCGGGTTCAGTGGTCACAGTCACAGGCCTTCCACCTAGTATACGATACAACTTGATTAAAGGATAAGTTATTAATGTAAAACCGGCCTATGCTTGTCTTGAGGAACAATACCCCCAGGCATACAGAATAGCAAAATGTGGTTGTTTATATACAAACTATGAGAAGTTCATGAAAAAACATTTTAGGTAACTTTTTACGGTCAGTCATTGAAGGTCATTAGTCATTGAAGGTCATTAGTCATTGAAGGTCATCAGTCGTTGAAGGTCATTAGTCGCTGAAAGTCATTAGTCGTTAAAGGTCATTAGTCGTTGAAGGTCATTAGTCATTGAAGGTCATTAGTCATCGAAGGTCATTAGTCATTGAAGGTCATTAGAGGTCATTAGTCATTGAAGGTCATTAGTCATTGAAGGTCATTAGTCATTGAAGGTCATTAGAGGTCATTAGTCATTGAGGGTCATTAGTCATTGAAGGTCATTAGAGGTCATTAGTCATTGAAGGTCATTAGAGGTCATTGGTCGTTGAAGGTCATAAGTCATTGAAGGTCATTAGTCATTGAAGGCCATTAGTCATTGAAGGTCATTAGTCATTGAAGGTCATTAGTCATTGAAGGTCATTAGTCATTGAAGGTCATTAGTCATTGAAGGTCATTAATCATTGAAGGTCATTAGTCAGTAGTCATAGCATAATACGCAAAATGGTTTAAGATAACATATATGTACATATAAAGGTTTCAGTTAAATGTACTCATGACACTATCTACAAAGACAGTATTTGCTGTAAATATGTTTATTTAGGAAGTAAGGCACAAATATAACAAAAAAAATTTTTTCAGAACTTTTGGATCAAACATAGCTAATAAGATTATATTTTACATATCAAAACAGAAAAAAAACATTATTATTAGTTGAAATGCTTGAATGGCAACTTCGAATATATTACATTTAGTTTAATAGTTTGGCCTAGGTATTTCCTGCATAATATTTGTATAAGCCAGGCTATTTGTACTCATACAGGCTTTATATAGACCTTATACAGGGATTATATGTATTGATAATCATACAAGCATACCTGTGTATTGAGTTAGACAGTCTTTCAGAGCGTTTATCAGAGGATATTCTCCTTGATTACAAAATGTTCCTCGAAAGTCATCAAGGTCAAGAGCCCAAAACATGCCTCCCATCAGCCCATGGTCTTTAATATACTGACACTACACATACAAAAATACCTGATCTTATCACTGTGCAACATAAACACTTTATACTCGGTATTGAGGTCACAACCTATGTAAAACAGCGACCGAAGTACAGATAATGAGAGAACAACTCCCTTTCATCTCTTTTACCTTGAGGTTAACAGCTGCTATATCATCATAAGCTACCCAGTAGGTGCCGTGGTACGCGTAGGGTGATTGGTGGTCAGGGTCCCACTGCTGGTTGCTGAATACTTCAGCATTAGAGCAGATCTCATAATAGGAGGCGTAGCCTGCCAATGTAAGCCTCACATTCTCAACATACAAACCAATCATAGTATTAAAATTTCTAGCAATCTACCTCTACGAACCTTTACCAAGCCGAACTGACAAAAAAACTCTAATTATGTTTGATTCTATGAAACAGCCATCGTAAAAACAATTAAACCAAAATTTGCCAGCTGTTGATGTCAAACTGTTCCACTTTTAGGATGTCAACAGTAAATGCATTATGGGACACTCGGTAGAGATCAAACTTTCTCTTTGTAAAGCATTTTTCCTCTCTAATGTAATTGTGAGATAATAATATATACGTAACGAAACAAGTCTTTGGGAATAAAAGGCACCAATTGCTCTATGGGAAAGACAGCTAGTCACGCTGGCGATAAACTATTTTTGCTGACGTACAGGAGAATGAGCGCTACTTCTATAACATTAAAAACATACTAAGTAAGTACGTAAGTAAGAACATACTAGGCCATAGTTTGTCTAACCTCATCACATCATAACTGTAGTGTACTAAGTAAGTACGTAAGTGAGAGCATACTAGGCCATAGTTTGTCTAACCTCATCACATCATAACTGTAGTGTACTAAGTAAGTACGTAAGTGAGAGCATACTAGGCCATAGTTTGTCTAACCTCATCACATCATAGCTGTAGTGTACTAAGTAAGTACGTAAGTAAGAGCATACTAGGCCATAGTTTGTCTAACCTCATCACATCATAGCTGTAGCGTACTAAGTAAGTACGTAAGTAAGAGCATACTAGGTCATAGTTTGTCTAACCTCATCACATCATAACTGTAGTGTACTAAGTAAGTACGTAAGTGAGAGCATACTAGGCCATAGTTTGTCTAACCTCATCACATCATAGCTGTAGCGTACTAAGTAAGTACGTAAGTAAGAGCATACTAGGCCATAGTTTGTCTAACCTCATCACATCATAACTGTAGTGTACTAAGTAAGTACGTAAGTGAGAGCATACTAGGCCATAGTTTGTCTAACCTCATCACATCATAGCTGTAGTGTACTAAGTAAGTACGTAAGTAAGAGCATACTACGCCATAGTTTGTCTAACCTTATCACATCATAGCTGTAGTGTACTAAGTAAGTACATAAGTAAGAGCATACTAGGCCATAGTTTGTCTAACCTTATCACATCATAGCTGTAGTGTTAGCTTTTACAAAGTCATTTGCTCAAGCATATTTAGGTTTAACGACTAATCACGGTTACCCAAATTTCATTACTTGTCTTCAGGATATGTTGAATCTGACTCCATATTGTTTTATGTAAAAACAAACTATCAGCAGTATGAAGGCTACAGATGTTCTAGTTTAGATTAAAAACGATAGCCAGGGTTACAATATTTTAACTAAACAGTTTATTCAAGAAAATGCCGCTATGTAGGCTTGGTTCAGACCATTATTTTTGGATAATCAATTGTGCATTTCAATTCGCACGAGCAGTTGTGTCCCTGATTATTTGCGAGACAGCAATTTGCAAAAAAAGTTCGACTTCGAGCAAATTGCATCTTGGCCAGTTTCAATAAATTTTCCCACTTCAATCTATAAAAAATACCGTTTTGCAAGAGACACTAAAAATGAGTTGCTGATTTCCTATTATTAAAAAGATTGAGCAAAAGGAAACAGGCAGCAAAGTTTTTTGTTCTTGCGCTGTTTACTTTTTGTGTCATATAAAACTTGATATTTCCGTACCTCTTTCATAAATTGTATTTCATCAACAGCAAAAACCCTCCGTATTTATACAAAAGATAATGACTACCACAAACATGTAAAAATGAAGAACTTTTGTTGTTAGTAAACAAAGTCCTTGACTCATCTCTTTTGGAGTGGAGGGACAAAATTACATAATGAGCCTAAAATTTCGCCGACGCACTAGATTCACATCAATCTTAGCCCAGCATAGCAAAACCACGACTAAGCACGACTGCGCAGGACAATGCTCGAGTGGAGTGCGCACACGATTTAGTTGCACCATCATGCGATTTCATAGCTATTTGGTTCACATCAATCGCACACCTGTGCAAGTTTGCATAGCAGAATGCAACCCCTCGTACGCCATACATATGACATCGGTCAGAACTAGGCCTTAGATTGGAACATGTTTCCTTCTGCTCATAGAAATGATTAGGTTTACAATAACCTTTTTTATTTTTAATTAATCTAAAGGCAACTTTTATGTCTATTAGTGAATACCACGGTATTTTAAATAGACTTAATTGTAATCTATAATTACTAGCTTGATAAATACTGTTATGTTTTTAGTAAATATATCACATGTTAATAAGATAAAATTTACTTGTTTTATAATATAAGGTCAAAATATAAAATCAAACTCATAATCAAATAAGACAAAGTTGAATAATAGGTGTTTATACATTAGAAAAAGTGTAGCTGCGACCTACCCGGCTCTCCGGTGTATGATCCTTGACTGCCAGCACCTCGAGCCGGGGCTCCGAGACCATTATTTGAACTATCAGTCAGAGTAAAACTTCTACCATAAGCTGGTATTCCCATGACTATCCGCTCTCGGGGAAATCCATTATCAATCCAATAATTGACTGAGTAAACCTGAGGGGTAATAACGGATGAGTATAACTGGAGTGGCTCAGAACCTGGTCACTTGAGGGGGGGGGGGAATTTTCTGTTTTTGTCACATGTCTTGCACATGCCCAGTTGCATTTAATCATGTATCAGTTTTAATATTAGACACTGGCCACAATGCTATATTCTATCACAGAAATATTGCAATAACCCACTACTAATAACCCAATACTGTTAAGAAATATAAGATAAGATATTATGCAAAAATGTGCATAAACAGTTGCAGAATCTTGCATAAGATTATTGTACACAGAGAGGTATTTGGAAAATGTATAGAAAAATAGAGAAATGTATAAAAAAATATAAATCTCGAAAAAATTGGTAAGATTTGGCATGAGATATTAAATATTACACAAAAACAGAAAATTCCCCCGTCACGTGACCAGGTTCTGAGCCACTCCAGTTATACTCGTCCAGTAATAACAAAGAACTATAGCTTCTGCATATGCCTGCAAGAAGTGTACAGGACACTTGCTCGGCGCCCTATACAAATTCACAACATTAAACAGCAAAACTCAGACTATTTGCAGGCAGTTAAAACTATGATGTAAATCGACTCACTGTAGTTGGTTATTACCTTACTTACAGATTGCATCATAATTCAATGTGCCCCTAATTAAAAATTTTTTAAAATGAAAAATGATTTGGTACAAGCTATATTAATCAAAAATAATTATTTTAGGAACCACCATTTTTTGGAGTTAGACAAGGTGGAATGGTGGAACAGCAGAACTGTTTATTCTGCACACACTAGCCAGCCAATACATAAGGTGGTCAAATAGTGTACACTGTAGTTATTATTTATCTCCAACCTATGAGATGTTTCTTAAAATACCTCCAAGTATCTTTAACTTCTTAACCCCACAGTACCACATGTGACATACACGTGACACACATATGTGTCACATGTGACACATATGTGACAAATATGTAAAAACAGTTTGTAAAATTGTCCTACCATAGATATACCTTTAGATGAAAAGCTTTCACTTATTTCAAAAGCAGTAATATTTTACCTACAAAATGATACTAAAGTTGATTGGTTTACAGCAAATCATGTGACCTCGAGGCCCTTTTTATTTAGTTTACTCCAAATTGTAAGTAACTTGTTAAGATCACCAGAACTATCGAGCTCGAAACATTATTATATGTCAATATATGGCACATCATAAAAACTAGCTTAATAATATACAGTTGCATTTTTACTTTTGTATTATAAAATATAAGTGCATATTGATGTAAATTGCAGAAAAACATTGAATATCCTAATTAATTTTTAGTCTGGGTACTGCTGGGTTAAATTAGATGTAGGAATAACCAGTTACTCAGCAGGTGTTTGAAAATGTTTGCATTTTATAAGTTACTAGTACCCTGGCAGTCTTGTGTGCAGTGAGAGATCATCAGGTGTAATAACTATAGCTAGAATTATTCTAAAAACAGAACGTGGTCAATTAGTGCAGTTGTTGGAGTGTGCGTTTATAATGCTGAAAGTCATGGGTTCGAAGTCTGTACCGGGCTACCTTTTTCCAATAGTGGCTTCGATTGGACATAACTTGTATTATTATAAAGATTACCTCGTCAAATGCTTGTTTATACTGATGTTGTAATCAGCATATTTGATTGGTGGAGATGTTGTAATCAGCATATTTGATTGGGGGAGATGACCAAACCATGACAAACACACTAACAAATGAGAGAGAAATTTTAGTTTTTAACTGAAGCAAAACATGCAAGAAGCAAAGTACTAGCCACTGGCAGCAAAAAACTAACCTTTGGCAGCACTTATCATGAGCACCTTATTTCATTACGAAGGCTGTCAGTGAAAATATATGACAATTTTTGCATAGTGCAGATGTTGTTAAATTGTGTATCCAGTGGAATGTTATCAGATAATCAAAGATACTTAGAGCAAGAGCAAATGCTGCCGGACCTCCTGTTATTCTCTATATAATCTGAATGCTTGAAGAAAAGGAATAATAGTAAAGATATTATTTAAAGTGAAACATTCGACATGCATTCATGTCATGCCAACATACCACGTTCAACTTCTTGCTGTCTGCACTCTCAGACGGTCTATCATAGAGAGGAGCGTGGTGGCCAGTTATAGGATCCCAAGCGCCGTGCAGGTCATAGGCCATAATGTTCAGCATGTCAATGTATCTATAACCAATAACAGTCGTTAAAATACATGTAACTCACATGTATCTAATGTGTAATTCATGTGTAACTCACGTGTATCTAACATGTACCTCACATGTAACTCATGTGTATCTACTGTGTAACTCACAGGCAACTCACGTGCAACTCAAGTGTAACTCACGTGTATCTAACGTGTACCTCACGTGTAACTCACGTGTATCTAATGTGTAACTCACTTGTAACTCACGTGCAACTCATGTGTATCTAACGTGTAACTCACGTGTATCTAATGTGTAACTCACATGTAACTCACGTGTAACTCACGTGTAACTAATGTGTAACTCACATGTAGCACTGATTAATCCTAGTCATAGGTGAGTGTTAGGTCAGCATAAGCTTACGCAAAGTCTATTTTTAGATGCAGAAACGGAGTATCCATAAAGGTTGTTGAGCAGTTTTCGTACTTGAAGTATCACTCTTTGCACTAGGCATTCTTCAATACACGAATTATTAACCAATGATGATTAGTGCTCTAATTTGAACCAAAGGAGTGCTGAAAAAAGTTAAAAAAAGCTAAAAAAAATACTCTAACTGACTAGTGTATACTGAAACAGATTTTTGGGGTTTTTAATTTAAAATGAACAAGTATTGATCATGAACTATCCAACAATTAATTCTTTATGTTTTCGTAACTACATAGAAATACTACAGATTACAGAAAAAATGCAATTTTAAGCATAAAGCTGCTCTCAAACTGATAATTGCAAAGCATTCTAATTTGCTGTCAATATATGATATTTTAGAAAACCATTTTGAACATCGGTGGTCTTGACATTCTGGTCAAGTAATTTCTGCACTGTCCATGCTAAGTTCAAATAGAGAGGGGGTGTGAGGAGTAGAATCACAAAGCAAATGCTAGACCTGATAATAACAATTCTACTTGTAGATGTATGATGATAGACACTTTTACATCTTCACGGTTCTACTAACACTTATACCTTTGTTATGCTCTTCACAGGCAAAGAGAAGGCAAAAGCACCTGAAAGAAGAATGTAACAGCATGTAAAAGTATAGCATGAAAAAAGAATTGGAAGCTGAAGGTAGAATATGAAAGTGGAAGTAGAATTTGAAAATGAAACTACAATCTGCAAGCAGAATATGAAAGTGAAAGTAAAATGTGAAAGTGAAAGTAAAATGTGAAAGTGAAAGTAAAATGTGAAAGCGAAAGTAAAAAGTAAAGTGATAGAAAATTATTTTATCACACTACAGTTCATCTGTCTACTAATGAGCTCTTCTGCTTACTATAGTCATTCGATATGTCTAATATCATATTACTAGTTCATTAAATTAGTTGTTTACTGTAAAGTCATCTGAACATAATATCATTGACACCTTTTCTGAAAGCAATATATTAATGTTCTGTTTCTAGCACTGTGGGCTAAAGGTCAAACAAGGCCTATACAAACACACAGCTTGGGTAACACTGTGAAATGGTACTAGCCAAAAAGCTAGAAAAATTTTTTCATCACAAATATCATCTTTAAACAGCATCAAACCAACAATCAGTATGTTATCTGGCAGCTAAATGACACACAGATGTAAGTTACAACAAAGGTCTAACACCAGAATGTTGGCAAAAGCCATGCACTCTAGTCAGACTGTGACAGCTGCATTTCACTAGAGGTTTAAGGAAAGAGGAGTGAAACATACTCATATAATTTTGAATAATACAAATATGATTACACAGTCATTAGCTCTGGTCATAGAAATAGTGCAAAAATTATGTTTTCAAGTTGGCATCTTAACTAGGTTTTCGCACATTGCTTCAGTTTTGCGTCAGTGAAACGGTTGAGCAGAATTGCTTCAAAGCAAATATTGTACGCTAATCAAATTATAAATTGTTTGTTGTACAAACATCAGCCAACATTCAAAATAACGTACAGACAATAGAACATGAAACCTGCCAGGCACAATCAATACAGTTTATGATTTCAAAAGTCAACCTTTCGAATGTCATTTTAAAGCATTTTACGTCAATCGCGACTCATGAATGGGGTTTCTATCTGCGGAGGTCTTGAGTCTTTGCTACAGACTGCATAATAGTAACAACAGCGATGATATTAAAAATAACTCTTTTTGACTAGCGCTAGTATTTTAAGGTGATTTGAAAGAGCTGCAAATTGCGCATAAATAAATAAAATAAAATTAATGCGCATTAAATAAATGCGCATTAACAATAACAGGCGGTATTTAAACCAGTAAAAAACATTTAAAATCTTGCTTCGCATCTTTTTTAATAGTCCATAGCAACCAATTTGTGTTTAAATAAAACCGAATGAGCTGTCAACATAGCACCTTTTCAATGCTAGTCTTTTGTTATCGACGACAAAAAAGTCTTGAGTTTGCAGGTGAGACAATCACGTACTGTTTTCTGCTAGAAAATTCTGTAAAAATTTTCTTTCAATGGATGTTTAATCAACCGCCAGAATCCACGCTTCAAAAACTACTCATTTTTAGTTTCAAGTGCTGACTAGTTTATACTAAAACCAACTTCACCGAGTACCACAATCATCTCAAGGATCCTTTTTAAACTCATTGGCAACAAATGTAAACTTTCACTTCACTGTTTTTATCCATAAATAATTAGTTATGGATATATATATTATGGATAATATATTATAATATATTATATACTTGAATATATTAAAACAGAAGGTAAATACCCAAGACATCTTTTATAAACAAACAAGATATCACCAAGAATACGAATATCCTAGTTGACTTGCGGTTTTGATTACACTACCTTTAAATGTGGCTAAGAATTGGATTTAAGGATTATTAAAAATCTAAAAGACGTTATCTTTGTAAAATTGAATGATAAAATTATATGAAAATTGAAATGAATGAGACATTTTCTATAGATAGCATATGGTGCAGATAAAATGATGACGAGAGCTAAGGCATTAGAGGTCATTACCAAAATCTTCATATTTCCTTTAAATATGACTTTTAATGGTATATTTATACATTTACATAATTTATAGATTATTTACTAAAATAAAAACTTGAAAGTTTGTTGTTGAACTAACTCACAATATTTTTATATATAAACTTGTAACTCTGACTTGAATAGCAATTGTTGACTAAAATAAATAGGTAAATTAGGTAGGGAAGAAGCTAGTACTCCGCAGTGCCAAGCACTAGGTTTGTGGTTCGATCTTCACCACAGGATGTCAGAAATCACTCCCGCACCCCAAAGATACACTGTTCACGTTACCAGTGTGATTGGTGGCCAACTCCACAACCTCGCAAAGAAATCTTGCTAGACAGACTCTTTCGGGAATTTTTTTCCAAAAGGTTTGGGGAGTATAAACTTGGTGAATAAAATTGATATTTTATCTAATACCGTGGTAACTTTATGAGTTTCGAACCAGTTTTTAAAGATGGTTCTAGGAGCCTCATTCTGGTATGCCTTGTGAAGAATGAGAGTTTATCCTGCTCTATTACTAACAGTAGAGCATGATAATTGTTTACTGCGCATTTGCTGAATTCGTTAACCAACAATGCCAACTACCATCAAACAGAAGACAACTCATGCTATTGTGAGAGCAGAGGAAACATAGCGCTGCCGAGACCTAGATACATGGGCAATTCTTGTTGCGATAAAAACATAATCAAGACACTCACTGGCCAAGCTTGTCCATCTCATATCCATTGGCTACGGTTGCCTCTCCTGCAGCGACAGCAGCAGTAAGCAGTAGACGATCTTGCCATGAACTTGCTGCCTCAGCAACAAAAGCGTCGTAGAGCTCCTTACACAAAAGAGTGAATCTTTGTTTATCTTCAGGAGGACTGCCTCTGGCAGCAGGATACTCCCAGTCTAGGTCGAGTCCATCAAAGCCTGTATAGGAAATTAATAACTAAGATAAATGCTAAAGGTTTATTGCAAATTAAAAATAACAAGCTGTTTTAACAGACACAAGATTCTGAACAATAATTGTAAGGTATTCCCAGCAATGCGAGTCTAGATGCCTATGAAAACATTTGTGACAAAGTTAACATTTTTTGTATTAAAGCATGATGTTCCTACTGAGATTAGCAAATATATTATAAAGTACTATATTATATATTATATTATAGAGCCCGGAAGAGATTAATCAACAAATCAGTGTTATCAAAAATGAAAACAGCAGTGTGTATTAACAGAAAGTAGTGCATTAAAGAGACAGGCTTATCTCCCTATGAAGCCATAATCTAAGAGAAGCTTATTACAACATGAACAGCAAACAAATCATTTTATGAAGGTCGGTCATGCTAAGAGATGAGCCTGTTGCTGACAAGATTATAACTAAGGGATGTAATTGTATGTGCTGCAACATGGTCATAGACTGATGGGCAATGGCAGTACACACAGCAATGCGATTATTCACTAAGTTTCGAGACGCGGTTAATCCAAGAGTTGGCATTATCCACAAGATGGTAACAGCAAAAATCTACAAGTCAAGTGAGTTTTGTTACTCGCAAATTTTTACCGAATGTTTTAGTCTTGCAAAAGATAGAAACATCGCTTGCGCATGATGCGCAAGTAAATGCTGCACAAGCTATTCCATTTTAAACATTTTCCACACTTCAGTCACTTCTAATTCGAAAGTGTGTTGCTAAGTGAGACAGAAGTGCTGCACTATGACTTCTGATGTAGAATTCCTTATCTTTTTTAACAAAGCGCAGGCGTTAATCCTTATTATGCGAATATTCATTGATCCACTTATCACATGGTAACTCAATGTGGGCACAACTCCAAACCCATATCATCTGTACAATGGAAACATAGTGAATGACTTCTGTGTGTAGAAAACAGCTTAAAAGTCTTTTAAATTTTAAAACTTAAATATATCTGGACTAAAACATGTAAACATTTACTGGTGAAAATCTTTGGTAATGTGAATAAGGAAAATAATGCAGGTAGGTTCTCCTAGTTTAAGGGATAATTTCTATAGTTTTTACAGATAAAATTTTGGCTATACAGCCTAGACATCTTTAGATAGATAGATTTAGTTCTTAAGCATGTGCTCAAGGTCGCATCCGATAACTCCTCCAATAAAGCATCTAGCTAGCATGTTTGGTTTGTGAAACTAGTAATGTTTATGGATTCACTACGCGTAGTCTGCCGTTTAATGGGGTACGCATTAAACATTAACTTATTCCTAAACATATTCATAAAGGTATTCATAAAGGTATTCATAAAAAGTTATCCACTATAGGGAACATTCAGCGATATGTGAAGATCACAATAATTACTCTATCAAAAACCTGTGAACAAATCCAAAAAAATATTTTTAATGTACAACTGAATATGTTTATTATAAGGCAAGCGTTCAGCTATATCAGCTACTATCAGCTACTATCATAGCTTGAAAACATTAAACTATTTATAAGGTTCTCAGGCTATGGCCTTTGCTGCTGCATCCTCATGCTTGAGCTTATTCACCAATATATATATATATACCTTATATATACCTTATTCACCTTATATACAATATCTGACTTGATTGTTATTTACCATTTAGGCAAAAGTTACCATTTTTTTCAAAAAGTTATGAAGTGTATGCAACTGGAATCCAATCACATAGATCTATACATAAGAAGTCCAAAAGTGCCCAAGGAGGGTTACCAAAATGATTTGAACAGTTGAGTTGGATAACACTGACCACCCTGAATTGGTGTCTACTCACATACCTCGACCTCGCAGGAATGTTATAGCATCAGAGATGAACGCGGATCTCTTGCTGCTGGTAGCCACCATGTCTGTGAAAGGGCCGGAGCCATGAGTCCATCCGCCAACTGCTAGGAGTACTTTTAGCTGAGGATTTGTGTTCTTTAATTGTATAATCTGTGCTGTCATTTCTGTTAGAAAAATAAAAAGGTCTAATTTTTTTGCCAACATTGGATTATATTTTCCATCTACCTTTAAAAGGATTAATAGTTATAATGCATTCCGCAGCTGCAAAGAGGCATAACATAAGTGAGAAGCTAGAGAAGAGAGAGAAAAAAGAGAAAGAGAGGAGAGTAAGAAACTGAGGGAGTGAGTGAGAGAAAAAAGAGAGGGAGAGAAAGAGGGAGGGAGAGGGAGGGAGCGAGGGACAGAGAGAAGGAGCAAGAGGGAGAAAGAAGAAGGGAGAGAGAGGAAGGAAGAAAGGGAGGAAGAAAGAGAGAGAGGAGAGACAGGGAGGTAGAGAAGGAGAAAGAAAAAGGGAGAGTCCGAAAGGGAGGAAGAGAGGAGAGAGGGAGGGAAAGAAAGGAAGGCAGAGAGAGGAAGGCAGGGAAAGGAAGAGAGGAGAGAGAAAGCAAAACGGAAGGGTGAGCTGAAGAAAAGGAGGGAGAAAGGTGGGAGAGGGAGAGAGCATGTGTGGTGCAGAAGAGAACTATCAGTGATACACTTAAGAAGTAACTGATTTGAAGCATGCGGAAACACTGATAAATGACAAGTAAGGAACTATAAACACCAAATACTTCTTTTTGACTGTCTGTACATTCCTAGATGAATATAGGCAAAACAAATAAATTGGAAATCGACTTGACTAGAAGAAAAATAAGTGCAATTCATATGATCCAGAACTCACCGACATCATTCCACTCATAGTCAGCCAGCTTTCCGTTGACTATCTTGGCAAAACTGTAGATGATGTGCGTACAAATGTGAGGGTCAATGTTGGCTGGAGTAAACTTGCCTTCCCCATTCCTGTACTGGGCCCAGTTGGTGTAATAGCAGACTCGCGCATAGTTTGCTGTCGGAACAAATACATACCAGCATTAGGGGCTCTGTTATTTTCTGCTAAAAATTACTAATCACGGCTTTGTGTTTCAGGGTCTACATTAAAGGAAACGGTTACTAGGAGATGTACAAATAGTGACTGTGTAATTGGCCTAACTATTCATCTAGTATGGTTAGTCCCAATCTCATGCCATTATTAACATATTTTTAAGAAAATATAGAAATGACAGATACTGTTGTTGACTTCTAGCAAGAAATATGCTTTAGGTATGCCTGCATTTTTTAAACACATAAGGAAACCTTACATCAAAATCAGTAAGTAACCACAATCTAACATACACAGTTTCAAATCTATATAAATCTCATTGTCTGTCCATCTGCCTAGCAATAGTTATTAAAACCTTGAAATGAAGACTCCGTATAACAGAAGATTTGATCTCGGAATCTCCCTTTCACCTCGCAATAAGCTAACCAATTGAGCTACGCAAGATTCATTAGATTCATTGGGCAATATGAGTGGTTATCTAGGTTAAAATACACATAGTGACTCTGCATTACGTTATGGAGCAAGATCACTAAAGCTTGCTCTCACAGCTCTTATTAGTAAGTTTAGCAATATGGATACTAGCTTGCTCAAACTAGCCATTGGCAATGTGCCAGGCTAATGGCAAGTGGCAGGCAACTACATTACCTGCCACTGTTTATAATCTGTTTTTTAATACAAATACAACGCCAGGCATTTCGCTAATATTTCACTAAATTACAAGAAATGTTATTGCATGTTAATTATTATCTTTTCAAACAATGTTTTAAACAAAGTCACAGGTACATACTAGGATCAGGTCCACCAGGAACTCCTGGACCAGGCGTGGTTGTGCTCGCAGCTTCAGTATTGGAGGCTATATTGGTAGGACCAACAGTGGTAGTAGTTGTGGGAACACCTCCCTCCATAGCAGTTATACTAACATCAGCACAAGCATAGAATTCTTCCTGGTTTCCACAGCCGGTACAGCAGCCATTAACATCATCACACCCCCAGCTATTTCCTAGATAATAATAAAAGCTTTGAACACTTGGTTCCAGAAGATTTTAGAACTAAAACTCAAATGTCTATGAAGGGAAGCCAGCATACCATTGTGATCCTCAGGCTACAAGTTTTCTGACAAGAGCAGACATGTCCAGCAGGTCATTTACTTACACAATATGAACTTACACAAAATTTGAGTAGGTTGTATTAGAAAGTATCGGTATTTCTTTATCATTTGTAATTATTTTTTATGTTTGAGGTGATCTGGCTGCCAGGTTGTTTCAAGACTAAAATTGAAAAAACTTCGTCACGGTTAAAACGCTCAGATCATGCGAAAGTACGATTATGGCACTTATATTTGCAAAAAGACTGATGGAATAGAGACACGCAATGCTGCAACTTGAGCACAATAGCTGGTATCAACTATTGCAATGATAGCAACTAATGGCGTCATTGCGCAGGTATCTTTCTTCTGAGCGTTTTAACTGTGGTCAAGTTTTGTTTATTTTAATCTTGAAACATCCTGGTTGTCAGATCACCTCAAACATAAAAAAACAACAGCAAATGATAGAAAAAAATATCGGTATTTTTCTTTTTTTTTCTGGCACGTATTTTATCAAAAAGTATCGGCATTCAGGTAAAACCTACTAATATTTTGTTTAAGTTCATCTTTAAGCAGAATTCAAGATAAACTTAGGGATTTTCTTTAAAAAAGTCAATATACACTGCCAATAGGCTTATATGCTGCCAATAGGCCTATATGCTGCCAATAGGCCTATACGCTGCCAATAGGCCTATATGCTGCCAATAGGCTTATTTGCTGCCAATAACGAGAGTGTCAGTATTTTACTGGTCGCGGAATTGGAACCGGACCGCGCAGACTGGTCTCTGATTACCTGGATTGACATCTTTGTGATGCATCAGCAGAAGTTGAAGCTTCAGTACGGCAGCGACACACATTAAAAGCAGTAAGTAAGGTCATGTCATTAGGATGCATGTCTGGTGACAGTTGAGAGGACAGTTATTACAGCGGTTGAAATATAAAGGAAGAAACATTTTACTGAAAAGCATGTGCGATGTTTATCAGCTCTCTCTCATATGATCATACGCAGCGAATGACCAGCCAGCTAATGCACAGTGACAGTTAAGAATTAGATATATGAAATCTAAAGTTAAGGAGAACTGACCTGTGTGATAGCGCCATTGTATGACACACTGAGTGCATGTCAAACCGACAGGCAACAGTAATGGAACCTCATAAATTCCTGGATTAGATCCTGGTAGATAATACCTGGAAACAATAGCCTTTGGGTTATGGAAGTGAAGGCTAGCAAGGAAAGCCGAGAAACTCGGCATAACAAGAGCTGATTGGCTACTTTGTGTCTTAAAGGAATTGTCTATTCTCATCATTGGTTTTGGTAATTTGTTTACTATTATTGCTGTTATATTAAATTATACTGGTTTACCTTCCTTCTTTTGGGCGACAACCTGTTGATTTGATATTGCTACCATAGATAGATTTATTTAAAGGCAGATGTTTGCCTAGTGGCTATAACCTCAGCCTCAAGGTGCTGCCTAGCTTAATTAAAAAAATTTCAGACAGTGGAAAAATTTAATTTCATGTTGTGTGTGTGTAATCACTGAGAGGTATAACAGCGGTTGTATAATTGATATAAGTCCAAATCTGAACCCAATAATAAGTTTCAATAACAAAATAAGAGATTTGTGAGGTTTTTTTGTAGAACTACAGCTAAAAACAAGTGTTTCATTTATCTAAGAATTGCACTTACAGCCATTTGGGTAATTTACAAATTACTGAATAACTGAATAAGAAAGCATTGGATTACAACTATCGCCCAAAGTTACAAGGAAAATTTTGTCTTCATGTCTAAAAAGACATTTTTGTCTCAAGGCCCAATTTGATCTGAACGGCATTGATCAGTGTAAATGAGGTAAATATCTATCGATCTATAAAATAAAACGAGATAATCATATAACAAAATCGGATCGGAATAGAGTTGAATTATAATAGGATCAAATTGAGATAGCGATAGAACACCAGAACATCAGATCATAAGGTCAGATGAGGACAGAATCAGATAAAAGCAGTGTCAGATCACAAAATCTAGAGACCTATAACTCACTCCCAAATTGCTCTATATGCATGCATGCCTGATGCTAAAATAAAATGCAAACAGGAAGGATCAAGAGATCAAGACATACTTCGTGCCAGAGCCTGTTGGTGAAAGAGAGAGAACGTTGTGGTCAAGGCAATCCTGAGTTACTGCCTTGCTGGGATCATTATTAGCACATATCTTGAACTCAAACCAGCCTTTGTGGTGCGCTGTTACCTGCATTAAAAAAGGCAGTCGATTTGCAATATTCGAAGACAAACTACGTAAAGTGTAAAAACAACTGATACAGTTGAATATCTAGCCACATTTACATCAGTGTAAAAGAAATGATCACAGAAATTGAATGGTTTAGAATCTTGAATAATTCTATTTATGACAATTATTTTAATCATTCATTAATAATAAGAATGATTAATATAATATACATTTATTCAGGCACACACTTTCCAATAGAGGATGTGTATATGATTCTACACGTTAAACATGAATTTACACAAAATTTTGGCAGATTCTATCGGAAAGTATCGGCATTTTTCTACCATTTGCAATTGTTTTAGATGTTTGAGGTGATTTGACTGCCGGGATGTTTCAAGATTTAGATTCACAAAACTTGATCACGGTTAAAACGATCAAAAGAAAAATACATGCCAAAATGATTTCACCAGTTGCTATCATTGCTATAGTGGATATCAGCTCTCGCGTTCAAGTTTCAGCGTTACGAGTCGCAATCATGTCGGTCTCTTTGCAAATAAAGATATCATAATAGCATTTTTGTTTGATCTGAGCGTTTGAACCGGGGTCAAGTATTATTGATTTTAATCTTGAAACATCCTGGCAGTCAGATTACTGTAAACATTAAAAGCAATCACAAAGGACAGAGAAATGCTGATACGTCCTGACAAATAAGTGTCAAGAAGTAAATCTTCTACAACTGTGTGTAAGTTCATTTTTAGGTTAGGTAAGTATTTTATCAAGCTTCTATCTACATACACATTAGATTGTGTATAACCGTTAAGCAATCTCGGATAACTAAAATGAGCAGAAGTCATATTAGCCTTAACTTTGAATTTCAAGAGTTACTAGTCAAGTATTGAAAATATACACGTATGCAAAAAAACGTGACAACTCCAGTTGTACAGTACAAATATATATTATCTATACTAAAGACGTTTGCTTTCATGATTTTAAGAATATGCTAGAAAAACCTGCATGAGATACGCGTTCGGGTTGAGAAGTTTTGCCAGCGATGTCAGTCTGGCGATACGATTGCCCCAACTCTTCTAACTTCAAATACTATGCTAGTAAATTGTCGCAGTAGCTTCATAAATAGTAATTTTCCATCAGCAAGTTTGCGTCATCGCCAAGATAGAAACGCAAAAATCTCGCAAGTCAGGCAAGTTTCATAAATTGAGACTTTCAATCTATGAAGCGGTTGTAGGATGATCATGAGGGCAATCAACTTAAACAGTCTTCAAGTAAGCTATATTTCAAAACAGTTTTTTTTAAATTAAATACTAAATTTTGGGGTACAAATGTTTGAATAATTACCAGTTCTATTTATCATACTTTCTAGATGAGAAATACCTAATAAAACACTCGCTTTTTGTGGTAAAACCTTCTAATATGTATGAGGAGTCTAAAAAAATGAGGAGATTGAATGAGCTGTCAAAAGAACAGTCATGAATTGTAGTTTAGCTCCAAAAGCTTAGTTGAATGACACAACAAGAAATAGAGAATCCCACTCTTGTTAGCTTAAGACAATATTTACTCAGGGTCTTGAAAGGGGCGTTGAACATGACTGCGTGATAGAACTTTATGCTTACGCAAGGATGTTGATATTGTAACTGGGCACCAAGTGCGTGGCCAGCCAAGGGCTGAGTATGTGTAATGACAACTACTAGGAGACTCTGACAGGACCCTTATATAACACTAGCTCTAGTCATGTGATCACGGATATTATGTTACCTTACACAACCGTGCCTATGAAGATTATCGCTGTTTCCATTGCGTGGATAATACAGATTTGGAGTTGTGCGCACATTAAGTTATTGTGCACTGTGTTTCTTAAGACATTCGCGTGTAATGGATTAATATGGCTGCTTAGCTGCAAAAATAAGGAATTCTATGCCCGAGGTCATAGCGGCGCCCTCTTCTATTACTTAGCAGCGCACTTTCAAAATACAACGACTGAAGTGTGAAAGATGTTTAAAATGGAAAAGCTTATGTGACATTTTCTTCTGCATCATCCGCTTGTGATGTTTCCATCTTTCATAAGCATGAAACATTCGATACAAATCTTTGAGGAACCAAAACTTGCCTGACTTGCGAGATTTTTTCGTTCTAATGGTAAACACTGTTTTCACAAAGTTTTCACCATAGAAGTTGCAGTGGTGATATAATACCTACCTGTACTTTGGCTAATATTTCTTGCCCTTCGGTATACTTGGCAGTAAGAACACCTGTAGCGTAGATATTATCCGGTCCAGGTTGGTTGAGTATAGGTCCATGGTATGGATCTCCACATACACCACATTTTCCACCATTTTGTGAATATTGCACCTAAAAAATCAGTATATCTGTTTATAGCCTACATCAATTGTTTCTTATGACGCATAAGAAGCAAATACAAAATTTTTTTGCTTACAATTGTCAAAACTAGCATGATACATAAATGATGCATAATATGATATCTATATATATTATATCATATATATGATATATGATAATAATATGATACATAAATGTTACATAATGTATATACATATATTATGTACTACAATATATGTATATATTATACATAATATTGACACACAATCATGCTACATATTGGCTTGCAACTATCTTGGGCTGCATCTCTCTTCTAGTCTACTAGTCACTTAAATACTGTCCCTAAAAGCCTGGGTTCTAAAGAGTGTTTTTGAGCATCATAAAATAAGCAGTTGAACAAGAGCCACTTACCGGAACTCCACCGCAGAAGAGTTGATTGTCATTGTAATTGGCAGGCGTACCGTATCCATACCTAAAAGCGGTCGATCTGCCGGCGGGCTCTATCAGCCTGGCGTGACCCTGCAATCATCAGCTATTTAGTGTGTGATGAGAGAACATGTTATACAAATTTCACTCAATTTACGCCATGCCAACTACCTTGATTTAATAAACTGCTCATCTCAATCTGGTATTATTAAAAGATGTCTAGACATACTTGTTTTAAAAGCCTCAATCTATAGAGTCAGAAGGATAAAAGGGTAAGCAATCTAACACGGTTAGCAGTAACATAAAACTAGCATAAACATCGATATAAGAACTTTATAAGGAATTGCTTCTACTGAAATAACTTTCTAATGATAGGACAACCCTGTAAGCTGTTCGCAACTTATGCAATGAGACTGTCAACAAAGCTACAGTTTG
Organism: Watersipora subatra; assembly: GCF_963576615.1. Taxonomy (NCBI): domain Eukaryota; kingdom Metazoa; phylum Bryozoa; class Gymnolaemata; order Cheilostomatida; family Watersiporidae; genus Watersipora; species Watersipora subatra. Next base: position 11,099,917 of record NC_088711.1, on the reverse strand, counting down.
TTAATGTAAAAATAGAGTGTGGACCATCGGCCAAAGCGGGTGATAAGGGTATAAACCTATCATTGTTCTAAACCTGCAGGTAGCACTTAACAATTTTTTGCCAAAACCAGAAATTTCAATTGGTAGAAAGAAACCAACATATAGAATTCAAGCAAACCATCTCAGACCATTATAAAAGGTTCGCAGTAAATTAATTGCTCTACTACAACTGCTATGAGTAGCTGAACAAGAGGCACTCTCAATGACAGCAGCAGCACTCAAGGCCACAATTTTAGTGTAATTTCTATCAATTAAATGAACACAACCCAAAGACCTTTAGAATAGATGGCAATTGCGCGCTTGAAGATATACATAAATCAACCTAAGAAATAATTGTTTTCATTTTTATCAAAATAATAAGAGTTTCATATCCATTCTGCTGGCAGTCATTGTATGGCAATGTTAGTTGCTCTCTACCGCTGGGACATTTATGCTCAATGAATCACATTTGCTTCATAGAAAATGCATAAACTAGATGTTGGGTGAAGCAAGCGAAGACACGAGGAGCAGCTGTAGTGTATCAATCTAAAAACTTATTTAATGAACAGGCATGTTGGTTGATGAGGTAACCACGGCGTACAAGTAACCAACACCGGAAATAGGCATGTTAGTTGATGAGATAACCACGGCGGACAAGTAACTAACACTGCAGCTTCACAATGCTTGATTTGTACAACACACTTAATACAGAACCAGTTTTGATCAAAATAAATGCCAACAACCCCATTAATTGTAGGAATTTCCAGCGAAACCTTTCCCAAATGATCTTAATAGTCTTAGATAGCTTCTGCCAAATTACAACAAGTGATATCACATTGTGCTCTTCCTCAAACTACAGCAGACTATAACATGAAACTACATTTTATATTTTTCAAAACCTGCCATGGCACGATTGTCATAAGTATCTTTTTACATTGAAGTTCTTGTAAAATGTTCTAGGTGGGTAAATCAATCATGTAGCAGGAATAAAAATGAACACAAATTGTACAACAGCAATCACGACAGAAACAAAGATGTATTCTGCGATAGCAAGTTCTTACCTTGACACTCCCCAACAGGTATCCTATCAGGAAAAAAGAATAGACTGACCATTGTTGCATAATAAGCATGGTCATGGAAAGTGTACAAAATCACCTGCCAAACCTTCTGAAAGTGTCAATGTCCTTACTGACAACTGACTATGCACAGCTGTCAGCGGTTGCAATAGGCTAGCTTATGTCCACGGCTACCTGACATTCGTCAGTAAAGCTGTCATAGAGCTCGCATGAATAAAAACTAAACAACTCAAGTTATTGAGTCTAATTGGCTAACGGAAAGAGAAACGCAGTCATCACCCTATCAATAAGTATCTTAAGTAAGTATATAGAAAGTCACCTTAGAATGCTCTGTTTCACAACAACAAAAACCTATATCCACGTTGATGTAAAAGCATTTACAGATGTGTGAAGAACATATACAATGCCAATAAACAAATGTGCAAAGCGAGTGGATAAGAATATAAACAATATGTAATAGAAGTCAACCAAGCAGACAATATGGCACGTTATGACAGTTATGAACGCATGTGTATAGAACACATGTGATGCGGTGCATTTAGCGCGATATAATTGTCAATCAATGAGCCTCTGAACTGATATTAGTACAACTAGTTGTAGGTACCAGCAAATATTTTAACTTCGGAATTATCACTAAATATGAACCCGATGTCTATCTACCCAGTGAATAGACAGGATAGACAAAGTTGGAGTTATGAAGTTGAACCTAAATTTTCCATGCTTTTTTTATTTTGCTGTTTTGTTATTGCATGCGTCGGACCAATCTGCAATGTTTGAATAGATTGCTTCAACTTTTATGACTTGAATGTAGGTAATCTTGCTGTAGAAAGAAGACAGAGAAACAGGTAGCCGTACACCCTGGTGTCTCTACTCCCTATTAATTAAACATGATTTTTTATTCAGTGCCAGGGTTAAGCAGAGGTTAACAATGGCTATACGCTTCAAATGACATATTCAAACCATCCAATCAACTGCAAACTCCTATTTCTGATGTGTGACTGCAGGTTGACAACTTTGTTATTTTTGAAGAATAAATAGCACATGGAATTAATGTTTAATCAAATAGCGTATTGAAGTATATACCATAAAAGTTATACCATTTCATAATTAATGTCTCCCCAGAGCCTTGTTCTCTGTGATCACAAATTACTAAAGCGACTATGTGACAAACTAACAGTCTTCAATATGTGGGATGCTATGATCATCGTGGGTTCAGAACATCCAACCAAATCAACCAGTCTTCGAGGCTGCTATGGAGTTTTGCAGAACAAGATTTTAGACAGATTATTGCAGATCTCTACATACTAGGTAATAAATAACTAGGCATATAATGTAATCGCAGAGCTGCGAGAGTGACAACGCCTATAAAGTTACCAAGCAATGGTGAAGTGATGTAATAAACCTCTCTGTATGCATGCACAGTTGAAGTTGTGGAGCGTTAAAAAAGTGTATGGTGAGAGGAAGGGTGATGAACGTGTTCCCAGAAGATAATAAATATTGACAACCTTCTAGCTGGCAAGGGGATGAAGGTATACTGCAAGCTCATATATACTATAACATATATATGTACCTATATATATATATACTGCTGACTAATATACATGACTAGATAGTATTATATATAATAATAGAAATTCCACCTAGTTTAAATTACAATTAAATGCTGCATGACTCCATCACCATCTTTCGTGACGAACCTAAGCACTGCCCACCTATGGTGACCTAACAGTAAGTAATCTTGCTGTTAGGTCAATGAATAGCAATCTTGCTATTCATTGCTTAACTTTATTACTATTTGAGTAATAAGTACTTCAGTCTTTTCATATAATTTAGTTTTTTATATAATTTGACATAATCTATTTGTTATGTGTAGTTACCAGCATTATCTACTAAAACTTGTTACAGCTGTTTAATTTGTGGAACAAATAACACTCTACTCTTATGGAAATATTTCTTCCAACATGCGCAGCAGATTATGAAACAAATTAACTTCATAAATGGAGTTGAACGGTATCTTAAAGTTGCCAATAATATCTAACTTACCTGAATTTCACCAACGAAATAAATCCCTTGAGCTGAAAGTTAGAAAAACAAAGCAACATATATGCAATTAACAACATGACCACCTCTAACCAGTTAATTTATTTTTATATGCATATCACATATGTACAGATATACTGCGTACATTCATATGTGTATCACATATGTACAGGTATACTGCAGACATTCACATGTGTATCACATATGTACAGGTATACTGCGTACATTCACATGTGTATCACATATGTACAGGTATACTGTAGACATTTAAGTTTCAATTAATTTTTAAATTCAACAAAAACTCTTAGGAAAAACAACAAATTCAGATGGTAATGCTAGCGGAAATCTAAATTTCAAAAAGTATGGTGCTGTGTGTGAATTCAATAGCTCAAGAGTATCAGATTATGGAGTCTGAGAGGTACAAAGGCTTTACCGTCAGCTCTTGCGTCATGCATTCGTCTCGCTAGGCAACTGCACAAGATTACACCTCCCCATATAGATTTACACAGAGCCCGAACAATGGATCATAATTAGATAGAGGGACACATTAAATTAAAAGAAAAGTAGAAAACGTGAATAGTATGAAAAGCATGCGATCACCATTGCCATTTGATACTACTGAGTAGGAGGCCTGCGCTAGCCACCCCCTAATATTTACATAAAACAGAAAGCCAATAAATGTTACTCAAACCATAGCTATCGGAAAACTTTGACCAAAATGAGTATGATTCAATGAACAATATTTGTGTACCAAGCTTTTAGAATATATCTTTAATAAAAACATACTGCGGTACATAATTTATAAACTTAAATTGTAAAGAGAGGCCTTCTAAAATAGTAAAAGAAAAAAGGAGGAAGGGATGAGGGTGCCATTAGCCGAGCTGACCTCTCATGGATGCAATAGCTTGTTCAATAGCTGGCATCTGTTCATCAGTAACACCAGAGTCTCTATACAGTATAAACTGTTCTACAGCCTCTGATATATACTTTTTTATCTGTTTGGAGGGGGTGTTAGGAGCACGTGCCATCCTCTCACAAGCTAATGCATAGTTCTTATGAAAGTATTTCGGGACTGCTACGTGAGTAGTGAGTATCGACTTGTATGCCTAAAAAGAGATGTGAAACAGACTAGAATAAAACTATAAAAGTTAATTTACTGTACTCTTTCCCAGGCCTTACATCATATGCTTAAAATCATTTTCAGAGCCAAATAGCATTTTCAGTCGCAATAATGCACAAGAAAACACCTAAAATAATTCAAGAGCAGATAACTGCGAGTCAACTGGTAAATGTAGTGCCAAAAATTAAAAAATGGGGCAACTCAAAGGAATGCTATGTAATCTGACTGCTAGAGTGACATTCCATAGACAAATAGAATAGCGGCAAGGAATTTATCAATTGACTAGTTCAGTTGATGAGTATTTATCAACATAAATGTCTACGCGTAGCGAGAGATGAGTCATTTGAGCATCCGGCACCATTGTAACACGAGACACCCATACCTCATACGCTTGAGAGAAGAGCTCATACTTGATAGTAATGTTTGCTGCCTCATCCGCAGCTTTATAGACGTACGTGGCCTTCGACACCCTGAAATACATGCACCGAGACAAGATGTTAAAAGGGCTGAGGGTCAGACCCTAGTTAGGTAGCTAAGTCAGCAACAAGCGCTGTAAAAGGCAGGTACTTTACCTTTGCAGCTAAACTGTGTAAACTTCCAGTAAACCGAAATAATAATAATACGTGATAAAGATATGATAAGTAGGAACTCGAGGAGAGAGCAGTTAAAATATAAAGAATGTGACAGCACTGTTCCAATTCTCACCATTTCAACTTCACGAGATTTTTATCTCAGTCGAAACTCGACACATAAAGTTGACCGGTTCCAATATTTGCTTTGTATGTTGAAACGGTGGTATGCTGGAGCACATATTCCAATAAGAATATTTTGTATTTGGTTTAATTTGTTTTACAACTCAAAACCTAATCAGAGCTACCTAAAAAGTAGTTACATACACCATTAAAACAGACGTATTATATAGAATACAGTAATTACATATACCATTAAAACAGATGCATTATATAAAAAACAAAGTGCAAAAAGATAAATTATATGTATGAAACTAAATAAAGTATTTATCTACCAAAAGAGTTTATTTATTGTGAGAGACAGGCAAATGGAGTTTAGCTTTGGTGACACGGTAGACAGACGGGTGCATGGGTGAAAGGACCGATAGAAATATGGAGATAGTCTAACATAGATTATAGGAGCTTTGAAGTAACGTATCTTAATTGTTTTTGTTTTCTATTGAATACATTTTACACTTTAATTCTAATTATGGTGGGTAGACTCTCTACTTTCACTAGTTTCAGCCAGTCTTTCACTCGCATCACTTTCATTTTTCTCTCTCATAACTACTGCATTTATTCAAAAAAAAATTTTTTAAATTATTCCGGAGATGTTTGCCTACATATTACATTATTTAGTTTTTATCATAAAAAAGTATTGCTTATCTTTTGTCACAACTACTGCCACTAGAAATAATTGAAGAATAGAAAATGATGTTGAAGACTATGCAGTCACTGTAGAACCAACCTACATAGAGAACTGCGTTCATATGTACTGACTAACAATGTTTAGAAAACTATGAACGTATGCAGGAAATTACGTCATATGTCGACACAAATATCTGCTCAAGCTTTACATCACATACCAACAAATTCATATATTGAGATTATTGTAAATTGCGGTTTAGTAAAGCAAAAACATATTCTGCAACGTTTGCTATTCATCGCTTAATTGTAAACCTGAGCGTTCAGGGAGATGATAACTTGAATTGGAAGCTTAGCAAGTAGTTGTCACTGTAAAACTACTGCTATACTCGTAATTATCACTGATTATTACTATTAAGACATTCCTCTTCACTTCCTTTTCATTTACAGAGCGGGACAACTCCAAAACAGAGCTTACAATATCTTATTTTTCAGAAACCTACATGTAGTTAGCATCATTGAGAAAGAACATACTTAGCATTCCACATTTCTTCATTAGCGACGCTTTCCCAGGATCCACTTCTCAACCTAAATAAATAATCGGCCATAAAACGTGTTGCATAATCTATGCACAGCAATTGAGCAACTTTTTGTTTATCCTTTCCGTACTAAAAGCCATGAAACTTGATCTGAATACATCAGAGGCATCCAAAAAGTTGATTTGCAGTCATAGTAATCATAGACAACACCGCAATGACTATAATAGCATAGTAGCAGTTAGCGTGCAGACGTAACAGTTGGGCTATCTCTGTCATTGTTGGTAATGCAATGAATATTATCACAAGTGACATGCTAACAAAAATGGTTGCATATATCTAATTGGGAAAGCAGCTCAGCAGCACCCAGAGTTTCGCTATATAATTTTTAAAAGGCTCTTACTTCGTGTAGCTTCTGCTCCAATTGTCTTGGTATGGATGGGATGGCTCAACCCACTCACTCCACTTTCTGACAACCTGGTGACACGGTCCATAGGGTAGCAGCTGATATTTAGAAGCCCAAGAAGACTCCTTCTCCTGCATGCCGATGCAGACAAAAACTGGCCTAAAAAGAAGAAGATAGGAGTTGTGACATCATGACAAGCTGTATTAAACCCCGCCACTACATACATTGTATTTGTATACATGTAGTCTGAGGAGGTACGGTGCAGAAATGAAAGGGGTTTGTTTCTCATAAAGGGAGCACCCATCATCTCTCTAATGTCACATAGAAATGAGAATGTTCTTGTTGCTGACTCCGGCCTAGATGTTACATTTAGGAGCGCTGACCGCACACACATGAATGGCTCTTACATCACACATTCTCTCTACACCCTCTACACTCATCTCTATCAATCAAATTAACGTCTCAACTGTACTCTCTCCTAATCTTTCTGCAAAGCTCTGAAGACACAGCATTAAGTATCGTAAACAATTCAACTATTCGAGTCACCTTTTGTCGATATTGGCATCCAGAAAGTTGAGCATGGTGAATATTACTAGGCCATCGACAGTCCGTCCCGCTTGTTTATACCAACGATTGCCAGGGAACGTGACTGAGGGATAGAGGTGAGCCAGTTTTGGAATGAACCATTCATACGACATGAGCTCCTGCTCAACCAAAGTAACGTCTGTTCTTATATTTTCACAGAACTGCATGTACCTGATAACAGAGAGTGTTGAGCATAGTTTCAAGAAAAATTGACTGACAATCTAAAAAACTCTCTAAAACTGATGTATAGATAAAGTAAACGTAAGAGCATCAGAGAGAGCATACAGATAAAGGAACTGCGAGGTGAGCTAGATGAAATGATTCTAAAACAAATAATCTGTGAGGAAGGCAAAGCATTGTAACTATGAGCTAGAAGATCTAGATATAACAAGTTACTTTAAGATTTGGTAATGTAAAGACATGAAGGATATACATGTACGTAAAGACATGAAGGATATACATGTACGTAAAGACATGAAGGATATACATGTACGTAAAGACATGAAGGATATACATGTACGTAAAGACATGAAGGATATACATGTACATAAAGACATGAAGGATATACATGTACGTAAAGACATGAAGGATATACATGTATGTAAAGACATGAAGGATATACATGTACGTAAAGACATGAAGGATATACATGTACGTAAAGACATGAAGGATATACATGTACGTAAAGACATGAAAGATATACATGTACGTAAAGACATAAAGGATATACATGTACGTAAAGACATGAAGGATATACATGTACGTAAAGACATGAAGGATATACATGTACGTAAAGACATGAAGGATATACATGTACGTAAAGACATGAAGGATATACATGTACGTAAAGACATGAAGGATATACATGTACGTAAAGACATGAAGGATATACATGCACGTAAAGACATGAAGGATATACATGTACATAAAGACATGAAGGATATACATGTATGTAAAGACATGAAAGATATACATGTAAGTAAAGACATGAAGGATATATATGTACGTAAAGACATGAAGGATATACATGTACGTAAAGACATGAAGGATGTACATGTAGTCACACAGCTCTGTGCATTGGTTCTTTCAACTGAAGAAGGTTTGGTTATCAGTAGATTCAAATCAAAACATGAAGCAATGTAAGCGATGCTATCATAATTAACAGACTAAGGGAAAGGCACATACACAGACACAGTCATGTACAGAACAATGCACAAGTCATGAAAAGAAAGTAAAAATGACAAGGAAATTCAATGAGACAGTTACCACAACTATAGTAGGAGTCAGCTCTGAGTCACCGGTAACTATGGTAGAAGTCAGCTCCGAGTCACTACAACAATGGTAGGAGACAGCTCTGAGTCACCACAACTATTATAGTAGAAGTCAGCTCTGAGTCACCACAACTATGGTAGGAGTCAGCTTTGAGTCACCACAACTATGGTAGGAGTCAGGTCTGAGTCATCACAACTATAGTAGGAGTCAGCTCTTAGTCACCACAACTATGGTAGGAGTCAGGTCTGCGTCACCACAACTATAGCTGGGGTCAGCTCCGAGTCACTACAACTATGGTAGGAGTCAGCTCTGAGTCACCACAACTATAGTATGAGTCAGCTCTGAGTCACCACAACTATAGTAGGAGTCACCTCTGAGTCACCACAACTGTAGTAGGAGTCACATCTGAGTCACCACAACTATAGTAGGAGTCACCTCTGAGTCACCACAACTATAGTAGGAGTCAGCTCTGTCTCACCATAACTATGGTAGGAGTCAGTGTTTAAATATCGTAGCAGCGGTATGTGTTGATATTGCGCGTTTAAGAGAGAAAAATAATTCATGTCTAGCCGGTATAACAAAATGTCTGATACGGTATTTAATACATGTGAATATATTGTTCATATTACTGACTTGAACCAATCTAACCTGCAATATGCAAATGCTCATTTATTCCGAGTGGCACTTATTATACACAAACCTTCAGCCAGTCTGATGACAAAACTATCTCAGAGCAGCTTGTAGAGACCTTGCTAACTGTTGACTGTAGACTTTAATACTGTTATTTAGAGAAAAGGATGTGGAGACACAGAAGACTGACCTGAGAGTCCCAGAAGGAAGGTCTCCTTTGGTGAGTACCAGAGAGTTGTTGGGAAATGATGAAATTATTGAGCTGGCAAAATCCTTTACAGTTGTATCCGAATGGTGATTGCAGTGCTGCCAACCACGCGCCTACAAAGCACACAATGTGATAGATGTTGCAGGTGCTCTGCAATCATGCTTCAATATTTAATAGCGCATATTCACGATTATATGCATCAATGTTCGTAAATACTGGATTTAAATACAGAGCCAGCCATTGAGTAAACGCGTGTCACTAGTTAATAGTTAGCACAACAGGAGGCTATTTCCAAGTTAGTTCTATTTGGTGAAATTTGTGACAAATAAACCTTAAATTTGATTTTTCAATTCAAAAGCTCATTTTCAAACTTACAATTAAATTTACCCTTTAAATATAGACTGGTTTTCAAAACTTAATAGCTTGTAAGTTTATTGGTGTATGTTCAAAACTGCCCTAGTACTCATAAGGTAACTCTTAAAATAGACTAAGGACAGCAGTACTCAAAGCAAACATGTATTGAAAATATTGTACTGAAAACCGATATTATTCCACAACCTGTTGGTTGAAAAAATACGAGACAAAAACATATTGCCAATATGCTAAGATTAATTGTTCAGAGTTGATCTACAGAAAAACTACATAATTGATATCATAATTCTTTATATCAGTAAGAAAGAATTTTTATTTACAAAAAATCTTGGTGAATAGACTTTGTATTGCAACGATTCAAACACAAACACGTGACTTTAGTTTATGAAATACAATTTACAGATTTTCTTGTGAGTGTATTTAGCTGATTTCAAGTCGTAGACAGTATATAACTTGAAATAAGTACATAAAGGTGTATGTGATGTGATCATGTCTGTACAGATTGTTATCTTCAACCATTAAAAAACGAATTGTTCAGAATTTAGCCTACATAATCATTCAAATAAATAATTTTACAACTGTTTGGTTTACATATTCAAAATCAGGACAAAATGAGGATTAATTTAATATATAATTTATGGCTATTGACTAAATTCACCATGAGGAACAATGTTGTATATGAGAATTTTAGTTTTCCAATGAAGGAATCAGTTTATTCCGCACGCCACTGTATATACGTGTACATATAGCTAGTAGCTCTTCATAAAGGCCTGTGTTTTTTGCCTGTTTGCATAATGTTCACTCAGGTGAACAAAACCAAGTTCTGGCTCTAGATTCTCCAGCGAAGTGTTGAACTACTCTCTACACTCCTTTAAACTTTGTATGTATGTTAGAGCACTTTTAAAACAGTTAAAACGTTAAGTTCTCAAACAAAATTTAATTTTTTTGCCAGAGTGGCGTAAGAACATCTAGTACAGGACAAGATAACTCCAAACAGACCCTTGACAATCTTTTAAAAAACGTCTGGCTTTTTAGAAAAAGCCGAAATTAAAAGTTCCTGTTAATACCAAAAGTAGGAAGGAAACTACTTTTCATGTTCCTTCCCTTACTACTTTTGGTAGTAAAGAAACATTTTCTACACTAATCATCTTAGAGCATCTTACAATTTGATGACTCCAGTATTTCCTATTCTAATAAAACAAGAATTATCAAATATGTAATTAGTTACGGCTTTAATCTGGAGGAATCTAGCTTGTAATACATATTTTAAAGTACTTTTCAAACAGTTTTAAAACCCGACAGCTAGCAAATGCAGTCTCTGATCATACGTACCAGACAGACGGTGGCCAATGCAAAAATGAGTGCTACTTTCATCATATGAGGAATCATCAGCTTTAGCCTACAAAATACAGAACTTTCTAGAATACAACCTACTAAATGCCTGAGCACTCATAACAACCAAAATGGCAAGAATAAAGTTTGAACAATGGAAACAAACATGCAGTACAGCCATTGCTACTTTTGATTATCTTGTTCAAGTATCGGAGTAGAGTGAACCGAAGAAGCAGGAGGAACTCTTCGGTGCCACTTACTTCACTTCAAATTACAGTCAATATGCAATGTTTATATTTCATATTATAGTCCAAAATAATTTAGTTTTTCTTATACACCGGATATACCTAAGCTTCAGTGCAACTGGTGTATCCCAGACACAAAGCCTGCCTACCCTAAGCCTAACCAGTGGAACATACCAAATATATAAAAACTTGCAGCCCATGGCAAATAGAATAGCCCAGATGAGGTTTGTCTGGAGCCAGAAGCGCTCAACCACTTCACGCATGAGACTGTCAGAAACATCGAGGTTGGCTCTCCAACAGAAGAAGGTCACATAAGATATAAGAGCCGCGAGCATCGTCTGAACCACACGTCGTATGCGTTCCTCGCTAAACAACAGCGACAAGGATGGCAAGGTACAAAGAGAAACAGGCTTATCAAGGATAAACAGTATTAATAGCTGGCTTCGCTATTCTTGTAGCAGCCACTTATAAAAACTTAATGAATTTGGCTCTACGCCAGTAATTTGTTTTGCTTAGTTTCATGTTATTTCATTAGAACATCCACCTCTTCTCTTTTAGTCAATATATTTATTTCCTGTAGCCACTTCTTGACCAATCAACTTTGTACAACTACATTATAAACACAACTATATTATACACATTTACAACTATATTATACACACAACTATATTATACACATTTACAACTATATTATACACACTTACGACTATATTATACACACAACTATATTATACACACAACTATATTATACACACTTACCACTATATTATACACATTTACAACAATATTATACACATTTACAGCTATATTATACACATTTACAATTACTTTATACACATTTACAACTATATTATACACATTTACAACTATATTATACACATTTACAACTACATGTACTTTATACAGCCAAACCTCGACTTGAGATTCCCTCTGAATATGAATTTCTTGACAAATGACACAAAAATTGAGCAAATGTTTCTTGACTATAATATCTTGACAAATACTATTCAACACACAATGTAGGAAATTTATGAACACTTTACAGTTTTTTAAGCAGACGTGAAGATAGCAGAAGTTAAAAATAAAACAAACAATAATAAGAGTTAGAGACAGAGCAAGTTAAGGCCATGTATTTCTATCACTATATACATGCCCTTTACCCTTATGCGTTGCAGAGCATGTCTTGAAGGTAAAGCAGCTCTAAAAACCTCTTTAAACATTAATAATTTAATTATCTTTTACATGTAATTATAGTTTGTACAATTAAATTTTTAAAGTCTTATATAACAGATTTGTTTTAATGTTTTAATGTTTTAATACAACACGTTCTTATCAGAATATTTGCTAGAAAGTAAAGCAAGTTGGACATACCAATATAAAGCAAATGTTGAAATAGATTAACCTCATATATCAAGATTTACAAAGTACAAGCATATACCTGCATCAAACACATATCCAAATTATACAAACACACATCTACATTAAACATACATGTATTTACGTTACACATGTGTACACCTAATTACAGTATACCCTAGGACACTTATGTATTCGCGTCATCTAACTTTCGCATTTTCGCGGAGTCATCCTCTCGCGAAAATGTCATGTGCGAAACTAAACTATCATAACGAACGAGCGAAATTAAATAGCTTTGTTCATTGATATCCACAATAAAATCGTCATATTAGAAATTCAGGTAATCTCCGTGTGTGGTTGGGCTGATTGAGAAATTTCTGGTAAACTCGTTATAGCTAATACACCGAATGAGCAGCATGGCAAAGCAAATTAAGATAACCAGTTTTTTTTTGGAAAAGCCAAGACAAATGAAGAAGATGATGACATTAGTTTAGTCACCGAATTTGTAGCTGATGACGATGAAAGTCTGGTAGGTGAAGTCATATTGTAGTGATGAATTTTATTACCAACCAAAAACAATAACAACCCTCACCAGGTCCAATCATGTTATATAGTTCTGGTTGTGAAGTTGGTTGTGAGGGAGGGAGGGACCTAGACGTCATTAATAGTCCAAGAAACAAATGGCAGCAAGCGATCAAATGAATTATCTATCTCACCCATACATTTCTACTTGCGGTTTACAAATACAAACTAGTCTCAAATCGAAAACTTTTTCTTACTAGCGAACTGGACCTGAGGAATCTAATCTGTTTGTTCCACTGCATTTATTTTCACATCATTATATTTTCGCACTCATCAAAGCCACGAAATTAAGTTGCAGCGAAATTTTACTCTGTGTGCTACTCATGAAACTAAATACTTGCGAAGTAAAAGTGTCCTAGGGTACGTGCATAAATCTACATCATACACACGTATAGCTATACCATACTCGCATATAGCTATATCATGTACATGTACAGCTAAAACATACACATGTATAGCTACACTTGTGTATGATATAGCTATAACATACACACATATAGCTATACTAAACACATTTATAGCTATATCATAAACGTGTATAGCTATAATATACCCATGTATAGCTATAACAAACATACAGCTATATCATACACATATACAGTTATATTATAGACTCGCATAGCTATATCATACACACATCTATACCTATATCATACACACATGAATTCATACTATAGATGTACATGTATTTACATCATATAAACAAACATATAAGTCAAATAGTCACTCAATGCTTTTGCAAACCTCATGTAAAATCAATTGAAGGAGAGAATATTTTTTATATTTTTTTTTATGTTTCCTTCACAACATATATTCCATAAAGATAACCAGAAATGAAATAGAGACGGACAAGCAGGGCCTAACCATACCTATCAATAAACACCTGGACTATTCCTAGACATGCCAGGGCGTAGCCAGCATGAGTAAACTCATACATTACGCTACGCTTATATTCAATGAGGTTGGCCATGAATCCCTGGTGTACTCCTTCCTCTTTCTACAACAGTAAAAACAAACATTAGATAGATTCTAGTAGTTTGCCCAGTAACGCACTATATTCTGTACTGAGTCTCTTGAACAGATTGCTGACATCAGAGGAAGGCAGCAAAATAGCGCGAGTGAGAAGCAAGAAGAAAACCCCTGATCACCAAAACTAACATCATGAATCTGAACGTACCTAGAGGAACCAAACAATAGCTTACAGGATGAACAAATGTTAATAATACCAACAGTTTGCTGTTCATCATCAACGCACCTAGAGAAGCAGTGATTGTCTCACACAGTTGGTAAATATTCACATAATTAGTGTTTGAAGTATTATTAAGCATTAGCCACGCATGAATACTATCAAATCAATTGTTCACAACTAGCCAGAAACTAACTAAATGATAAAAAGCAAATGCACTTGCCCCGAGGCTGAAGCTACCATACTCCTCCCGAAGAAAATGAGAAAGGAACCCTTGGAGAGTCGTCTGATCTCCCCAACTCCATCTAGCTGTATTTCTGTATGATGATAAATACAGGTAGAAGTATGGACTCAATCCAGCAGCCCCTGAAGCCATGGCTGCGAGAATCAAGGCTAAGTTGAGTTCCTGCAGCCGTAAAGCATGATATACCATGAAAATATTTTGTCTGAACTCTATATGAATATGCTACATGGAACAAGGTGGAACATAAATCAACATCAATTGTTTATTAAATCTACAAATTTCAGATTTATGCATATCAAAAACACTTTGTTTTATAATAAATTCTATATTAAATTTATAATTTCAATAGTCTTGATCAAAAATCTGTATCTTTAAGCTACAATTTATGATCTACACTATAATTTGTTTTATATATGCATATATATCGGTATTTTATTGTTTATTTCAAATAGAACATGCGTGTATATAACATTTCAACTCTGTAAACAACCTTGGTGCTTTTAGGATGTGATTTACTGTAAAACCTCTAATTGACCACCACCTCTATTTGAACGCCACTCTCCAATTGAACGCCACCTCCATTTGACCGCTACTGACATTACTTGAACTTTGCGAGCCCATAATCCCAATTGACCAGTAAAAAAGTGTCCGCAAAATCGTATTAATAATGAATCATTTATATCAATAACAATTAATTCTCTAGTTGTCCAATTCCAAAGCTTGTCGTTTGTTTCGCTAAAACTTTGAAAGCAACACCACAGCAATAATCAATAACGGTCTCAGACTGGTAGTAGGTCTCTGATTAACGTGGTCTTTTCACTTCGAAGTGGCCTACATATATAAAAAAACGGCTTAAATTTAAGCTGGTAGATGAACTTTTAAAGTAACGCTATAGAAATAATTACTGTCTCAGGCTAATACTGGTTCATTGTTTAACGCGGTCCTGATGCTTCAAAGTACATGTACATATACATGTATAAAAACGGTTCAAATTTACGATGGTAGATGGAGCTCTGAAAGCAACGCCATAGAAATAACTACTAACTGTCTCAGACTAATAGTAGTTCCTTGTTTAACATAGTCCTAATACTTCGAAGGACATGCATATAAAAACCGGTTCGCAAGTTTTGGACCAAAGGTTACATTTCCCTAGCATAATTTTATTGTGCTAAATGCAGCGTGTAAAAGTTTTGCTTTGCCAAAAATTGTTTAGACGCTAATATCGACTAGTTCAGCGGTGCAGAAGAAGAGTTGAGGGCAGAAGATATTGTGGAAGGTATTGGACAACTAGATGTTCGTTCCAGAGAAAACAACAATCAGAACGCAGCTATCTGAGCAAAGGATGGAAATATTGGTGTTTTAAAAACGTTAATTTTTGTTTCTGCATGTAATATAATTATGATTCGTTTATGTCACTTGTTCATGAATACATATTTTATCATTTGATAGTTTATTATTGTGCAGACTTATAAATAGGCTTATCTAGCGGCTATCTTAACACGGCTTACAATGGATTGATGCTAAATAACTCCAATTCAATTGCACATAAAAAAACTAGTTTTGGCTGTAAACTATAGCAAACATATCAGTGAGTACAACGAGCCTTCATTTAACAATGGTAAATATAGATATAAAATAAAAATATGTTTTAAAATTTAGAATGAAATAAAAACTGAAAATGCCAACAAATTTCCAAGAAAGACACAGGCTATGACATCATCGCAGGTCGACTGCAAGCAATAGATATCAACTGGTAGACATATATCTTGGTTTCTTGATGCACATTTATTAAGAGATCTTTGACAAGTTAGAGGTAAGCAGATTTATTGCATCCAAAATGTTTAATATCGCTCCACCGAAAAGAGAGCAAAATATGGGCAACACTCGCTTCGCTTCACCCGTAAAAGGGCTAAATTTATCTACACTATATACTATTCTATATTCTATATAATTTATCTATACTATTCTATACTCTCAGCTGCTCAAAAGAACAGAAGAAAGAATACATATACACGCACTTTGCTACAGGAAGAATTATAAGTACTATTACATATTTTTCTTCCTCTAGATTATGCCTTATTTAAATCAGTAGTGGACTTGAAATGGTTGCTATTCATAATAAAAGGTTATTGTTTGGAAATCTTTGTTATCACAAAAGGCTATTTTCTCCTATTGTTATATTTAAGATTTCATTGAACAGGTACAAACTATTACACTAATAAGCACCCCTCCTTCTTTAGCTCTAAGTCACACTAGAAATTCTTCACAACTCTCTAATAGAAAGTAGTTTACCTTTGATTTGATGACCTTGTATGCGACCCGAGAGACAATAGCTGGCAGGTACAACACAATAGTATGCTGGTTGGTCAACGCTAGCCCAGAAAGAAATGCACCAAGACAGACAGCCTGAAACAAATGATACTCACGTGTATGAAGTTATTACCTTTAAGAGCGTAATGGTCAGTCTATATAAATCTCAAAGTTTGTATTTCGGTTTGACCAGTTATAGCTATTACAATCTTGGAATGAAGAGTGCGTATCGCGGCAGATTTAGTCTCGGAACCTCCTGTTCCCCAGACACTATACTAAACCATTGAGCTACACGAGATTGATGGATTCATTGGTCGATATATGTCGCTATCAGAGTGAAAATACGCTACCACTCTCCCTCATGGCACAGCGCTCTCCGTTATGGCACAACGTCATTCTACGTATTAGTAAGAGCTGCAGATAACGAGTTGACTTAAATTAGCCATTGACAATCTGCCAGGCGAATAGCAAGTGGCATTGTTTATAAGCTGAGTTTATAAGTGTGGCAATGCTATCACTGCTTACAAGCTGATTTTTAATACCCGTGCACCGCCTGGCATTCCGCTGGTTGACAATAAACCTAATCTACAAGTCTGCCAGTATATTAGAAAAACAATGTAAAAAATATATTTCGTGTTTATATATAATATGCGCTCTCTTCATCATACAATTATAAACAGTGCTGAGAAGGAAGTTCTAATCTACTTAAACTTAAAACAGCTTTACTAATTCAGACTCTTACATATTTTCTCTCCTCGGCCCGTCTTGCAACCTCAAACTGATGTAAGACAAGAATAAGAAGAGTGGTGAAGAGATTGTTGAGAGCGAAGACCTCTGCAGTCACGGCCCAGGTCCAGGTAAGTGGACTAAGTGAGAAGATAATGGTCGCTAATGCACTCATAGTAAAACTACCAGTCAACCTGCAATAGGCACATTAGTTGAAAGCAGCGGTTATTGTAAACAGGCTGTAGTTGCAATTGAAGATTGTAGCGCAATTGAAGATATAGACAGACTGTACATGTAGTTTCTATAGTGCAATGGTAGATTGTGAACAGACTGTACATGTAGTTGCCATAGCGCAATCGTAAATTGTGAACAGACTGTAGTTGCTATAGCGCAACTGAAGATTGTAGACAGGCTGTACATGTAGTTGCTATAGTGCAATTGTAGATTGTAAACAGACTGTACATGTAGTTGCTATAGCGCCATTGTAGATTGTAAACAGGCTGTAGTTGCTATAGCGCAATGCACTAAATCTACATATTAACCATACATTTGTTGAAAAGATTGTCTGTGTATCATTGCACTGATTTAAGACTGACCATTCACGAGTGTTAGAAAATGCATTCCGGTAGCAATACATAATATCACTGTGGAAAAACTGCAAAACGTTCTGTACAAAGTCGATTAGCATCAACAACATAGACAAAGGTATTGATAATCTCACCATTGACACGTGATGTAAAGAGCAACTGAAGCAGAGGCTGCAGTGGCACATGTCAGCAGGTTGACACTAAAAGCTGCATTGAATGGTAAGATAGACAGAGTTAGCGATGAGAGGATGGTCCAGAGAGGATATCCTGGGGGATGGGCAACACCCAGCTCACAAGCTGCTGACAATAGCTCACCTAGATCATATACCAAGAACATATTTTATGAGTAGCCTCCCAATCATGATAAAAGTTGTTGGTATCCAAGAGTTTGTTTCGGATACCAACAACATTGACCAGAAACTTCGACTGTTAATTTCCAGGACATAGAATAGTCATTGGCTGACAAGTAGCGGGCAACATTTTAATTGAACAATTAATAGTCAAACATATTTTCGCTAAACTTAAGCTACACGTTTGCAGTCTTTGTTTAGGCATTTTCTAGCACATTCTCTTTTTGTTGGCGAAAGTACATCAAACTCATCTCATTACTAACAACTGACTGACTCTAAAGTCTAAAGTGTAAGTTCATTTCTGCAATGCATTACCCCTGTAACAGTTACGTACAGGTTAATATTACTGCACACCAGGACGGAGACTTCTATCAAATGATACAGTGTTACTCAGTCTATATCAGGTTCAATTACATTTAGACACCATAAAGGTAATGATAAATTTATATAATTCAAAATTGTACGCATACCAGAATCTCCTCCAGGAACAGAAGGGTAGGCTGTGTAAGCATATACTCCAAATATTCCTAGATATAACCCTATCGCCATTTCCCAAGACCACTCGTAATGGGGATCAATAGTAGTGGAAAATGTTGTCTTCAACACAGAAGCATCTTCTATCTTCCTAGAAGGGTGAACGTACATGTCAACAGTCATTAGACAGACATTTTTCAAGAATTAGTTCCCTAGTGACATTCATCACAAGACAAATATGAGTGCTCCACTGTCCTTTAGAAAATGAATGGTTATTTTGTTTCATGAATGCTCGAGGTCAATCAGAAACTTTTAGTCTTTAAACTGCCACTCAAAAACTTGAGCTAAACTGAGCTGAGGCAACGCCAAGAAAAGTGGACCGGTACGAATTCTTACATTTTTAGTAAACTGTCATATAAAACACTGTGACACAAAACACATATAGAGCATTAGTAGTAAGTATAGAATGCAAATGTTGTGTTAGTCTGACACAAATGGGATCGCTAGGCTCGGTAGTGATTAAGCAAATGGATCAATCCAACTAACCTGTTTTTCGAGCCCAGTTTTTGAGTATCTTGCTTCTTATTTCTCTTGGCCATTCTTTCGCACAGATTTTATCAGTAACAAGCAAAGCTCATTTGTTTTCAAAAGTGGTTCTGTAGCATAAATATGTCTGCCATTTTATCAATTTGAACATCATCAAATCAACTCTGTAAAGAAAAAAGCTATTCTTTCAACATTCATGCTTGATTCTAAACGCATTGTGAAATTTTCCTCCATATTTGGCAGAATTGTCAGTATATGTACAATAGTTTCTCATAGTATAAGTACTCCTCGAGTAGTTTTCGAGCCGATGCATTTGATTAGTTGAGGCATAGTGATTCAGCTGTGAATGATATGCATAAAGAGAGTACTTGCAATAAGTAAGAATAGTAGGTATCAGATTTTAGGAGTTAAGAGTGGTAGATTAGGCTTAGGCCTACAAAATGTTTTTTTAATTACCCTAAGACACTTATGTATTCGCCTCATCTAACTTCGTGTTTTCGCGGAGTCATCCTCTCGCGAAAATTTCATGTGCGAAACTAAACTACCATAATGAACGAGCGAAAACGCGAAATTAAGTAGCTTTGTTCATTGATAGTCCAAGAAACACATGGCAGCAAGCGATCAAATTGCATTATCGATCTCGCCCACACCATTCTACCTGCGGTTCACAATTACAAACTAGTCCAAAATTGAAATTTTTTTTATTGGTGAACCAGGCCCGTATTCCCTGGGGCGGCTGAGCCGTCCAAACTTTTTAGGAACTTTCCGTGGCTAAGTACAGTCAAACTCGGATAACTCGCCCTCGGATAAAATGTAACATTTCATCTCAAACACAAGGTTAACTCGAACGGATTTGTTTGGTCTATTCCCACCCAATGATAAATTGCTTCAGATAACTCGACCTCAACATCATTTATTCGAAAAGTTATTTGCCCAACGGCTATGGAGACAGTTTTTATCACTGTAGAATATCACTTTACTCGAAGCCATAGAGACAAACATCAACTTTTAGTAGTTCTTAGGCGTCATTATTATCATCAGTGGCAAAATATTCTTGTTAATGACCTTTATAAAGGTTTGCAAAATATCAAGTTTTCCAAACATCCGCTTGGCCATGTCCCATCGAAAGCGTGGAAACCTCCGTATGAACTTAAAATAAAATCGGCAAAATTGATCTTTGTTAAAACGCTCAAAAGAAAAAGATGTCTTTTTTCTGAGCGTTTTAACTGCGGTCAAGTTTTGCCTATTTTAATTTAAAAATGTCTCGTCAGTCACATCACCTAAAACAAAACAAATCTCAAAAAATAGAAAAATGTTAATACTTTCCGATAAAATTTTTTAAACCACACGAGAGGCTCGGCTGAGACCCTACATAAGAAAAACCTGTTGGGGGCTTACACCACCCCCCTCAACACCCTCAGGTATTCATAACTAGTCGCCTAACATTAGCCGCCCCAACTTACAACCAGTGAATACAGGCCTGCGGTGAACTGAACCTGAGGAATCTAATTATGTTTGTTCCACTGCATCTATTTTCACATCACTATATTTTCGCACTCATCAGAGCTGCGAAATTAAGTTGCAGTAAAATTTTACTCTGTATGCTACTCACGAAACTAAATACTAGCGAAATATAAGTGTCCTAGGGTAAATTTGAAAATCAATGATTGGCTCTTAAATTCTTTACTTTTTCTATAATAATCTTAAAAGTTCAACTAACAAGCCAAGTTGACTTACAAAAGAGTCTTATCGTTAAAATATAAGACTCAAACATTAAACGAGCAATGTTTCAGCAATTTGCATCAGTCAATAGTCATTAAGATTTTAGATAAAACATGCAAATGTAGCAAAGGTTAATCAATATGCTCAGATGTGACATATGAATTTCTACAACGCAGGTAAACCCCATTTGCTGCAAAAAAACTGCAGTTATTCTTTTAGGTTTACACACTTGTACAGGTTACTATTATCGCTACAGCATTATAATTATGCTAAAGGGCATACATAATGGGTCATCAAATTAATTAAAAACCTAAAAGGTTTTGTAACTGAGAAAGTGAATGAACGTGCAGCTACTGGAACAGAAAAAAGCACAGCAAAAACCTGAACAAAACAAAAAAACCTTGACTGCGTTCACTACAATTACCTATAAACTCTGTTTATATGTAGTTTTACAACATATATCAACGGGTACTACACGCGTAGTTCCGTTCATATGTTTTAATCTTATAGCCATCAGACAACAGATGAATCTAAGACGATTCCTGATTCATACAATAACATATGTTACTTGCTGAATTAACTAAACTCTACTGAAGCTCTATAAAAATGAAAAAAAATTAAAAGATTCAACACTAGACTACATACACCGTCTGTAAGTGCATAGAGCTAGGAGGTATCTTGCTCCAGCAAAAAATGCAAAGCAAAGTATCAGCCTATAGATAATCGAAAATTCGTTCAAAACTGGTAAAACAGTAAAGTAAATAACGCATGCTATAAACTGCACGAAATTCTAACTAGCTTGCACGCTAAATAAACTGTCAAATTCCCAACTATTCTAACGTTCACAAACGAACATAGAAAAGTCGCTACAAATGATCGCACACCCTAGTCATAGGATTGCGTAGATCTCCGGCAGGTCGCCATTTTCAAAATGGGTAGCAACAACGATTTACCTAAGCAACTATTTTATATCAGGTTTATCTACATAAATTCACAAATGAATTGTGACAGTATTGGAAATAATGACTAGTAGAAAACATTGCATCAATGTTTGATTTTAATTAATGACTAGTTGTTCATTTCTACTGATCATGATTTTGTATCAAAACCAAAATATTGGAGCTTAAATAAATCATGTTAACAAAATACAGTACTTGCTAAATATATGATATGAAAAATCCTAGCATACTTTGTTTAAAATGTCTAAAAACCAACTTTTAATGACTTAACAAAAATATTAAATGGTTGACTAAAATACAAATTTGCTTCATCATTTCCTTACATCAAGCTACCTATAGATCAAAAACTGGCTTCATCTACCAGAATATTTGCCATGGACCACCTAATAACAAAAAGCTTATTTCAACGTTAAAGCTTAGCTTGAGAAAACTTTAAATTTATGCAGCATCAAAGATGGGCAAGGACAACCATCGGGTAATACAATACCAGTTTTCTTGATGATTTAAACTGTGGATTACTAAATATTATCACTTTTAAAATCTCCAACAAATAAAAAGTTTTTGATAGTACACAAAGTACGCACAAACACATAAACTTGAGAGCTTGTTAAATAAATTTCAGAGCATGAACCAGCAACTACAGAGGAGCCTAATGGCTGATTTGACAAATATAAAATATAACAACAATGGTCCAACATTAATACAACCATAGTAAAAAATTTATAAATATTAGTCTTTGATATGGCCAATTCGTTTACAAAACTATCATTGTGACAAACTGCAAAAAATATCATCTGTTTTTTCTAGAAAGGGTTATTCTTTAAGTAACCCATTGTGTAAAAGACTTTGCCAAACTCTAGTTAGATAGCACTTTAACAAAAACTTGTAAAACCTGCCCAATACTATTAATTTCAGCCATCATTGCCATGTTGTTGTCATTGAGCTGATTGTCCGCCACAAATCTTGGAAAAAAATTGTGCTTTTATAGTGTAACTATCCACATGGAGATACAGTCGTAAGCAAGTGAACAATCTCTCACACAAAATAAAACTTGTTTTTAGCTAGCTTTATGGCTGTATGAGATTTTGAAAGCATGCGTTACAAGATTTATGGAAAAAAAAGTAATTTGATGTAAAAAATAAAAGACAAGATGGATGTGTAACTTGCAGTTTACTTTATAATTAGTAACCTTTTGCTGACATACCTTCAATTTTCAGCACCTTTTGCTGAAATATATAAAGGCAGAGCATATTACACTCTGTAGTTTTGTGGACCCATCAAACATTGTTTAATTAGCTAACTTAAGTGAGTTCAAATGTAGCCTGTCTTGACAAGCTGTTGTTTTTGCGTAGTTGTCCCCCCGTCGAGCGGCGAGCAACAACAGTTGTTGCTCGCCGCTCGACGGGGGGACAACTATGCAAAAACAACAGCTTGTCAAGACAGGCTAGTTCAAATGTGACTAACAGCAAACTGTCTTTGAAGCTTATCATTGGCTAGTCTGTCACCTTAAAACAAACAGAACATCACTTTTGCATATGCAATGCATGTACTTGCAGGCTTGTATATTCTGTGTTTAGAGACCCCTGCTTTCAGGTTATCTAGGATAGAAGTGAAAGGAGATAATGAGCAATGGACTTTCCTGAGCACCATCCTACTTCTACCGGAGAATTTATTGTAACAGAGGATGTAATAAATGACTATAACGAATGGGGATTCATATTGGTGATGTATGAAGTACCAACTTCTAGTGTCTTAGCTTTTAGTGTGATTAGCTCCTTAGTAAAATTGCTCTGATGTGACAAGCCATTTGTAGAAACCTGCTCGACAAGCAAGAAATTGAACTGCTCAGAGAAACTATAGAAACTGATGACGGAATCCAAGGAGCTTGTGATGGCAGAGCCGATGGTATCGATTTGTTAACTTCTCCTTATCTACATGTGCTTTCCACCCTTTTTACTGTTTTAATGCGTTTTTAGTTAATTTTTAGAGTGCTTTGGTGTATATGGTAAAGGATTGTAGGTGAACAACGGAAAATAAGGGTCACTGTCTGGAAAAATGCTATTGATGATGTAACAGGGATGATTGCAAGATCAGAAAAGATTGCTGGAACATTCCAGAAGGTAAACCCATCTTCATTTATTACTACAAAGAGTTAATGACTGGCTAAGCTGAACAGGAGTCTTTGCAGATTATTTAGTTGGCCTTAAAGTTTTATAGCTTTAGATAATAAAATTAATTTGATTATCTAGAGAGATAACCTATATGATGTCCATGGCTTCTCATGCATTCACCTGACCAAGTTTTAGCTCTGTGTAGCAGCGAAGATGGAAAATCAAATAAATTTTCTAGTTGCTGAATGATGAAGTCTATCACTATCATGGCAAACTCATCATGAAGGATGCAAAGACAGGTGGAGCTCACATCTGGCATCAGGATTATGGGTAATAGTTAATTGCAAAGTTACAAAGTGGCAATATTAAGCAGGTGTTGTAACACTTGTTTATTAAAACATTGGTGTGTAAATGTAGTAGATACACTTGTAAAAAAAATAGTCAATTTAAATGTAGCAATAGCAAACAGGTGCTTGTCACAGTATGCTCACATGTTAGTAGAAAGATGTGGTGGATACACTTGTAAGAGAATAGTTAATTGCAAAGTAACAATAGCAAGCAGGTGCTTGTAACAGTATACTGACATGTTGGCGGATATATGTAGTCATTACACTAGTAGGAGAATAGGTAATTTTAAAGTAGCAATAGCAAGCAGGTGCTTGTAACAGTATACCGACATGCTGGTGGATAGATGTCGTCAATACATTAGTAGGAGTAGCTGATGATGATTCATATTGATAAGAATGGAGGTTCAGAACAGTGAAAGCAACTAGTGAGCAAAACATCTGTTGAAATAAGCAACAAAGCAGTATTAACATTTAAAAAAAAAATTTATGGTTCACATGCAAGCAATACTGATGATTTGTTTTATTTTAACTCGGCACAGCATTTTAGGTTTTTGTTCAAACATTTCGTTGAGTTTGAAATCATCATATTTCAACCTTTATGTTATTTTCAGTTATTGGTACAACAATGGTTTTCTTTTTCCTGACCTCGGTACAGTCTTTATACCGATTGATGATGCTGACAGAGAAAATGGCTGCCTCAAGGTATGCAAGATAAACTAAATATTTATGGCCTCAGCTCCTAGGACTTGAGCATAAACAAGCCTCTCTGTTTACATCTTCACTCAATAGGCAATGAGACTAGCTCAATGAAATGTTGGTCACTGAGCTATATTTATTTTTGTTGGGTCATGAGGTCAGTTTGACCTTGTACTCGCAGGCATACTGCAGCTGCTCTGCCTACGAACCTAGCAACTAGATAAGTGTAGATGTGGCTGAGATGTAGCAAATACAAACGTAAAAAAGAAGATCAAAGTAAAAAGTCTTCGATGGATAGCATTGTCAGATTTTTTAATAGCTTCTGACAAAAATTGGTACATTTATTTTACTAGTACTAATTATCATGGGCACTATCTAAGCTTGATTAAAAAATTACTATTTACCTCTGCTTAAAACAGCAAATGAGTCAAATACAAATTATCATAGTAGGAACTGGAATTGTTTGAGAGTTGTCTCTCTAATGCTACACTTGCAAAACATTTGTGTTGCGCAGAATTCTTTTACTGCTTTCACTAAAAATGTAAATTCATCAGTAAACAGTAAGTAGATTATATTTAGTTAACATACCAAATAATAGAGAACGCAACTTCCCTATTAACTAGCCAGTAATAATTGATGTCAATTTACTAAGACAGTAATTCCGCATGTCTCTGGAAGGTGAACTCGCTAATTATCCTCAGTACTGCCAGCCATAGACAGCAGCCAAAAGTTTTAAAAAGATCATTTCCTGCCAAAACAAAAGTTGATACAAGAATTTCAAGTTTGCAAAGCAGTTCTATAAGCTGTCGGTTTTAGTGATAAGTTTGTGTACCAGCAATAGTAAAACAGAAAACTACCAAAACCATGCAAGAATAAATCAATATAGCAAGATGGGCTGGAAAGATCTAGATTCTAAAGGCTTATGTAAGAGTTCACTAGAATAATTCCTTTGCTCGAAAAATGTGGAAGTTTATTCTGGTCAATCATGTATGATTGATGTAAAGCTTTCTGCTGAATAGTGTTAATGTTCTTTTTAACATCAATGCTTTCTCTTTTTTATTGATTTGAAAGTCATAAATGTGTGTTCTAAACACGATATATCCTTTAGCTTTTTTTATTGCTTCTTTCTTCTGTTGCTTTTCTATCTACTCACCAAACTGTTGTACATAACAAACTGTTGTACATAACAAACTGTTGTACATAACAAACTGTTGTACATAACAAACTGTTATACATAACAAACTGTTGTACATTACAAACTGTTGTACATAACAAACTGTTTTACATAATAAACTGTTGTACATAACAACTGTTGTACATAACAAACTGTTGTACATAACAAACTGTTGTACATTACAAACTGTTGTACATAACAAACTGTTGTACATAACAAACTGTTGTACATTACAAACTGTTGTACATAACAAACTGTTGTACATTACAAACTGTTGTACATTACAAACTGTTGTACATTACAAACTGTTGTACATAGCAAACTGTTGTACATTACAAACTGTTGTACATTACAAACTGTTGTACAATAAAATCAAAGGTTAGCATAACCCACGAACAAAAAGAAAATACACCGAAAATCTTTTTGAAGATGACAGGATATCATAGAATAACAGAAAAGTAAATCTGAGAGAGCGCTTAACATTGCTAAGAATGATTCAACACAAAAAGGTCTTAATAAAATTAAGTTGTCTCCTTAGAAATTGTTATTTATTTAGAAATATTTTTATGAGCAAGTCAATATTTCTGCAGTTCATCCCAAAGTCACACAAGGCAGGTAGAATAGAGCATTTGATAGTGGGAGGACAGGCTGGAGCTGACACAGAGAGAGTTGCCTATCTCCAAGATGCACTCGGTCTCTGCCACGTAGAAATGAAGGCTGGTGACGTGCTATTCTTCCACAGTAATCTTCTTCACAGGTTAGTTCTTAGTTTAAAATATGTTTTGACTAAACACATCTCTGTTCAGGTGGATATATCACAAAGGACAAGTAAGCAGAAGTCTGCTTCACCTACTGCCCAATGGTCCTTCTTTTCCATGTTGAAGTGTGCATGGGTGGTGGCAAGGAAACCCTTCCTTTTAGTCAATTACAAATTTGCTACACCTGCTACATAAGTATACAAATACAAGTAATTTCACTTAATCAAATGGCTCTTTAAATCAAAATTTTGCATTTTCTGTTATCCAAATACTTGCTATTAAAAAATATTATGAATAAAAAAGTTCATTTTTCATCATATGCCATTTGTGACAGAAATAAAAAAGGTGTTTCCAAATAACTTGAGCTATGAGACTCGTCCAACGTTGGTTTTGTTGTTGTTACAGTGAAAGGAACTTGAAAGATTTTTATTTTGACACGGACAAGAGAAACAATTACTCTATTTGTGTTTCCTGTATGTGTTCAAGTGCAAATTTATAACTCTACTAAGTGATATTATTACAATCCTTGAGTAAAATATTTGTAGAAGTGAGCAGAACCATAGCGAGAGGAGACGTTGGGCCTACCTAATCGCTTACTGTGCCAAAAGCAACACGCCTCCTGAAGTTGACTTCCGCACCAGATATTCTCATCTAGACCTGGTAAAATTGCACAGATTTGGTTAATTTATTTCCTACTCGCAAAATTATCTGATTTTTATTAAATAAAAAATTTAAAAACTCTCTCTACGCTCTGGTCAATGCTTATTCAAAGAAAAACAGATATCTCAGCTCAACTAGGAGCTAAAAGTAAAAAACATGAAAACTATACGCGACTATATGACAACAGCATGGTAGGAAGTTCGGTTATTGGTCTTTCATATGAAACTGATGCAAAAACTGCGCATGCGGGC
Source organism: Watersipora subatra (assembly GCF_963576615.1). Lineage (NCBI taxonomy): Eukaryota > Metazoa > Bryozoa > Gymnolaemata > Cheilostomatida > Watersiporidae > Watersipora > Watersipora subatra. The sequence goes on along the minus strand of NC_088711.1, from coordinate 11,071,665 downwards.
CTCAGCATACCTTAATATGTAAGAATTAAGCTTTCATTTATTTTGTTTAACTTCATCAATATTATAACTATATCTTTATTTTGCTTAATGCTATATTTCAATTAATTGATGAAATAAAATACACACACGCACGCACGCACCACACACCACACATTTAGTTTACTGTGTTAAAACCGTTCCTTTAGTCATTTGAAGCTCTAAAACTTAGAATTATTCTCACAACACAATAAAATTATATCGCTAGAGTCATTGACCTGTGTTGAAAACTTCCACTTTTACAATAAATATTTAATGATATGATTTCTGTTTAATTGCATAAATATTTTCCTATGTTGTTAGGTACCAAACTCTGCTATTAAGGAGTGCCAGCCTGCAGTGCCAACACGTGAGAGTAGAGGATTTTTTAGCCAGGCAGATATTTCAGCCAGTTTAAAGGGTCTGCGAGCAATTCACTAGTTGATTGGATACACATGGACCACATGACCAAAGTACAGCAAAAAACACTTTAGTAACACTTCATAGGTTTACTACGTTTTTATTGCAGAATTATATTTTATATGCGCTAAATTGATAATATTTTTAGATAACGCTGACTTCCTCCACAAAATGACTTATAAACCATACAAGAGTTGCACCTATGGTTGACTTGCGATTCATTAAGTACCTGAAACATGAAGTGGTGTACAAATATACATTTTGAGGAATATAGCTAATTAATAGCAAGATGTACTTGTTTATGGATTAAGTTATAACTAAGCATAACTTTCGAGTAGCTTGGCAGGTTTGAAACAAGCTCAAAGATTTGTGGCAGGTGCTCACTCAGCAGTTTTTGGTTTCCAGTTTTTATTTGATGTTAGAGAAAATGAAGAGATCCTGTGGCGCTGATGGAGGAGTAATGGATAGTATAGTCTGTTTAGATGTGATGGATAAACCAAATTAAAAATTTTTTAAACAAAACTAATATAATTACTTTTAAATTTATCTTTCAAACATTAGCAAAACCTAGATATAATGAAGATAGAAAGGAAAACAATAGAATCTAGTTGCAATATTTCTGTGGTATGATCATATATGGAAATGGTAATTGCTGGTAGTAGTAAAACGGAGTAGAAGTAGGCACTAGAGTTTGTAGGCATATTTGTGAAATACTACAAAAATGAAGCTGAGTTTGGTTTGTATAAGTATCATGTTTTGCCATAAAGGCCTTGTAACTAATATAAACTTCTATGAATAATTACAAAAACATATGTTATATTGTAAATGTAAAAACTATAAAATGAGTAGGGTATCATGAATGCTTCTATGAAGCTGTAAAGCCGCAGTGGGTGTCTTCCTTTGTAAGTAATGCAGCATTTTATCTGGCAGTTGTCAATTACATTTTATTAGCCTACATAAACATTTTGCCAGTATCTGGTAGAACACAAAATATATTTTATTGGTTATACGTGTAGTAGTAAATTCACAGTAGTTCTGAACTCTTATGCGATTACTTTTAAAAGTTTCTTTAACAAAACTAAAAATCATGCAGTACTACATGTATAGATCACAAAAAGTTAGACAAAACTTTTCTGATTCACGAAAGAATATGTTTTTAACTAAAGAGTAATTCTGGAAGGAAAATGAACCAAGTTGACCAAAAACATCAATATTTTTCTTTATTTTACTTTCCTCTGTCAGCAATCATATCATTTATAGGCTGCTACAACTAGATGAGTAATTTATGTGTCGCAAATGGAATAAGCATATAATATATAGCATAACTGAGTATATAACATATAGTATATAGCATAGCTAAGGGAATATAGCATAAGTTAAACTATAGAGCATAGTTGAGAGACGGCTTTAGGACTGTTGAGATGAAAAAATAGAAATTTATAGAATACCTCAATTTGGTTTTGGTGAGCTGCTTATGTGAATATTTAACCTAAAACAAAACACAGCATAAAACAAAAACTGTAAGTACAATGTATAACTAGTTGGAAGTTGTGAATTGCTTGTAAAGAGTAGATAACTCCTATTTGAATGTTTTTAATTTTTTTCTGCCCAGTTCAGAATTAGCATACGAGGTCGTGGTTTCAGTCAGTGAATTATCTTTTGAAGCCTGATGGGCTTGTTTTAAGCTGACAATAACAATGGCTAGCTTTTTTCCATCCAAAGTGAGGTCATTGCTGCCAGCCATATCCTTTACTAGTACTAGCATGATAATTAGAGCATAGGAGCAATGGTGAGTGAATGCCCTTCCTGACATCACCAAATGCCCATGTATGATTTGAACTACTGACCTGCTGATCATTAGCTGACGACCTAATTACTGAACCATAACCACCCCCTCACACTCATATATAATGAATGAAGCCAATAATTATCTAATAATACCTGGGTACTTCTATGGATAAGTTGTGCTTAAATTCCAAAATTTTAGCTATGTTCACCACTTGCTGTCTATCCTATACTTTTAGGTATAGTATGAGAAGCATTTCAACAACCTGTTAAATATGACAAACGAGTAATATCCGTTGTGACAGCAATACACATGTTACAATTGGAAAGCTTACATCCAAGTTAATAAATATACACTGGAAATAGCCAGCAGTTTATGTGAAACTACTTTATTCTTTACAGGAATTAGACGGGTTTGTACAAAAACTGTGTATCACAGGTTTAACAATTTACAGTATTAAGATGAGGGAAGTACAAATAGTTTACTAAGTACATGTATTAGAAACATTAGCAACGGTATTTTAGAAAAGAACATTGAAATGTTCCAGAAGTTTCCAAATGACACACGAAGAAAAAAACGTTTTATAAGTATGCTTCATAGACCTATTAACTATACTATATACTATTAACTATATATTAAATATAATTAATAGGTTTATGGTATGCTTATACAACTTACAATGTAAATAATTTTATTATTCGTGAGAACAGTGGCTAGTTATTGTAAGTCTAATATATATTTACCATAAGTCTGATGTGCTCCTCAAAGGTAGGTTTAATACAAACTATTCATTCATGTTTAAAATTTCTCTAACAGAGTTATTTTCTCAACAAAATTGATAATTGTAAGCAGTTGTTCGTTCAATATTACACTACAATAGGGTTATCTATATAGGTATATATTTCTCAAAGTATGTCGTCCGTGTGTCGTATGTCTGTCTGCATTCCGGCTATAGCTATTATTAGACTATAGAATAACTGCAGCTGGACAACAATGCTGACGCAATGTCATGGAGCACCATCATCAGCTTACTGCAATTTTTCATTGACAATGTGCCAGGCTAATAGCTTGAAAGTTACAGTTGTTTGACAAAGTTTGAAAACCTTTACAGTTGTTTTCCTTTGTCTCTTAATTTATTTCAACTACACAAAACACTTCTCTCATGATACGTAGTTTGAAAGTTAGAATGGTAAATGTTGTTTTATATTAAATACAAATCAATTTTCTGTCCAGACTTTTTTATTACACGAGCGACACCAGGTGGTACAGCTAGTATTATTATAAAATAGAAGCAAGAATTTGTCTTTCCAATATTTGAGTATGATAGGGATATTTCATAATATGGGTCAGACAATTCAATGGGTAATGCATATGTGCTTCCTATTTCCAGATTAAAACACAATCTACACTGCCGGGATAGCTACAGGAGTTGGTCAGACACCTTTAAATAGTTGATTTGAATACCCATAAACATCATTAATCAAATGTGCAAATTAAAATTAAATATGTAATTACGAATATTGCAATTAAGCAATCGGCAATAACTATTAGTAGAACGAATATGAAACTAACAACAAGAGTGGGCTAACCTCAAGCATGACATACCAACTATTGAATATTAGTTAGTTCTATTATTGCTAGTGTGTATTATAACTCAGAGTTGTTCATCTCTCCTCACTTTATAATAACAACTAGACCCTCAGATAGTAGCCATTGTACTTGCCCTTGCAGAGATGGCCAACACAAAGTACTATAGCTTTGCGAACTGTAAGAACAGGGGGTAATGAAACTCAACAACTTAACTGAGTTTTTCTCGTTTCAATTAATAGTAACAAGAATGGAAAGCCTCTTTGCCTATCATGGCTAGTAAATTTCTGCTGTATCATCATTCCTAAAGAAACCGCTTCTACATTTTAAATGTTCATTCATATATTCCCCGATGTATGCTGAACCGGTTTCTTGCCTTTTCCATTCATCACCCAGTTCTTAATGAAGAAACGCTTTTATTTTTTGCAAGTTAATGTAGAATTTTCAACAATTTTCCTCTAAATTATTGCTAATAATGCGAAAAAAAAATTTCCTATGAAGAAGAAACACTGCAATAAGGCAGGTAAATATATACTACCACTCAACAGTTCCATTTTATTAACTTTTTAGAGGATTTTCATTATTTTAATTCTTTCGTCGTAACTACCTCTTTCATCAGTTTGCTCTAATCAATTACATTTTTGCTGCTCCATATTTAATTTCTTTGTCTATTTTTCCTCTTTCTAACCTCTCCACATCATTTGTATCACAAGCTTTGCTTTCCTTTTAACCACCCACTTTTCTATCTTGGCCTTTCTTATAACCACAAACTTTCACAATTACTAATCTTTTTGATTGTGGCATATGATAAATTAGCACAAATCATTTCGGAACATTATAAAAATGCGTGCAGGTCTTGTTTATGAAGTAATCGACCTTTACCTATGTTAAACCTTTACTGTTGCTAGTCATAATAACATTGCAGTCGATTCCTGCCAGACTAGCAATATTTAAACAGGTGAATATGTCAAGATTGGGTAGATGATGTAAAATTGGTAGATGGTAGAAGATGTAAAGTTTAGGTATATAAAATAGAGTAAGAGTGAAGCCAAAAGGCCTAAACAGAAAACAACACTTGAGCGCTTCACTTATATAGCCACAGTATCATGGACTACCTGAACAAACCATTGTCTGTCATAACTTCCTGTATGAAATGAGACTACATGATCTGGCAGACCATGGAAGTGGAGGGAAACTGCAGGTGAACGTTACCCACAACCCAATAGCATCTGGTGTATGTGAATGAAGAACTCTTCCATCTGCAACTGTTAGAGTCAAGATGAGAGTTTCTGATGCATTGCCTGCAAAACATTAGGCAGCATCCATGATGTCACTCTCTAGGATACACACATGCAAGCTACTAAGTTATAGGGCAGACAACTCCCGCTCGAATGTAGTAAAGAGATACTTACATTTTGCCATTATAAGACTATCTGTTACAGCCTTGGCCTAGCTTGAAAATGTGCTCACCAATCTACAGAAGTTGCCTTTTCATGATGTAGCACCAGCAAGTTAGACAACTTCCTTGTAGGATGTACTTATAAGCAAGACTGAGCATAGCTAAGCAGCAGCTGTTTTGCTTTTAGATACAGAATCATGGCTATGAGCGCATGCATATACCTGAACCACACAAAGGACCGAAAATGATGTTTTTGGCCACAGCATTCCAATAAGAGCCAAAGCCTTTGTAAAAAAAATGTGTGTTTTTACTCAAATTCAGTCTAGAACCCTGACATGCAAACAAAAAGGTTGGGATTCAATTCCCAAAAGACCTCTGGCGGTGATAGGAATGACATACAACCTTTAATTGCTCTCTGCAACTGGATATGTCTCTAGTCATCAAGGTTTCCTTGCTACTGAGCTCCGAAACCTTTAGTCAAGATCATAGAGACACTGTTTGTGCAACAATGCTCTTAAAAACACGCACAGCCTCTGCATGCAATGAGCTAAGCAGGCATCCTTGATCTTCAAAAAATTGCTCACACACAGAGCTCTTAAAACTAACACTTTGAATAACCACAAACCCATGTTAGAAATTGAATTATTTTGAGTTCCTTACCTTGAAGTAAGATTTCTGTTAAAAATATCATCACAAACCAAACAGGGACAAGTCTTCTGAGAGCAAATGGTAACATCATGTTACGCATGCATATTGTTACTAATATTTTACTGAGAAAAAAATTACACAACAACTAATAATAATAAGAACGACAAATGTAAACAAGAGTAGAACATGAGTACCACTTCTTTGATTTGACTGTTTGCAGGAGTCATCAGCCACCTTTTATATCCACAATGCTCGCCCTGCTAAATTACGTAAACCTTATTGTAATATCATTTATTCTGTCTGCCAAAATATTCTCCTTACATCTGGCTTAGCTGTGACGTATGAATACAGACAATATGCACATTTTTCAGTTTATTCTGTCAATCCTTGAACATATTTGGTTGACTGCCCACAAACTCTAGGCTATACGCAAACAGTAAAAGATCAGCTTACGCAGATACCGTTGTAACATTAGCTATGGTAATATATCTAGCTTAGCTATACATACATAGCTATGCTACAATGACAAGATAAATTGATGGCATCATATGTGATTGATCATTATATGACTGCCTTCTCGGCCTGCAACATCAGTCCCGTGTTTACTGTGTTGACTCAAATATGATCGTATTTTTCACTACATAGTGTGATTATTTTAGCGGTAGAAACAGCTACTGCTAATGTTGAGCTGAAAACCTGCAATATGTTTTTGATAAAAATGATCCATTTATTACTTGCACCAAATAACAAACTTCCACATAGCATGAGGCAGCAATAAACAGGAGACGGAACATTCAAAGAGTGGATGTTTTAAAATAAATGAAATAAAACAGTTATAGAATTCTTTCATTATAATATTTACTCTTACTACAGTACTTACCTTCCCTTATTTTTGATTAATTTTAAATTAGCACCATCTTAGCATTTATGAAATTTGTAACATTTGTGAACGAAAATTTTGAAATATCTTACGAGAATTTACAAATGGGTGTAAAGAATTTTTTTTATCTATCAGGCAAACGATAACTTTATAGGCAGTTTGCAATTGCTTTATAAACCAGACTAATTAATATGCGCAGAAGGCTTGAAATAAATTAACTTTAGATGGTTTTTAAAGTTTATCAAAAAGAACTACCATATATTGCTGCAAAAAATAAACTCTTTAAAAGTTTTATATACTGAAAATAACCAATCAATCTTAGAAAAAGATATATGGCAAATTTTTGCACAAATCTTATAAAAATTGGTTTTGCAAGAACTACCAACACTTGATCATGAGATGTACATGTAAAGCCTTGCAAGCTGCATGTATATCACTTTAAGCTACCAGTATTATTCATAACCTTCTCATATCTAGTACTATGTTTAGTCCACCTCCACTACTAGTTCATCAACAGTAAAATATTTATAAAAATTAATCTACTAAACAGATCATGCATGTACATGTACTTGGAAGAAATATTGGAAAAAAAATCTCTGTGGAAATGTCTTACCTTAATCAATAAACATGATCATGTGACACACAAATCAATTATGAGTGTAAGTGGCACCTAATGCAGGTTTCTGGTGAAGCCATTGCTATTCCATATTAACAGAAAGAATGAGTGAAAATTGTGTGATGGTGTAGCATTGTTGCTGGCCTAAACCGGCAAAAACACTTTGTTGAACAAAGTCAACCCAACAAACTTTCGCGTTTTGTTCAATTTTTCTGGTAAATTCTCTTGGAATTTTTCCAAAACACCCAACTTTTTAAGATAAGCTAATAGTCAACTATATATAAACATGTACATGTGATATGAAGGTATCCGCTTGATAATGAGCTAAAGTGTTTGTTTAAATTTATAAATTGAATTTTTTTTATATCCATAATATATAAGGAGATAAAGCTACTTAGTTTTTTTGACTTGCAAAGAAAATATTTCAAATGTAGTGTTTCTCATCATACAGACCTAACTTTCCAGCTTTATTTGGACCAATAAAATTTCCCTGTGAGGGGATCTTGTGTAATAGCAATAAAAAAATCTCAAATACTGTCAATAGGAAATATATTTTTTCTTTGTAAGTTGCTACACAAGTTGCTGTTCTAGTTGGTTTCATTGCAGGGTTGTAGCGCTGCTCAGGCGATTTGAGACCAAAAATCTCAAACAGAAAAAGGTAAACATACATGTGCAGATGATCATGTCATACTGCATGTCATTACAATCCTCAGGTTATCATGAGCTCCAAGATAGCCACACACATGTCATTGTTAAACTGTAATGGGAAGAATCTAAAATATACTCTGGGATTTTTTCTCAAATTCACAGATATCGATGTTGCTGATAAATGAAAATGCTAACTGGTGTCTCATTGGAAACGATTTATTTCATAAGTCAGCAGTATCAACACATACTTCACTACCACTAATACAAATAGCAATTGAGTGAATCTACGACCTATTGATAGGTAAGATCAGGTAATGTAAGGTAGCGGCAGATAGTGACAAGGAATGATAAGTATAATGACAGTTAGTGACAGGGAATGACAAGTATAATGACAGTTAGTGACGGGTAATGACAGGCAGTGACAGGGAATGATGACACGTTGTGACAAGTAAAGGCGGGTAGCGACTGGTAATAACAGGTACTGACAGGTGATGGCAGGTGATGGGTGAACAGACTAATGCTACTAATATTACAGAGATAAGTCATTGTAGTGTAAATGACTATAGCGACTTAGTCTCTCATTGAATTGGTTAGTATATATTATATACAAAACAGCTGCCAAGTTGATTTATAATTTTAGACATGTACAAAGTTGACTTCATTTCAACTAACCAACGCAGCTGATCATAAAATAAATAGCGAATAAAAAGTCGTTGGAAGCTGATACGAAAACAGAATATGCTGGTATAAAATCAATCTCGCACACAAATATTCAAATTAAAGTGTTTGATTACCTAAGAGTCACTATAAAATGTATATGATTAGCTGTCGATATCAACTGCTACTAGTTTAAGACTTCTTGACAGGCCAGCTCCAGTGCATCGGCAGCAGCCTTCAGGTCCAGCTTGCTGAGATTCACATTGACTGAGAGCCTGATACTAAAAAGGAAAGAGACAATAGAGGAGCAGGTACATGAATAGAGGAGCAGGTGCATCAGGAATGATCTAACAAGACGTATTTCGTGAAAGCCTATGATAAGCATTTAGCTAGACGCAATCATTCAATAGTGTAAAATACTAACATTATATAAAATATGCAGAATAGATGCGTTGAAATTTATTCTATGTTATCACACGACAGCAAATTAAGCTACAAAAATTTAGCTCCACGTCAAATAACAAATTATCGCAATGAAGTTATTTTATACGTTGAACCAAAAGAGGGTAAATACTAGAGCCATCGCTTGTGGTTTAGAAACACTTTGAGTGACAAGTGATTGAAGATGCTTACAAAGTAGATATAATACACAAAAATAACTTTTCGCCAGCAAAATTATCTATGGACTTATTAATTAATTTAAATTATAATATATAGTTGAGTTATTTATACTTAATATCTAGTGGCTATAAGCTTATTTTAGTTATATTTTATAATTTAATTGCATTTGGACCTGTTGATTCTGTGATTTTGCTAGGCTCGACTAACTGAATAAGAGAGAGAATACCTTGGTCTTACGGCCTTCAACTCAAACTTGTCAATGTATCGGGCTTGAACCGTTGCGACTCCCTGAGCCATGCACACCTCTACGATCCGGTCTAGTACCTTCCTTTCCTCTTCCAGTGTTGGAGCAGACTGCGAGAGCACCAGATGCTGGATGGGGGAGTACGGCTCACTGATCGCACTCAGTCCTTTTAAGCTACACGATGAGACAGTCAAACTGATATAATCAGGTTGAGAACATATCACTTCAATACATCCAGAACAAACGTATTTAGCTATAAATTAATTTGTTATTTTAATAGTCTACGTAAACACGCCTGGGTGACCATGTGGTTTATATTTCATAAACCATATTTTATAATCCAGACTTTATGATATAGTCATTGTTTGAAGGATGTACATATACACTGTATATGATGTGTTTAATATAGCAAAAATATAAGAGAGACACTGTCAGTAACTAGCTCGCCCAACTTTAATATCACATCCATTTAATTTCTCTTTAGTTACATTCCAGCACGAGATGCTAAAAGTGGACTTCATTACAAAACTGTATCAAAATTCATCTTCATCGTAACATTACATCATATAAATTCTGTAGAAGCAACTGATGACTGCAGCTCTAACATGTTATAGAGACATAAACATGGGTAATCATCGAGCTACTAAGTTTAAACAAGAAACACATATAGGCACCACTACATACTAATAGACAAACCATACGTGCAACAAAATGGTGTAAAAAACAAACTTACCTTTTCAAGAATTGGTGTAAATATTTGATCTTGTTTTGAAGTTCCAAGAACATCGCTGCAACAAGAAATAGCAGTAGTTTAAAGGGCATTCCTAAGGCAACGCTTGCTGATTATCTGTGGTAGCAGAGTGGCTCTTAATTTATGGCTGAAGTCGCACTGCAGAAGTTTAGATAGTGTATGTAAAATATCCTGTCAGGTTTGTAGATCAGGCCACTAACAGCCCACTAATAACAGACTAATAACAGACTAATATCACACTAATAGCACACTAATAACACACTAATAACACACTAATAGCGCACTAATAACACACTAATAGCACACTAATAACACACTAATAGCACACTAATAACACACTAGTAGCACACTAGTAGCACACTAATAACACACTAATAACACAGTAATAGCACACTAATAGCACACTAATAGCACACTAACAACACAATAATAGCACACAATAGCACACTAATAACACACTAATAGCACACTAATAGGTTACTAATAACACACTAATAGCGCACTAATAACGCAATAATAACGCACTAATAGCACGCTAATAACACGCTAATAGCACACTAATAGCACACTAATAACACACTAATAACACACTAATAACACACTAGTAGCACACTAATAACACACTAATAGCACACTAATAACACACTAATAACACACTAATAGCACACTAATAACACACTAGTAGCACACTAATAACACACTAATAGCACACTAATAGCACACTAATAACACACTAACAGCACACTAATAGCACACTAGTAACACACTTTTCTGTCCAAAACCTTTTTATTACCCGGGCAACGCCGGGTAGCACAGCTAGTGAAGTAATAACTCGTGATTCAAAAATTATTGTTAGTAAACAAATAGTATTAGATCAATGTCGGCAGTATAAATAAATTGCTAACTGCTGACTAAGAGATGGTCTAACTGTTCCATTGACTATTCTTTCAAATTATTTCACAAAACTACTTTGGCAATGACTAGTTACATTGCTAACACTCCAAGGTTGCTCCAGGTACCTTACATACAAAGATTCCTCGTAAGGTTTGCTTGTATTCATAGAAAACATCATCATCATCATTTAATGATCAATAAATAGAAGAAATAGAAATGATTTCGATATGTAATGAGAAACATACGAAAAAACAGTATGCTAAAAAGCTTTACCTGTTTCATGCTGCATGATATTCAGCGCAGTGATAGCCCCCTGAGCCAACAATGGAGGTAGAGAGGCTGAAAAGCAGTAGCCCAAACCAGATAGTCTCTACAAAAGAAGGAACAAACAATGTTGCTTGCTAGCTTGGCTCTAAAATACATGTGTTTTTCGCCTTCAACCAGGTTTTCGTTGTTTAATAGTAAGAAGAATCATGGCCTGCTCATCAGTAGTTTTTCTAACAAATTCAGATGACAATTTGGCAAACATGACTGAAATACAAACAACTGTGCATTACTGATTGTGTCTTAACATTAGCAATTATCTTCTCTTGCATTCTAACGTCAATTGAAAATGAGCATACAATTCTTAATATTTAATAGCAGTTCAAACTTAATGCAAACTCTTGTAATATTCTAATGGCCATTTGGTTCAGGCGCTCAGTTACACTTTTCTACTTTTTTACTCAGATGTAGAAAAAAGGTCAACATACCTGATGGTCTATAACAAACGATCTACCGCAACAGAATCCGCCTGTTGAGCCAATCGCGAATTCTATGTTGGAGCAAATCATGTCCACATCCTCTACCTGCAAATAAGTTGAGAACCTCTAGTGCTTCAACAAAACTTCAACGCTATATTCAATGACATAAAATAAACAATAAAAAATAATTTAATGTAATGTTAAAAAGTGAGTCAAAAGTTAAAATCATGTCTTTGCCAAAAATATGGTCTCCACTAGACAGGTAGGACAAAATGATATCTTCCAGTTATGCTGTAAACAGAACTTCACTAAGCTGCTAGCCTCAGAAATTTGTTGATATATTGAACGTAAAAATTAAACTCCATATAGCTCACTATAGAAGGAAGACATACAAATAATGGTATTTCATAACCTTTGAATCATGATCTGAATAATCTAAGTAGCAACTAAGACGATCCTATTCAACCGTTCAAGCCATTGTTACACCAATTGAACATAAAATAACATGTTTAATACAAAACTGGACAGCGCACACTCATGCAATGTAAGAAGCAGCATCAGGAAGTAGCGGCCGCTAGTACAACAACTTTAGCCATACTATCTAGTACATTGTATACTAGACGAATGTCAGGCGTTAAATTCTATATTTAACATATACAACATTTACCATTCCAACTTTTAAACTTAATATCATGAGAAAAGTGTTTTTGTACAATTCAAATAAATTAAGAGAAAAAATAAACAATGAGTACATGGATTTGTGTGTATAAAAAGGGTTATCGCTGCAGCAGAAGCTTGAATGCAAAGTTTTGATGGTTGATACTGGTACCTCTCGTTACTGGTACAAACGTAAAAATGAGGTATCAGACTGTCTTTGTCAAATACTCT